>NC_133324.1:555756727-556125893 GCF_042186555.1 Aquarana catesbeiana
ATTCATTTTTTTTGTCAAACTTGGTTCTCATGAATAAATAAAATGAATGGAACTGGAACTACAATGACCTGAGTTTTTTCTACTGAAAACATAAAATCAGAAAGGCAGCTTCCTGCATTCATGCTGTGGGGTGTGAGAATGTATTTGCTGTACAGCCAGTTAAGTCCCTATGATTTTCCAGCTTGCCCGGAAATATACTGGTGACATTTACTCATGGTGCAGGGCTTTCCTTAGCATACTCCTAGACAAAGCATGATTTTTCCAGTCCTGCTGATAGTAGCCAGATTTGGAAATAATCTTATATTTATGGGCACTCTGGACCTGATACCACTATGCTAACTCTCAAAGGAATGATCTAATGGCCGTGTTAAATTTGTCCAGATCATTAATATTGTTTTTCCATAAGAAAACTGGCATCTATAAAATCTTCCCATTTTATTTTCTTCTTTCTCCATAAGCATGAAAGCATGGGTGATGCGTGCATGTTTATGAAAGTCTTTCTTTCTGCTGTCCGATTTGTCTGCCATCTGTTTAAATAGGTAGCTTAAAGCCAAACTCCAAAATACAAATACAAAGCTCTTTTGGCCCTACTTCTCCTGTGGGTTACAGGAGTGCATGCCATTCTGCACTCCTGTGACCCATTTTCAGCCGACATTGGGCTAAAGTCCGTTGTTAGCTGACATCACTCAGCCGATCCAAACTCTGGAGGGATCCTGACTTTATTGTCGGGATCCACTCATATGCCTGGACCAGCAGTGGGCTCAGGCTCTTAGCAAGCCACATGGAAATTGAGCCAACTACTCCCATCCCCCCCACTGCACAGTGCTCCAGTGAGTACTGGAGGGGCAGAGCCGAGAGTCGGTAACTGACAGTCACCGGCTCTCTGCTCACTGAAGACCGAGAACTGAGCGATCAGTGGTATTTGATCACTAAGTTTTTGGTCTTTTGGTGGCGGGGGGCAGATGCAGCATTGACCTAGGTGAGTATAATTGTTTTTTTTTTAATTCCCACACTTTCTTTTAATAACACATAAGACTTAAAAACTATACAAATTAAAAATGCAACATGCTGTTTCCTACTACAAGATAGTTTTAGTTTGCAGAGGTTACCATATCTGCCTTCCTAAAATATAATACATTTTCCAAACCTTTCATTCCTGTGAAAAAGTACTTAAAAGTAGAAAATGTATACAGCATTTTACAAGCGGTTCTCTGCTCAATATCTAATGTGTTTATATGTCTCTGGTGATGTCATATTAAATGTTATAACAGAGTTCAGTGAACCCGTTCTTTAAAAACAAATCTATCTGAAAAGGATCTAGTTGCAGATGACAGTTACAAAAGTAAGAAAGTGGCCCGTAGCCTTAATTGTAATTAAGAGAGGTAAATCCACTCCAATTATATGTTTTCTGTATTCTGCATTTCCACTGTGTAACTCTCAGTACATTACTACATTATTTAGGAATACTTGATATTTTTCAGTGGACTCCAAGGACAATTATTTCCTGTGATTAATGGCATGTCTTATTTCATATGGCTAACTTACTAACCATGTCACACTTGCTTAACACCACCCGGGAATCCACTGCTAAATGTATCAAGTAGATGGAGAGAGTGGAAATGGGGGAATAAAACAGACTCCAGTGTGGAGTACTGTAAGACACAGATGGTAAAGACACGTTGAGTCAGGGAAAAAAGGAAACATAAAAGGTGAAAATACATACTGTTTGTGTGTGTGTGTGTGTGTGTGTGTATATATATATATATATATATATATATATATATATATATATATATATATATATATATATTAAGCAGAACACCCCCCCTCGGTTTGGTTCATGCCAGAACTCTTGAACACCACAAAAGTTGGACCTGAACCCTAATAATTTTTTCAAGGCTTATATGCAAGGTATTGACCATAAAAAGGGTTTGGGGGTCCGAGCACTGCCCTGAGAGACATGTATCAATGTAAAAAATATTTTTGAAAAAAAGATCATTTTTACAGGAGCAGTGATTTTAATGATGGTTAAAGTGAAACAATAAAAATGAAAAATTCCTCTAAATATAGTGCCTGGGGGCCCCCTTAGTCTGCCTGTAAAGTGGCACATCTATAGCGTGCATAGAACCTGCTGCAGCAAAAGTGACATTTATAAGGAAAAAAAATGACATTTAAATTGCTGGCAAAACAATACCATTTCCGGCTATACAAAAATGTTTTAAAAAAACAGTATGGGGTCCCCCCAGTCCATACCAGGCCCTTTGGGTCTAGTATGAATTTTAAGTGTGGGGTCCCCCCAAAATCCATATCAGACCCTTATCCGAGCATGCAGCCCAGCGGGTCAGGAAAGAATCACATCAGGCCACATGCCCTCAACATGGAGGGGTGCTTTGGGGTGGGGAGGCTCTGCTGTTGATCATCAATCATGATGCCCGCCGCCATCGCTGGACCCGAAAAAAGGAAAAACGCTCCACCCACGTTGAAGGTTAAGCGTTGAATGCCTGCTCTGTCGTTTCAAAATTCTTAAATAGGTAAGGAGTGCGGCCACTTGGTGACATCACCTGGTGCTACCACCCCCTTGTAATGTCCCAGACTGGTGCATGACTGATGCATGCTTGGTTGGTGAGGTCACAAGGGGGCGGTGCCACCAGTTAGAGTCACCAGCTGGCCCTGTCCCTTACGTATTTAAGAACAGAGCAGGCATTTGGCGCTTAGCCTTCGTCGTGAGCGGAGTGTTTTTCTTTCTCTTTTTTGAGGTCCAGTGGTGTCGGTGGACGTTGTGATTGACAATGGATCTACATCGGGGGGACATTGTTTTTTTTTAATAAAGGAATTGTCAAAAACTGCCTCCCATCTGTATTTATTTTTAACAGTTTTTTTGGTGAATGGGTAGGGCGCTCGCTCATGCTGTCCCCCCCCCCTT
Source organism: Aquarana catesbeiana (assembly GCF_042186555.1). Taxonomy (NCBI): domain Eukaryota; kingdom Metazoa; phylum Chordata; class Amphibia; order Anura; family Ranidae; genus Aquarana; species Aquarana catesbeiana. Next base: position 555,759,651 of record NC_133324.1, read on the forward strand.
TCCTGTTCTGCCAGGCTGCATGCTCAAATAAAGGTCTGGTGTGTATTTTGGGGGGAGCCCCACACTGTTTTTTTCACTTTTTTCTATTGCCGGCAATGTTTTTTTTTTTAGCTGTCAACAGGGAAGCCAACACTTTGGCAGTGTTGTCTCCATTAATAATACTGGGTTGAACTGTCAGTTAAAGCTGACCTTTCCAAATTCTTAAAGTGGTATTAAACCCAAAAGCAAATATGTATTATGTTGCAGCTTACAAATTATTGTGCCATGCAGCATAATGCAACTAATGCAGCCATTCTGATGTAATGGCTGCATTAGTGTTCTTGTTAGGCTTTCTTTTATTTGCACCTGTTGATCCAGCCAGTAAGTCTGTTGATTTTCAAGAACAAACTGTCGTGCAGACGTAACAGTTACAGGGTTGAGACAAACCACTTACTACTGACAGGGGTGTCTACAATGATTAACTTTTATTTATGTAAAATCTTTATCCCAAAAGGAAAAAAAACTGTTTGTTGTAACCGCTTATAAAGTGTTAGCTGGAGTTCAGCTTCAATTTGTTAGTGTATCTAAATCTACTAGTTCATCTAACACTCTCCTCCCCCAAGATTAACAATTCTGCAGTCCAAAGATGTCCCTGTGCTCCTTCATCCAGAGTGGAGGCACTTTAATACAGAAGGTGTGTTACTGGCCAGATCACCAGCTGAAAACAAAGGGATAAAAGCTTTAAAAAAAGAAAACTAATGCAGCCACCACATCTATTGATTGGTAAGCTGCAAAATATAACAATTTAGATTTTGGATTTAATATCCCTGTAACCCATTAGTCTGGTTTAGAATTACACCTGGCTGGACCTGGGCTTAAAAATTAATTTAAATATTAGTGCTAACACATGCCCCATTATGATCCATATTTTCTTACAAATACAAGTGTACTTATCAGTGGCAGTCGCTCCATTAGGACTCCCGGCCAATCGGGTCTCAGGACCCACATCCTGTTCGGCCAGGAGGAGAAGCAACGGCCCAGCATGTCCCACGACAAGCTGGAGCAAGCTGGAGCGAAGAGCAGCCTAAAGTAAGGCCACTGATCGCCGCCTTGCAGTCTGTTTCCCGCTGCGGGGGGGGGGGGGCAGGTGGTTGCAGTAGTGCGAGTGAAGGGGGGCAGGTTTGTTTGCTGCCCCGACCCAAAATATTAAGCAGTAGCCACCACTAATACGTATATAAACAAAACGTCAAAAAATCTCTTTCATATATGGTAGTTTTATTATAATTTCCCTTTAATAACAATAATAATTTACCTTTTCCCTGATTTCCAGTCCGTAGTCTCTAGAAGGAGGATCATTCACATAGGAACATGTCCTGCTTTTTAATTGACTCATAGAACAAGTGAAGTATTTTGCTCTATTTAGCAATAATAAGTACTGTTACTCCTTTCTAAGTGTTAACTCGAATACCATGAACCTTTTACAGCTAGAGTCATCTGACAATAGAAAGTCGCATTTGGATTTATCGGGCATCAGGGAGAAAGCTTTGGAGGAGTGTAAGGACGTAATGCCAGGAATAGAAGTCACAGCTGGTCCAGACTGGCTTATTTCAATAAAGGAATTAATCTTAATTCCTTGAACAGGAAACAGACTTTAAATAATATTAACAAGCTTTCAAGAGCTGCAAAAGTTTCAGTTAAAATGTTGAATGAAGAAAATCTAATATTATTACTAAAAAAAAATATATATACCTAAATACTGAAGTGACATTTTATAAAACAGTATTATTACTATTTTCACAATGATGCTCAGTGTTCTTCAATCTGGATAACTTCATAAACTCCAGATCAGATACAAGTTTGAGCTCTACCTTACTCCATCCAGCAGTAACAGCAGTGGCGTAGCGTGGGGGGTGCAGGGGGTGCCGTGGCCCCGGGCGCGATATTTAGGGGGGCGCCAGTATGTGTCACTGGCTGCCTCCTCCTAATTTCTAATTTTGTGTCCCCGGGCTCCGGCCGCCATGTTAAGTGTCCGGCGCCCTGTGATTGGGTGTATGGGGGTCATGTGAGGCGCCCCGCCTCCGCACATGACCCCCATACACCCAATCACAGGGCGCTGGATACTGAACATGGCAGCAAGCAGAGCGCAGGGGAGAGAAGAAAGTGAGCCGCTGCTGTGTTCTCCTCCTCATCCGGATCGATGCAGCCAGGATAAGAAGGTAAGTGAGAGTCTTGTTACTGGGAGGGGGAGGGAGGGGGGCGAGAGAGACTGTAGGCAGGACAGTGTAGTGTAGTATAGTATGGAGGTCAGTGTAGTGTCACTATGGGGGGGCAGTGTAGTGGACAGTATAGTCAGGGCCGGATTAACATAGGGGCTGGTGGAGCTGCAGCTCCAGGCCCCTCCCTCAATATAGGCCCATGCCAGTGGCTTGTCAATTCCTGTGTGCCTTCCTGAAGGAAGAGGAGCCCTCTGTGCTCACATGGAGGAGACAAGTCAGTGCAGCCGAGTCCTGTCTCTGCCGATGCCTGACTCCTATCACATGATCTGTTCACTCACACAGATCCTCAGTGTCTGGGGGAGGGGCGCTGATGTCCTAACCAGCAGGAGCCCGGGAGGAAGGACATCTTACATGCTGTTATGATAAGGTCAGTACATTTGTTAGGGGGATGTTGTGTAATTATTGTGCTAGGGGACAGACTGCCAGCTTCCCCCCATGTAATGTGCTCTCTTGTGCCCAGTGCCCATCATGTCATGTGCATTGCAGTGCCCCTATGTAATGTGCTGTGCCCACCATGTCATGTGCATTGCAGTGCCCCTATGTAATGTGCTGTGCCCACCATGTCATGTGCATTGCAGTGCCCACTATGTAAAGTGCTGTGACCACCATGTCATGTGCATTGCAGTGCCCCGCATGTCATGTCATGTGCCTTGCAGTGCCCCCATGTAATGTGCTGTGCCCACCATGTCATGTCATGTGCCTTGCAGTGCCCCCATGTAATGTGCTGTGCCCACCATGTCATGTCATGTGCCTTGCAGTGCCCCCCATGTAATGTTCTGTGCCCACCATGTCCTGTCATGTGCATTGCAGTGCCCCTATGTAATGTGCTGTGCCCACCATGTCGTGCATTGCAGTGCCCCCCATGTAATGTGCTGTGCCCACCATGTCATGTGCCTTGCAGTGTCCCCATGTAATGTTCTGTGCCCACCATGTCATGTGCCTTGCAGTGCCCACCATGTCATGTGCTGTCATGTGCCCACCATGTCATGTGCCTTGCAGTGCCCCCCATGTAATGTGCTGTGCCCACCATGTCATGTGCCTTGCAGTGCCCCCCATGTAATGTGCTGTGTCCAGTATGTCATTTGCTGTACGTTGCAGTGCCCACCATGTAATGCGCTGTGCTGAACAATGTCATGTGCTGTGCATTGCATTGCCCTTCATGTGATGTGCAGTGCCCACTATGTCATGCTGTGCCTTGCAGTGCCCATGTCATGTGCAGTTCCTAACATGTAATGTGCAGTTGCATTTCCCACCATGAAACGTGCTATGCCATGCAGTGCCCACCATGTAATGTGTTGTGCCCACCATGTAATGTTATGTGCCATTCAGTGCCCACCATGTAATGCGCTGTGCCCACCATGTCATGTGCCTTGCAGTGCCCCCCATGTAATGTGCTGTGCCCACCATGTCATGTCATGTGCCTTGCAGTGCCCCCCATGTAATGTGCTGTGTCCAGTATGTCATTTGCTGTACATTGCAGTGCCCACCATGTAAAGCGCTGTGCTGACCATGTCATGTGCTGTGCATTGCATTGCCCTTCATGTGATGTGCATTGCCCACTATGTCATGCTGTGCCTTGCAGTGCCCACCATGTAATGTGCAGTGCCCACCATGTCATGTGCTGTGCCTTGCATTGCCCACCATGTAATGTGCAGTGCCCACCATGTCATGTGATGTGCCATCCAGTGCCAACCATGTCATGTGCAATGCCCACCATGTCATGGCTGTGCCTTGCAATGCCCGCTATGTAATTTGCAGTGTCCACCATGTCATGTGCTGTGCCATACAGTGATCCCCCCATGCAATGTGCAGTGCCCACCGTGTAATGTGCAGCGCCCACCATGTCATGTGCACTTCCCACCATGTCATGTGCTATGCTGTGCCCACCCTGCCATATGCTGTGCCCAGCATGTAGTGTGTTGTGCCCACTGTGTAATGTGCTGTGCTGTTCAACAGTGCCCACCATGTTATGTGCAGTTCCTAACATGTAATGTGCAGTTGCATTTCCCACCATGAAACGTGCTATGCCATGCAGTGCCCACCATGTAATGTGTTGTGCCTACCATGTAATGTTATGTGCCATTCAGTGCCCACCATGTAATGCGCTGTGCCCACCACGTCATGTGCTGTGCCATGCAGTGCCCACCATGTAATGCGCTGTACCCACCATGTAATGTGCTGTGTCATGCAGTGCCCACCATGTCATGTGCAGTGCCCATCATGTAAATTGCTGTGCAGTGCCCACCATGTCATGTGCTGTGTTGTGCCCGCCATGTCATGTGCTGCACCATGCAGTGCCTACCATGTAATATGCTGTACTCACCATGTAATGTGCTGTACATTGTCCACCATGGCATGTGCCGTGCAGTACCCACAATGGAATGTGGTGTGCAGGGCTCATCATGTCATGTGTGGTGTCCACCATTTAATGTGCTGTGCTCACAATGTAATGTGCTGTGCTGTGTCATGCAGTGCCCACCTTGTCATGTGCTGTGCAGTGCCCACCATGCTATGTGCAGTACCCACTATATAATGTGTTGTGCCCACCATATAATGTTCTGTGCAGTGCCCACTTGTAATGTCCAGTGCCCACCATGTAATGTGCTCAGCTGTGCCTGCCATGTCATGTGCTGTGCCCACCATATAAGGTCCTGTGCCCACTGTGTGCATGAGCTGTGCCCACCATGAAATGTGTTGTGTTGTGCAGTACCAACCATGTCATGTGCTGTGCCCACCATATAATGTACTGTGCCTACCTTGTAATGTGCTGTATTGGGCAGTGCCAACCTCGTAATGTGCTGTGCCCGCCATTAAATGTGCTGTATCCATGTATCCACCATGTAATGTGTTGTGCCAACCATGTGATGTACTGTGCTATACCCCCCCTCCCATGTAATGGACTATGCTGTGCCCCCCACAGACTCACCCCCTCACTCCCACCCCCCTCTCTCTCTCATCCCCTCTCTTTCACCCTGTTCTCTCTCTCACCCCCTTCACCCCCTACCACCCTCTCTCTCTCTCTCTCTCATCCCCTCTCTTTCACCCTGTTCTCTCTCTCACCCCCTTCACCCCCTACCACCCTCTCTCTCTCTCTCTCTCTCTCTCTCTCTCTCTCTCTCTCTCTCTCTCTCTCTCCCCCTCTCTTTAATTTAAATTTCACAAAAAATTGTTTGCGTTTTCATTTTATTTATTTTCATAAAAAGGCCCACCAACATCCTTAGCACCAGGCCCATGATGCTCTTAATCTGGGCCTGAGTATAGTGGTCAGTATAGTGGTTAGTGTAGTATAGTATAGTGGTTAGCAATAGTGGTCAGTATAGTGTAGTTTAGTATGGAGGTCAGTGTAGTGTAGTGGACAGTGTAGTATGGTGGTCAGTATAGTGTAGTATAGTGGACAGTGTAGTATGGTGGTCAGTATAGTGTAGTGTAGTGGACAGTATAGTGTAGTGGACAGTGTAGTATGGTGGTCAGTGTAGTATGGTGGTCAGTGTAGTGGTCAGTGTAGTGGTTAGTGTAGTGGTCAGTGTAGTATGGTGGTCAGTATAGTGTAGTATAGTGGACAGTGTAGTATGGTGGTCAGTATAGTGGACAGTGTAGTGGTTAGTGTAGTGGACAGTGTAGTATGGTGGTCAGTGTAGTATGGTGGACAGTGTAGTATGGTGGTCAGTGTAATATAGTGGACAGTGTAGTATGTTGGACAGTGTAGTATGTTGGACAGTATAGTGTAGTGTAGTGGACAGTGTAGTATGGTGGACAGTGTAGTATGGTGGTCAGTGTAGTGGTTAGTGTAGTGGTCAGTGTAGTATGGTGGTCAATATAGTGTAGTATAGTGGACAGTGTAGTATGGTGGTCAGTATAGTGTGGTATAGTGGTCAGTGTAGTGGTTAGTGTAGTGGACAGTGTAGTATAGTGGTCAGTGTAGTGGTCAGTGTAGTGGTCAGTGTAGTGGTCAGTGTAGTATGGTGGTCAGTGTAGTATGGTGGTCAGTGTAGTATAGTGGACAGTGTAGTATGGTGGTGAGTATAGTGTAGTATGGTGGACAGTGTAGTATGGTGGTCAGTGTAGTATGGTGGTCAGTGTAGTATGGTGGTCAGTATAGTGTAGTATGGTGGTCAGTGTAGTATGGTGGTCAGTGTAGTATGGTGGTCAGTGTAGTGTAGTGGTCAGTGTAGTGTAGTGGTCAGTGTAGTGTAGTGGTCAGTGTAGTATAGTGTAGTATGGTGGTCAGTGTAGTATGGTGGTCAGTGTAGTATGGTGGTCAGTATAATGTAGTATAGTGGTCAGTATAGTGGACAGTGTAGTATGGTGGTCAGTATAGTGTAGTATAGTGGACAGTGTAGTATGGTGGTCAGTATAGTATAGTATAGTGGACAGTGTAGTATGGTGGTCAGTATAGTGTAGTATAGTGGACAGTGTAGTATGGTGGTCAGTATAGTGTAGTATAGTGGACAGTGTAGTATGGTGGTCAAGTGTAGTGTAGTATAGTGGACAGTGTAATGTAGTATAGTGGTCAGTGTAGTATGGTGGTCAGTGTAGTATGGTGGTCAGTGTAGTATAGTGGACAGTGTAGTATAGTGGTCAGTGTAGTATGGTGGTCAGTATAGTGGACAGTGTAGTATGGTGGTCAAGTGTAGTGTAGTGTAGTATAGTGGACAGTGCAGTGTAGTATAGTGGTCAGTATAGTGGACAGTGTAGTATGGTGGTCAGTGTAGTGGTCAGTGTAATATAGTGGTCAGTATAGTATAGTGGTCAGTATAGTATAGTGGACAATGTAGTGTAGTGGACAGTGTAGTTCTCTGTGTAGTGGTCAGTATAGGAATCAGGTAGGTCAGTACTATTGTATTTGAAGGGACTCAGGGATAGCTAAAAGTCCGCAGGTTGGGGGGGGCGCAAATTACTTGCCTTGCCCCGGGTGCTGACAACCCACGCTACGCCACTGAGTAACAGTATATGATATGCTTGCAAACCATGTGCTTTCAGTACATATTGCTTCTTTTCTGAACTCCGTCCCTTGTCCTTTGTCATATATGTTCCTCAAAATTGCATGCATGTGCACATGTTGGGCCTGTAAAGCATATTCTATAGCTATACATGTTGTTGGTACACCACTTGTTTCGCCTTAATGGTTTAAATGAGGTAATAATAGAACTGTGCAAGTTCTAAAGCCCTGTACATACTGGTTGAAAATCATCTAAAATCAGCTGGTACAGTAGAAACCGGCCGACATTCGGCCCGTGTGTACAGGTCCACGTCCTTGCTCAGCTAGCTGCTATTTTGAGAGGTTTCAAGATATGAATGCTGAAGATTGGTGATCCAATAACTGAAATTTATACGCGGGGAAGTGTTGGTAAATCTGGAGATATTGTAACTACTGGATAAGACTACCAGAGGGAGAAGACGTATTGGGACCTGTTGATAGGTCTGAGTGAAAGGTGAGCGCATAGGTTGATTGGTGGCAGATCACGTGGTGCTCGAGTTGTTGTACACTAAAGAGATATGGGATTGAACACCTAACTTCATGCTGATATGAACTACTGATATGGACTTTTTTTGATTTTTCACTATATTTATTTATCAGATTGTGCAAGCTCTATTTAAGGGGTTTTCACAACTGTTTCATCACACCACATATATTGGTATTTAAGGATACACATTCCTTTGTAGTGTTTTTCTGCACATTTCACTTGAAAACCAACCACCTTGGGTTTCATAGTAGGGAGAATTGTAAAGTACTGTTTCACGTATATTATTTATTTTCCTTGTCAAAAGAAGTTTATTGAGTATACAATATTATAAAGATACATAAAGTAAGTTTACAAGGATCTATAAAGTAAGCTCATTGTTTTACAGTAGGGATTATATAGGTAAATATCATGAAATTTCAAATATTAAACATTGGGTTCACGTAAACCTAAATTAAAGATATATATCATTTCCTTAGTTACTTTTGTAGGTATTTAAATGATTTATACCTACTATATATATTGTTTACAGGTAGAGTGTATATAGGTCAAATAAATTCTGATAATGAGCTTTAATCGTAAGGTGGAGAAAAGGAAAGAGAAAGAAGAAAAAGGGTAGAAATGCAGAGGTATGGTCCACAAGGTTGTCCCGCTCGTCAGTTTATTATTCTTTTTAGTTCTCTTTGAAGCCTTAGAATGGGTGTCTCTGTAAGTCATTTAATCTGTTACCATGGCAACAGGACAGAGTCATTGAAATTTGACAGGAACTGTTGTTTTATCCAAGGATGTCAAAGTTTTTCAAATTTTGGAATTTGATTTTGATCGATGGCTGCCATCTTAGCATGGGACATTGTATTATTCATTCTGTGAATTGTTTCTGCTAGTACCAACGTAGGAGATTTCCATGCTTTGGCCACTGTTTGTTTTGCAGCCGTTATTAGTTGGATCATAAGTTTGAATTGAGAGAGTGTTAACCATTCCGGTTTTAGATTAAGTAAAGTTATATATGGATCTGGTTGTATTATTTTTTTAAATATTTTAGTTGCAATCACGAAGACTTCCTTCCAGAAGGTTTGGATTACTGGGCACGTCCACCATATGTGTAAATGTGTGCCTATTTCTGGGCATCCTCGAAAACAAAGAGCTGAGGTATTAGGTGAATATTTTGCCACTCTAGCGGGTACAAGGTACCAGCGAGTTAGGACTTTATAATTTGTCTCCAGTGCTAAGATGTTGGGTGAAGATGACTTAGATGTGAGCCATATGTTAGACCAGTCCGTGTCTTCTAAAGTTCGTCCCAGGTCCTCCTCCCACCTCTGAACGTAAGAGGGTCTATTAAGATTTACTACTCCATATAATTGATTATAAAGTGATGAAATTGTACCTTTAGCAAATGGATCTTTTGTACAGATTGATTCAAAAATGGATAATTGGGATAATGGTGTATCCCCCTTTAGGAATGGTGTATAGAAATTTTTGATTTGGAGATATCTAAATATCTCAGAGTTTGGTAGATCATATTTTTCTCTAAGCGATGGGAATGAAAGTAATGATTTAGATGCTATGAAGTCATTTAGTGTCTGAATGCCTGATGTTGTCCAAGCTTTAAAAGAATTTGGGTAGATCCATGCCGGATAAAAGGCCGGATTTCTGATAAAAGAAAGGAGAGGATTGTGTGGAGATTGTAACTGATATTTGGTTTTTAGTTTATCCCAGAGAGATAAGAAGTGTTTAGTTATGGGATTATGAATTTTAAAGTGGTCTTTAGGATCAAGCCATAACAAGTTTGATATTAATAGAGGGTCATTTTTGTGAAGCCTCTATAAATACCCATAATGGGATTTCCTGTTTTGCATGGTATTTGGACAGACTGGCCAAATGTGCTGCTCTGTAGTAGTTAGTAAAATTAGGGTATACCAGGCCTCCTTTATTTTTGGGAAGATGTAGTGTGTGTATAGGTATACGTGGTTTAGAAGAGCCCCATATAAATGAAGTTGCTCTTTTTTGTTCTATTCTCAAAAAATAGGAAGGAATTGGAATAGGGAGGACTCTGAATAGATAAAGCAATTTGGGTAGAATAGTCATTTTGATTGCATTAATCTTCCCTATCCAGGATAAAGGAAGTTGCGACCATTGTTTTATTAGATTTGTGATCTGTCTTAATACAGGAGAATAATTGGTTGAGAATAAGTCAGAATGAGATGCTGTTAAATGAATTCCAAGATATGGGATTGATTTTTCTGCCCATGTGAATGGGAGTGCAGCCCTAGCCGGGATCAATTCCATGTTTGTGAGCGAAATATTAAGCACTAGGCATTTCTTAGGATTAATCATAAGGCCGGATAGGGCTGCAAATCCATCAAGAGCTGGTATTAAGTTAGGACCAGAGACCTGTGGTGATGATAGAAAAAGTAATATATCGTCTGCAAATATACATAATTTGTGTGTAATACCTCCTACTTCAATGCCAGTTATAGTTTGGTTTGTTCTGATGTATTGGGCCATGGGTTCGAGTATAAGGGCAAATAATAAGGGAGATAATGGGCAACCCTGTCGGGTACCTCTTTCGATATTAAAGGCATCAGATTTGTATCCAGCGTATTTTATATAGGCTTTGGGTTTATTATATAATGCTTTGATCCATGTTAAAAAGTGGGGTCCAAAACCCCATTTTTGTAATGAATATTGCATATATTGCCAGGATACTGTGTCAAATGCCCTCTTAATATCGAGAGATAGAAAACATAAAGGGATTTTCCGTTTTTGAGCAATATGTGCCAATAACACTGCCCTGCGTATATTATCGCCTGCCTGTCTATTTGGCATGAAGCCTACTTGATCTCTATGTATTAATTTTCCTATAATGCTATTGAGGCGTTTTGCTATTATTTTTGCTAATAATTTAATATCAAGGTTTAACAGAGAGATAGGCCGATAATTCACACAGGAAGTATCATCAGAAAGGGGTTTTGGGATCATACAAACAATTGCCATTAGTGTTTCTTGCCGAAAAGAATGTCCTTCTAGAAGTTTGTTAAAAGTTTCAGTGAGAATGGGAGAGAGTATTTCTGAGAATGTTTTATAGTATAAAGCCGAGTAGCCGTCTGGGCCTGGTCTTTTGTTAAGTTTTAGGTCTTTTATGGCGTTAGCAACTTCATCTATATTTATAGGCTCATCCAAACTGCTTTTTTGATTCTGAGACAACTCAGGTAAGGTTATTTTTGAGAAAAAGTATTCAGCCTCTGTAGGATTAAATTCATTGTTTGTCTTGTATAAAGTTGCGAGATGTGAGTGAAATTTATGGACTAATTTAACTGGATTACAAGTATAAACATTTTTTGATAATTTCAAACGTATTGGTTTGAAAGATTTGTTAGTTGAATTTAATGCCCGAGCCAAATATGTACCTGGTTTGTTTGTATTCATGTAGAAATTGTGTTTGGAGCGTTTGAGGGATTTATCAACTGACTCAGTGAGAAATAGATCGTATTCCAATCTAGATTTTTCCAGATGAGATTTTGTACTCTGAGATGGATTATCTTGGAATGATATGTAGGCTGCATTAAAATTGAGTTCTAGTTTTTTTGCTAGATTTTTGCGTTCCCGTTTAAATAGTGCCATTTGTCTTTGTATTGTACCACGCAAGACAGGCTTATGAGCTTCCCACAGTGTTATTGGGGAAATGTCTGTTGTATTATTAATTGATATGTATTCCTTTAAAGCTTGTTCAATGGCCATCTGATGTAGTGGGTGTTTGAGCATTATGTCCAGTAAGTACCACGTTGGGTCATTCGCTTTTGGTATGGCTGAGGCTATAGTAGTGTATACTGCATTATGGTCAGACCACGGAATCGGAATTATATCTGACGCAATAATTTCTGGTATCATTCCTATTGTTAGAAAAATATGATCTATTGTGGTGAAGGTTTGATGAGGGTGCGAGAAATAAGTGAATTTCTTTTTCATTGGGTTACTTTCTCTCCACGAATCTACCAGATTGTATTTGGAAAGAAGTTGAGAAAAAGGTAATCTAGAGGTTATTTTGGATGGTGTAAAAGGTAATTTATCTAGAAATGGGAGGAGGACCTGGTTCGAATCCCCGCACATTATCACTGTTCCTATTTTGTGTGTATTAATCATTTGTAATATATGTGAGAGGAATGGTGTAGGTTGTTTGTTAGGAGCGTAGTAGGAAATCACCGTGATTGCTGTATCCATTATATAACCCATGAGTATCAGGTATCTACCTTCTGGGTCTTTAATTTCTGATGATAAGGTGAATGGTGTGGATCGGTGAAATGCAATTAGAGTACCCCTTTGTTTGGTACAGGCAGAAGCCGTGTAAATTTGTTGATAAAAAGGAGAAATATATTTTGGAGTAGAATCTTTGGTGAAGTGTGTTTCTTGGAGGCATACTATGTGAGTCTTCTTGTTATGGAAAGTACGGAAGGCTTTGGTCCTTTTTTGAGGGACATTTATTCCCTGAACATTCAGGGAAAGTATATTCAGTGGTGCCATGGCAACAGATCAAATAGTTTTGACTTACTTTTTGTTATGCAGAGCTGACTGCGCAGATCAACCTGTGTGGACTGAAGAGATGAAAAGATAGAAAAGAAACCAGTGAATTCTGGAGTAAAGAGTAAACAAAAACCATATGAGATTAGATGATACATTGTATAAATTATTTTTTGCAAGTAATCACAATTTACCCATGAAAGAGAATAAATATCTCTCTCAGGGGAATAAGTGCCTTCGTCACACTCCCACATAATATGGTTGGGAGAATGAGGAGGGCTAATGGGGGTACACGGATCTTCCGCTTACAGGAGAGAAGTGCTATGTCAAAAGACATCAAAATGATGATTCATTAATTGGAGTGCAGAATATAGTTTTTGTTGAAATTATTTATTCCAGGGTGGTTGTATATGGTTAATTTTGCCCTAGGCTAAATAATTCAGTTAGAAAGGTACTGTTAATAACTTTGGTATTGATGAAGATAGTTTGAATTATTTTGGGATTTTAACCCTTTTAGAGTAAACAATTACATATTTTATTCATATGTAACTGTTTAGATATGTTAACTCATAAAATTGAGGTTGTATTGCTTCAGATTAGAATAAACAAAAACATAGTTCTAGGAACTAGTTAGGTACTAATATATTTGTTTTAAGAAAAGAAAGAAAAAGCTTCCATTACTTCTGGATTATTGAACATATTTGTCCTAAAAAGTAATAAATCTATTGTTATTACCTGAAAATATATAACTGAACAAGAATTTCCTTATTTCACTTATATATTCTAAGGCTATATGAATCAGAAGTAATAAGAAATATAACTGGAATGTAACTTGATCCCATACAGTGTGTGACTATCAGAATGCAGTTACATTCAGTTATAAATACAGGTTTTTTATAGAGAACCATCTCTTAGTATAATAAATGAAGAGATATCAGGAATTAGGATGTCAGTCCATTGAATCTTCTTGGTCCATGGATGATGTGGCATAACGGCCTCTTTTGTGAGAATGATGATTCCCATTTTGTTCTGAAATTTTCTGGGTGCTGCCTGAAGGTGAAGATGATGCCATTCTTCTGCGTGTGGGAGTGTTGCTGCTTGTGGGTTCTGTCAGATTTAATTTTAAAAGGGTTTGTTGTAGTTCATCTGCTGATCTGCTTCTGTAAATTGTACCTTGGTAGTTAAATCTGACTGAAAAGGGGAAGCCCCATTGATACATAATGTTGTGGCGTTGCAGTTCCATTAGTTGGGATTTCATGGATCGTCTTTTAGTAATAGTAAGTTGGGATAGGTCAGCAAAAATTTGATAATTGTGTCCTTGAAAATTAAGTTCCTTTTTTTCTCTTACAGCAATTAGTATTTGTTCTTTTGTTCTGTAATAATGAAATTTTGTGATTATATCACGTGGGGGTCCGTCTTTCTTTTTGGCTGTGAGGGCTCTGTGTACTCTGTCCAGTTCTAAACGTTCAATAGGGATATCTGGCTTTAGTTCTTGTAATAGAGCAGTAATAGTAGATTGCAGGTCTGTCACAGTTTCAGGTATTCCCCTTATGCGCAAGTTTGAACGTCTGGCTCTATTTTCGTAATCTTCAAGCTTAGTTTGAAGTATTAGATTCTCTTCTTTTAATTGTTCCAATTCTGTTATATTTTCTTGGGTTGTAATTTCAATTTCATAAATTTTTATTTCTAAGGCTGCGGTGCGGTTTCCCAGCTCTCTTATTTCTTTGGTTAGGCTGTTTGTTATTTGGTCTGAGGTTTGTTTTAAAGCCTTATGAAGCATCTTTTCAAATTGTAATAATATTACTGGGGATGCTGAGGAGGCTTGTGGAGAAGTTTGTGAGAGGATTTGTTCTGTATCTGACTCAAATGGAGAGTCTTGCTGTGACATTTTCTGTCTGTGAGAGCGCCCTGATGCTGTATATTGTGAGGTGACTGGAGCTGCTTTAGTTGCAGTGAGTGCCTGTGAGCTCTTTGTGAGGTGATTTTTATTTCTGCCACGGCTTCCTCCCAGTACCATATTTCCTGCCCAAACTTTCACAGTTTGTTCCCTGGGGCAAAAAGGTTCAAATGGATACCTTTTGAGCCTGCAGGCTCCGCTTTGTCCTTCTCTTCTCTCCTCAGCGGTGCGGAGCTCTAACAATGCATGTCTGCTCCGCTAGGCTCCGCCTCCTGTCCCCCCATATTATTTATTTTCATACGATGATGTAAATTGCGATGTACTTTAGCTTATACAATAGGAGGGGGTTCAACCATTATTCATAAATAAATTGGAAGGTTAGCACTGCACTTTTGATTTAAGTGTAACAGGAAAATGTTTATTAAATGTTAGTAGGACAAACATACAAAAAAAGAAATAACCATTTAAGGTATACAAGTCATAATATACAGCGTATAGCAGGTCAAATGAAAACATTTCATTACCAAATGAAATAGTACATACAGGATATAGGATGATAGAAAAGTCAGTGTATTGCAGAATAATGATAGCAGTGTATGACTTATGCCGCGTACACACGGTCGGACTTTCCGGCATACTTGGTCCGGCGGACCAGAGTGTGCCGGACAATCCGCCCGTGTGTGGGCGGCGGCGGACTTTTCCGGCGGACTTCTTCCCAAAAGCCCGCCGGACCTAGATTTTAAACATGTTTGAAATCTTTCCGTCGGACTCAGTTTCGGGCGGAAAGTCCGCTCGTGTGTGTGCTGGTCCGACGGAAAGCCCGCTCGTGTGTAGGCTGGTCCGACAGACCAAATACGACACGAGGGGATGGTATTGCATCTCGCGCTCGCTGCAATAGGAAAAACAAATCTTCCTATTGCGGCGAGCGCGGGGCATACCAGGCCCTTAGGTCTGGTATGGATTATAAAGGGGAACCCCGCTACGCCGAAAAAACGGCGTGGGGTCCCCCTAAAATCCATACCAGACCCCGATCCGAGCACGCAGCCTGGCCGGTCAGGAAAGGGGGTGGGGACGAGCGAGCGCCCCCCCCCCCTCCTGAACCGTACCAGGCCGCATGCCCTCAACATGGGGGGTGGGTGCTTTGGGGGAGGGGGGCGCCCTGCGCCCCCCCCCAAAGCACCTTGTCCCCATGTTGATGAGGACAAGGGCCTCTTCCCGACAACCCTGGCCGTTGGTTGTCGGGGTCTGCGGGCGGGGGCTTATCGGAATCTGGGAGCCCCCTTTAATAAGGGGGCCCCCAGATCCCGGCCCCCCACCCTATGTAAATGAGTATGGGGTACATGGTACCCCTACCCATTTACCTAGGAAAAAAGTGTAAGTAATAAAACACACTACACAGGTTTTTAAAATATTTTAATAAACAGCTCCGGGGGGGGGATCTTCCTCCGGCTTCGGGGGTCTTCTTCCGGCTTCGGGGGTCCCTCCGCTTCATCTTCTCCCGGCGTCCGGTTGGTTCTTCTCCGCTCTCCGGCCTCTTCTCCCGGTGTCGCAGGTCTTCGGCCGGCCCCTCCGCTCTCTTCATGTAGCTCTATTGCGAGCGGAGGTCCGGACTTCTGGGCTTCTGGGCTTCTTGGCTTCTCTTCTCTTCCCCCAGATGTTGACACGACGCTCTCTCCGGCTGGACTGGTCTCTGAGGGCTGCGTTGTGACTTATATAGGCGGAGACCCCGCCCCCATATGATGTCACAGTCCCTGGGCATGCTGGGACTGTGACGTTTTAGGGGGCGTGGTCGACCACGCCCCCTAAAACGTCACAGTCCCAGCATGCCCAAGGACTGTGACATCATATGGGGGCGGGGTCTCCGCCTATATAAGTCACAACGCAGCCCTCAGAGACCAGTCCAGCCGGAGAGAGCGTCGTGTCAACATCTGGGGGAAGAGAAGAGAAGCCAAGAAGCCCAGAAGCCCAGAAGTCCGGACCTCCGCTCGCAATAGAGCTACATGAAGAGAGCGGAGGGGCCGGCCGAAGACCTGCGACACCGGGAGAAGAGGCCGGAGAGCGGAGAAGAACCAACCGGACGCCGGGAGAAGATGAAGCGGAGGGACCCCCGAAGCCGGAAGAAGACCCCCGAAGCCGGAGGAAGATCCCCCCCCCGGAGCTGTTTAATAAAATATTTTAAAAACCTGTGTAGTGTGTTTTATTACTTACACTTTTTTCCTAGGTAAATGGGTAGGGGTACCATGTACCCCATACTCATTTACATAGGGTGGGGGGCCGGGATCTGGGGGCCCCCTTATTAAAGGGGGCTCCCAGATTCCGATAAGCCCCCGCCCGCAGACCCCGACAACCAACGGCCAGGGTTGTCGGGAAGAGGCCCTTGTTCTCATCAACATGGGGACAAGGTGCTTTGGGGGGGGGGGCGCAGGGCGCCCCCCTCCCCCAAAGCACCCACCCCCCATGTTGAGGGCATGCGGCCTGGTACGGTTCAGGAGGGGGGGGGGGGCGCTCGCTCGTCCCCACCCCCTTTCCTGACCGGCCAGGCTGCGTGCTCGGATCGGGGTCTGGTATGGATTTTAGGGGGACCCCACGCCGTTTTTTCGGCGTAGCGGGGTTCCCCTTTATAATCCATACCAGACCTAAGGGCCTGGTATGCCCCGCGACGGGGCTAGCAAGGTGTCAATCTCGCCGATAAAAGCGGCAAGATTGACATCCTTTTCTAGTCCCGTCGCACCTGAGTCACGTTCAAAATGAACGGACTTGTCCGTGTGTGGGCAAGTCCGTTCATTCTGAAAGTCCGCCGGAACTCCGGCGAAAGTCCGTCGGAAAGACGGGCGGACTTAGCCCGCCGGAAAGTCCCGGCGTGTGTGGGCAAGTCCGTCCGTTTTAAAGTCCGGCGCACCTGGCGGACAAAGTCCGTCGGAAAGTGTGCCGGACCAAGTAGGATAGAAAGTCCGCTCGTGTGTACGCGGCATTAGGGAAACAGGGAGAAGTGGAACAGGGAATGAGGGGATAAAAAGAAAAAGGGGAAGGAGAAAAGGGAGAGGTGGGGGAAACAGGAGGAAAGAGCAGGTGAATATGAAGTCACACAATAACAGTATAGCACAGCAATCAAGGTTTTGCACCAAAAGTAAACCAAGTAAAGAACAAAAGAAAAAACAAAGGGGGGGGGCACATCAAGGGAGCCAACCAAAGAAGACCATAACTAATGGTGAAGTAGACTGAGACCCAAGAAAGAGTTAAACAGCATTGCCCTGAACATCTATCCAACTGGCCCATATTTGATAAAACTTCTAAGAACAATTCCTATTAAGAAAAGTACGTTTATACAGTGGACGGGTCCTATTGTTCATCTATGTACTGTAGGTGGGGTTGGCAATTTCCATTGCAGAAGACATGCATTTTCAATACCTACTTAGTGCCCCAAAAGCTAGATCTGGACATTTTTGTAACTTGTAGTGCTGTTGTATTTCAGTTCACGCTATTTTGGAGGACCAACATAAGAGCATGCATAATTGCAGTACTGTATGTGCTTTTACATCCACCTCCTGTGGAAACTTACTCTTTGTCTGTTGACAGAAATGGGCTAATTTATTGACACGGGAAAAAAAGTAATTTCATAAATGGATAACAGTTTCTGGCTGGAGGGTCAGAAATAGGGCGATATCTCCTTAAGAATGATTAAACTTCTATAAATTAATTAAGCTTTGGGGTCTTATCCTAGTGTTGACAAGAGGGATAGTAGTATTTCTGTCCCCATTCTGATAAACTTTGCATATAGAGTTTTCCAATAAAAATGGTTTTGTCAAAAGGAATGCATGAGCATGCACTGTGAACATCTGTGCTAAATCACTCTTGGATTCTAAATACCATTTGAAGATTTACCAGCATCAGCAGTTTAAGCTAATTAGGAATTTAACTGGAGTGTCTGGTGGACTGGGTGGTCTGGGGACCGTCAAAGTAAAAGTAATCATGAGTATGACAAAGTCAAAAGCATAGGTGCTTAAAAAGAAGTATGCACAAGGCCTTTTGGTCTAAGAGCGCAAGGCTAGTTTAAACATATAAACTCAAGAATAATTGCGCTTATTGTTAAAAAAATGTTGTGTAAATAGCTGCCAGCATCAAAACAGTGTGGTGCACCGTGCAGTGATAATATATAGATAATGGGTGAATGCAGCGCTATATATAATCAGTGACAGGATGACATACTCTCATCCTGTGTATAATTAAGTGGTAATTAATGCAAGTGATACTTAGGTTAAACAGTGAGCAAAGTAAACAGGCAATCTCAAAAAGAGATGAATGTAACACTATAAATGATTGGTGGCAAGATGACGGACGTGCTTGTATCTTATATATAATAGTATGTTGTTTAGAGCAAATAATGTTCATACAAAAATGGGCAAAATAGACAAACAATCAGAAATAACTAAAAAATGTCCATAGTGCTGAGAAAATCTGTTGACATGTGCAAAACAGTATTCTTGAAGTGGGATGGAAAGAAGCGAGTGTAGATGGTAGTTTCTATTCAAAAGGAAACCTCATGCACTCGAATCAGCATAAAAGGTGGCAGAAGTGAATACTCTTACCAGAGGGGATGGACACAGTCACCGTACGGTGGAGTGTCATGCGAGCTTTGGGGATCCACCGATCCCTGAGGTACTGTGCTGGAAGACCATACCGATAGGTTCGGTCCAGGACCACCGTAATTTGCAGGATGGTGTATGGATCCACATCAAATAGGAGGATGACCTTCAACGGCAGCAAGCTCCTGGAGATGGGAAGATGACTTTCAAAGGCAACAGGCTCCTGGAGGGGGCGGCTTCCACCTCATGTGAGTTGTATTGATAAGAAAGGAAAGAAAATGTCCACATAGGGCATGAATCCGATGGAAGATTATATGCCCCAGTTGAAGGACCATAGTCCGAAACATGTCGGGTTGCTGAAGCTTTTGATGTCTTGCTACCACGCAATTTTATTACCGATTGTATTACCAATTTGTGATCACTTTTTAGTCAAATATTTGTCATATCTTTTGGGATTTTTAATAAAACATCCTTCCATCGGATTCATGCCCTATGTGGAGATTTTCTTTCCTTTCTTATCAATACAACTCACATGAGGTGGAAGCCGTCCCCTCCAGGAGCCTGTTGCCTTTTAAAGTCATCTTCCCATCTCCAGGAGCTTACTGCCATTGAAGGTCATCCTCCTATTTGATGTGAATCCATACACCATCCTGCAAACTACGGTGGTCCTGGACCGAACCTATCGGTATGGTCTTCCAGCACAGTACCTCAGGGATCGGTGGATCCCCAAAGCTCGCATGACACTCCACCGTACGGTGACTGTGTCTATCCCCTCTGGTAAGAGTATTCACTTCTGCCACCTTTTATGCTGATTCGAGTGCATGAGGTTTCCTTTTGAATAGAAACTACCATCTACACTCGCTTCTTTCCATCCCACTTCAAGAATACTGTTTTGCACATGTCAACAGATTTTCTCAGCACTATGGACATTTTTTAGTTATTTCTGATTGTTTGTCTATTTTGCCCATTTTTGTATGAACATTATTTGCTTTAAACAACATACTATTATATATAAGATACGAGCACGTCATCTTGTCACCAATCATTTATAGTGTTACATTCATCTCTTTTTGAGATTGCCTGTTTACTTTGCTCACTGTTTAATCTAAGTATCACTTGCATTAATTACCACTTAATTATACACAGGATGAAAGTATGTCATCCTGTCACTGATTACATATAGCGCTGCATTCACCCATTATCTATAGTTTAAACATATGTAAAGTTGACAGCCGGAATCTGTTATTATTATTATATGGGATTTATATAGCGCCAACAGTTTGCGCAGTACTTTACAACATCGGGGAAGACAGTACAGTTACAATACAATTCAATACAGGAGGGATCAAAGGGCCCTGCTCGTAAGAGCTTACAATCTAGAAGGTTATGAAATCTACAGTGTATTATACCTTAGTGTCTGTAGATGATGGTCATTGTTTTCTTTTACTGGATTTATTACATAATATGGCTACCATATTCTACCTTCACTAATTCTTAAAATTTTATTTGTTGAAAACATTTTTAATTTTTGATTTGTGGGCCAGTAGCTGTACAATACCTTTGAGAACAGGGAAAAATTACTTTGCACTATACATATTTTATTGACACCTGTTAAAGCATAAACGGTCATATCAAGAGGTTCTCTGTAAACAAGAGCAGCAAATGTAATTACTTGGAGAGATAGAAGGAAAAATGGCTTATTCCACCAAATCAGCTGACACCAAGAACCTTTTCCTAACTATACACTGAGCTTAAATATTTATTTATACATGTGTTGAACCTAATTAAAAAAAAAATTTGCGTCAGTTTTGGTTTTGACCGCAACTCTTTGCGTCAAATTCACGTAGTTCTAATTTGCTCCACTTCTACATTGTGGCGCAACGCCTGCACCAAATTCAAAATGATATACAGACATACAGTATCTTATAATAATGGAATTAATTAGGACACATTTTCTTTTAGTGTATAGAGAAAAATTTTGCAAAAGTGTCTCACATGTGTCCTAAAAGTGCCACAGCATGTGTCAAAATCAGGTACAACTTCTAGACAGGTACATGAATTTGGGGCATGCTGCACCACTTTTAAAACGCATGCAAGTCACCAGCCTTTAATAATTCCTGGGTATGTGTCTTGAATCAGGCCTAACAGCCCAGGGTGTATGCTTGGGGAGATGTGCAAAATCATAACAGTGTACATAAAGGCTAAAAAATGTTGTGTGCTATGCAATACACTCTCAAGCTTTCAAATGTATGACAGCTAAGTGCTGGTATACCTAGAATATAATTGTATTTTCTCCACTCTTCTAACAATTGTTAGCTATTTTGCATGCACATTTTAGGTAGGAAACAATACAGCAATAAGTCCTCATGCACACTGGGCTTAAAAAAAAGACAGATTTTACAGATGTTTGTTTTTTTATTTTTCAGCCAGTAAAAGCCCCTTTATGTTAGCCCAGGTTTTCACACACACATGGGAATTTACAGGGGTATTAGTAGAGGAGTGTTAACAGGCTGAAAAAAGACACCAAAAGCACATTTTGTGAATGTGCCTTAATGCATGTAAATGTGTCTAAATGAGCCAAAACATTAGACACATTTTGAACTCTAATGCATTCCAACGGTCAGAAAAAATTAATGTTCTGGCCAATGGAATCCATTAACTTTCAAACACTTGACGTACCTAAACGCACCCAAAACTCGCTTGCAGTATGGGGCTTTAGTCTCATTTTTAAGCAGCTTTTCTCCTGCCAAGAGTTCTGTCTGGCATTCAGAGGAGCAAAGCAAACACTATGTGCACGAGGCCTAAGTGCCCACTGATATCACTAAAGGTAATTGTAAAAATATGCTGAAAGTGAAATAGCCATAGTGCATGTTTCATGATGGGTTTGCAGGCTGTAAATGCGACAAGCGTGTGTACACTATTTCATATGCTACTACTGCAGGAAGCCTATCCTATTGATAAATAACCATACTTTTGCTGCCATAATTGTATTGCCATCACAACAATGAGGTTTGTTTTAGAGCTGTTCCTTTATTTGGCATTACATACATTACTGGACAATTATGGTGCCTTTTACATTAGGTTTGTGTTTTTGTTTTTTTTAAGCCGTATTATTAACAGATAAGTTCCTTAATGCAACATATATGGGGTCCGCAAAAATCTCCTTTTCTGATGTTCAAAATGTACCCTGCTGTCTTAGCCTGTAACACTCGCACTACACAGGAATGTTCAGTGCCATTGTAGTACACTAAGTAGATATACACAGCAGCATAAACCACATTCTGTATATTCATATGTCTAATGTGATATATGCTATTGTGCTAATCTGCTGTCCTCTGGAACAAAATAATGAATAAAAATAAAAATAAACTAAGGAATGTGCATTCTAGTTAGATTAGGACCACCAGTGTAAATACAACAGTGATCAGGGAAGTATCCACTTTACAATGCTAAGCAGCTCACAATCTTTAAAATCGTAAGTATGTATCTATTTAATTAAAATTCAATTCAATCTAAATTCAATTTGTAAGCTTTTAATACAACAAAAATAAGACCTTGACCATCCAATTACTGTAGCAAAATAACCACCAACAAAAAGTTTTCACATTTAAAACTGAAAAAGTGCCTTGAAGATGTTTTCTATACTTTCAGGTTCTACCAGGTGATAAGTTATAGCATCTTATTTTAGCCGGGCAGGAGGACGCAAAAGAAGCGGAGCTGAGGACTTTATACAAAACATCAGCAAAACTTGAGCATCGTTCTGAAGAAGACTTTTAAGTTCGACTTTTGAGATCACGATGGTGAGCTTTGCTGTCCCGAGGAAAGAGAATCTGACAGAGATGAAGTTATGTGATTTCATTTCAACGTACATCGCATTCCCCTCCAGGTACCATGGTTTGAAGGTGACCAAATAGTCTTGCAAAAGACTGTCTTTTACAGAACTGTGTGTTTTGAATGCTTTAACTATTTTAATGCTTATTTAAATTTTGTAAATGTTGGCTATGTTTTTAATGCTCAAAGAATTTTACTTTTTTATGATTTTATTTTGAATGGTTACATTTTCTTGTTATCTGTTTTTATTATTTTTTTTATGAATCCAAATGTCAACAAAAATTAAAATGATATTTTGTCTAAACTAAGATGGTGTCTATTTTTAATTTCTCAGCGTGATATGCCTGGATTACTTTAACTAAATTCAAGCTTCAGCTTGAACTTCTTTTGTCTTTGATAGATTTCATAAGCTTTGTATTCCTGTTTGTGTTGCCATGGGGAGAAATGCCCTCACTTCCTACAGTATTCAGTAACTGGTAGCACCTGGGGCAGAAAGTCAGGGTAAATGTTCCCAATTAGGAAACACTTTTTTTTAGTTAGATTCCTAGGTTTGCTTACTGTATGTGCATATTGTGATATTTTATTGACTTTCATTGTTCATTTTACTCTATAGTATAAAGATCTCACACATTTCAATTAAATGCTTCACATTTTGAACCAAACTATTTCTGTTGGATGCCCTATACCAGAAAATATATTGTTATGACTAAATGAATATGCTTTTACATGGATTTCATCTGTAGCATGTGAAGGGGAAATGCATGCAAGATCATGACATTAATTACTAACAATTACTAATCATAACCATAATTACATAATGACAGTTACTGATTTAAAAGCAATCAAGCCTTCAAAGCGGGAGTACCTTGTTTTTGGCATCCAGCGGTCCTGTTGAGTAACATGTGTATCGTGGATCTCTCCATGATGTTATGTTGCTAAAAACAAGTCCGTTTGATTCAGATATCCCTTGTTGGCATCCAACAGACAACAAAAGAAAAGGCTGGCTGACATACAGGGAAACTCTTGCTTAGCTATGACTCACATATGTGGAAAAGCCATAACAATTATCTACTGGTATTAATTTCCGAAGCACAGCTGCCAATATATTAATCACAATGTGTTTAGTTTTCTATTATAGATACAGCAGCTATCCTTTTACATATCTACATAATCAGAATTCCTGGAAAACTCTGTTGAGGTGATATGTTTTTATGCAAGTTCTCACCTTATAAATATCAGGCTTTCTGTAGAGATTGACGCCAGTTATTGCTATTACACATAATAATTTAGAGTGGAAGAAACCTGTAGGTGTGCTTTTTTTTTTTTTTAGTCGGAAGCAATAGGTTTTAAAAACTCTGGCCTTGAAGTTCCTCAGAGCTTGGTTCTCCTTTCTGCTGGAGCCAAAAGGAGATGATTACGCAGAACAGCAGCTCCTTCTAGGTGAATAATGAAGTCTGAACAGCCTGTCATCACGAAACACGCCTTTCTAGCACGAGCTGTGTTAATTGCTGTAATCAAGATCACCCCTCCTTCAGGCAAATTCTACCCATTTTATTAATAATCATAATTTATGTCTTCATGGTTTGCTTGTACTTCTATGGCAACAGAGTGATTAACTTCAGGTGTGTAAGAAGCCTGGTTTCCAAATGGAATTATGTATTTGTCACTTTATGTTTCCTTCATCCTGGCTCAAAGCAACACCAGACATTAGGATCTACTAGCATTGGTAGCAAAGGGTAAAGTAAGACAAAACAGCAGAAATGTTTAAGTTTGAGAATGATTATTATATTCATTCTAATGCTTTCTTTAGATCTGAACTTCAGACAGATTTACAAAAACACCAGTTTAAATAGTTGTGTGTCGATTAAAAATAACTGAATGTATTTTGAAACCAACTAGTGTGAGTTCCTAAATTCAACTTGATACAGACCTTTGTTATCCACTGTGCAATAAAATTCAGACTTGGAACAGGAGGGTATTAGAAGCCATTCAGTATACAATTGTGCCAATATAGAACATGCTGACAGGAGGACAGAGCAGAGACATGACCTCATACACCTACAGCTGTTCCTTCCCTGTTCAAGTTTATCTATAGCCATTGTTTGTAGTTTTGTCCCTTGTCAAGTTTTACTGCAGTCCAAGGCTCTATTAGAATGATTTCCCCTTACTCACTGCCACAGGGACCGTCTTTTCACCAGAAAGGAAGTGAAGGGAATGCTCCAATAGCAATAAAAAACGGAAAATTGAATATCAAATACTTACTGCAATTTTCCTTTCCTGATGAGCTCCATTTAAGCACAGTGGTAGGCTGACATGGTGCTGTCAGGAAAACGGAAAATTGAATATCCAATACTTACGGCAATTTTTCTTTCCTGATGAGCTCCATTTCTGCCTTCCACTGTGCTGCCATGGAGCTGTCAGGAAACAGACAGTTCTAACATGCTCCTGCATAACCAAAAAAAAAAAAATGTCTGTCTGTGTTGCAGTAAAAAGTCTCCTTCACTCCCTGCCTGGTAAAAAGGTTGTTCTCGGGACAGCAAGTAAGACCCCTTTCACACTGAGGCAGTTTTCAGGTGTTTTAGCGCTAGAAATAGTCTCTGAAAAGCGCCTGAAAACTACCACCCATTCATTGCAATTGCAGTGCGCTTGCGGGACGTTAGAAAAAGTCCTGCAAGCAGCATCTTTGGGGCGGTTTGGGAGCACTATAAATATTGAAAAGCCATTGAAAAGTGCCGCAAAACAGGTCTTTCCTTTTATTTAAAAGGACGTGACCTTAAAAAAAACACCCCGCTAACACCCGAAAAGTGCTGCTAAAGCGACCGGTGCTTTAGCGCTGTTTTAGCATTGCTTCAGTGTGAAAGGGGTCTAAAGGAAAATCTTTCTAACACTCAGACAGCCTTAAAACCTTTCATCTATCCCCATGCTATCAAAAAGTTAAAAAAAATAAGAAATAAAAATGTTGTAGCTATAGATGGACTATAAAGCTGGCCACACATAGATTTTTTTTTTATGTTTAGCCTGTGGGATAAACGGGTAAAAAAAAAAAAGCTAAACATTGTGGACAGATAAATCTTCCACTGTGGATATTGTATTCTTACAGCCAGCACTATCAGCTGTCAATATGCCCAATCACTGCCTGCACCCGATTGTATGCAGGTGCTATTTAGCCAATTTTTTCCACCTGGCTCCTTCAATTTTCTAATCCAAGAATGTTGGGCAGGAGACAGTCAGCAGAGCCACTCATGGAGTGAATTTTGTCCAGTTCTTAAAAAAAAAACAAAAAAAATAGCAGGACAATATCAATTACCACAATTTAAATTAATTATTTTTAATCCTAAATCTTACTTTTGTTTCAGTGCATCCTAGATCCCAGGCCTTTTAGGCCATTTAAGTGAAATTCCACCCCAGTGGTCCTCCCTAGAATTCATGATCAGATCGTTAATCAAAGTACGTAGCCTGACAGGCCTGAAAGAAAGAAGCAGTTGGCCCAACCCCCCTCCACTTGAACCACATCAGGCCATGTGCCCTCAACACTGGGAAAATTCCTCACCCTGGACACCCTCTGGAAAAACATTTTGTCCCCATGTTTATGAGAACATAGACTTCTTCTCCACAACCCTGGCCCAGTGAATGTTGGGGAATGTTGGGGTATGGGGGGGCTGATTCTGGAAGCCCCCTTTTAAATAGGTAACCCTGGGTACTCACTCACAAAAACACTGAAAAGTAAATAAACAAATGCACACTCATTAGAAAAAGTCCTTTACTATATTAAGTTGTTTGCCTGGAGTGCAGCTTTAAAAATTTTTTTTCATATAAAATTGTATAAATCTCGTGTTAAAGAAAACCTGTATTATGAAAAACGTGAAGGCTACCATTACTGACCTCCCTCTAAAAAATTATAGTTCACTGACTGTTTCTGATTGTAGTCAATCTTGAGTCACTATTCCCATTCAATCATGCAAATCAGAAATGTCAAAATGAAGACAGAACCTTTTATCTGCTTACTTGTTTCAGGTTAGTCACTCATAGAGAACTGAATCTGCTCAGGTAGATAACTAGCATTTTCAAAATGTAAGGTCAGCAGTGGCAGCTTCCATACCCCAACAGTACAGGCTTTCTTGAAATAACAGCTTTACGTTCTGTTACTTTACCACAATCCCGTGTATAGGCTTGCAGATTTATATGTGTGTAAAATATGTACTTTATGCATGTTTCAATTATCCTAAAATGGAAAATGGGACTTTTGAGGCACAACATTTTTGTACTTAAAATACACTATTTTATTACTTCACATTAAAATATAAAGACATTACATACAAAAAAGCATTCTCATATTGCAATATGTGATCAAGAAGGGCCAAAGTTGTCAGTATGATACATCTTGTCCACATATGATGATCAATAGGCTTGATGCGTTTCCTGGACTTAGTCCACTTCTTGAGGAGCCAATGGTACACAAAATTGTACAGCATACAATCTAAATAGAACAATATTTTATTATTATAAATTATTTATACATAATTCATATTCACACCACCACCCACTGCATTGACATAATCACCACAGATGTGCCTAGAATTGCTGGAGAGGGGAATAGATCCCTGTAAGTGAAGCAAAAAACAGGGACTAGGAAGGTTAAAGATGATACAGTACAGAGGTGTAATGAGCAGAATGCTCATTACACTTGTATCACTTGCTAAATCAATCAACCAGCCAAGAAATGGTTGACATGGCAGCAGTGATGGATATTCTGGTAGTGAAGGGGTGATATGCTTGAGTCCTTCACTAGCTACCAGATCCCCACATTCTGGGACCGGTTTCGCTAAAAAGAATACCTAAGGACCTAGCCTGAAGTCACAGAGAAAGGAATGTAGATGGGGGCCTCGGGAAGGAGCACAAGCATGGAGTTATGGAATTATGGATAAAGTGTGTTTCCTGTGTTCAATAGCAACATACAGAACATTGTTACTGGGAGAAGGTGACAGAAGTGAGATGACGGAACTACTGAGTTGGTGGAGACTGGTACATGGTCAGTGGTACCAGCTTGGAAATGCTGCACACCTGGGAGTGGTGATCTCTGACAGAAGTTGTCCGAAGGGCTTAATGTTAACAGTGTGAGAAGTAATGCCCATGGATTACAAGGAGTTACTGCTAGCTTCTAGGTCTGGAGTCCTGCCTTAATGTTGATTTCATGTGACCACAGCTGTTGCCTAAGGTTTAGGCAGTAGCGAGCGCAGTTCAACAGTGACCCTGCTAGGGTGTCTTTAGCCCGCCCACAAGTTGATAGCCTTCCATGGCTTCCAATACCCTCTCTATGGTGAAGACACCCAAATCTATCTGTTTACTCATCAGCTCACCCCTTCAATCTTCTCACAAAGTATTAATTTACAAACTGACATATCAGTGTGGATGTCTACTACTGACTAAAACTCAATGTTTCCAAAACTGGGCCCTAGATGTAATCCTGGACTCTGACCTTTACCTTTAGCACCACATCCATTTAAATCTTGCTGACTTCACTATCATAACATTTCCACAATATGTCACTTCTTATCCAATAGCACCACCAAGCTACTAATTCACACTCTTGTTATCTCTTGCCTCTACTTTTGCAACTCCCTCCTCATTAAAGTGGATGCAAACCCTCACATATACCCAGTGAAGTGAACAGGATCAGATGATACACAGGGATGAAACAAATCTCCCTACATAAGATTTATTTGCATATCTGCTGTCTTCATGTGTATATATTCTTTAGAAAGTTCAGATTATGTTAAGAGATTTTCTCTTCCTGTTCAGCACTGCAGTGAAGCCTGGGCATACAGCCAAGACAGCTGATTGGAGGAAAGGGACACCCCCCTCTCCTCACAGGTAGAGACTTTCAGAGCTGTTCATTGAATAGTTCAGCTTTCTGCTAATCTATTTATAGCATCTTCCCCAACACAAACCCCCTTGATTTTTGCTCACCCAACACATACAATTCAAAATACAAACAACATACAAAGCCATGCACATGTTACATCACCGATCTTGTCTCACCCAAACTGTCCTCTTCACTCATCTTAAGACCACCTATTCTTTCCCCACCTCCTATGCTCACCTTCAGGACTTCTCCAGAGCCTCTCCCATCCTCTGGAACTCCCTACCACAATCCGTCCAGCAATCTCCTATTCTTTCTGCCTTTTGGCAATCCAGGAAAACTCATACCTGCAGGGAAGCCTATCCTTATTCTACCTAACAACTAAACTTTTAGTTTAGTAACTAGGGTGAGGCCCAAAAATGGAACCAATATGTGGTCAGCAGAGGCCTCCATTAAATAAAAAGATGTTTCCAAGTGGATTCTTCAGAAAGGTCAGTATTTTATATTGTTTACAAAAACAGCTTAAAATGCCACATTATCAGGAAAAGGTGCACAGTACACTCTAAAGCAGTGGTTCTCGATTCTTGTCCTCAGGCTCACTAACAGGCCAGGTTTGCAAGATAACTGAAATACATGACAGGTGATATAATTTTCTGCTCAGTGATTGCAGTGTTCTAGTCTGAATCTCTCCAAGGTAATACTTAAAACCTGGCCTGTTAGTGGGTCCTGAGGACAGGAGTTGAGAACCACTGATCTAAAGGGTGGGATTCATGTGCATTCCTTCAGCCCAAAGAATACTGTATTTTTACTTTGTCTGCAACTCATCCTCACACAGTTATTACATTTTTGTATCACTTAACCTCCCCTTTTAGATTGTAAGCTGTCATGAGCAGGGCACTCCTAACCCCCTTGTGTTTATTTGTATTGTAACCGTACTATCTCCTTTTATATTGTAAAGCACTTTACTATATAAATTCTGTATAATAATAATACAATAGTAACAGTATGCACACTTACAATTGATTAGTTGTATATACAGTATACTTACCAATGACAAAAGGTTAGACAAAACCATTTCCTATCTGAGTAAGTACATTACTAGGTATGGAAAAGCTGTTAAAGTAAACCTACTAAGAGGATAGACAAAGGATGAACTAAGTAATTACCAACAATCTCTTAACTGAAGTTTGATGGTTCTTCACATGTCAAAAAGGTCATGCCATTGCAAATTAATATGCATCTTATAATTTTGTAAGGCTGGTTTCACACTAGTGCACTGCAGTTTAGCCGCAGCACAGGTAAATGCATGATTTTAATGTATTTTTCCTGCAGTGTTAGTCACAGTCCCAAAGCCTATTAGGTTGTGCGACCTTACCATGGTTTCTGAAAGTGCACCAAAAATGCAGCATGCAGGATTTTTTGGTGCACTTTCAAAAAACATGGCAAAAACGCATGACCTAATAGAAAATCTATGGGAACATGGCTAAAACCGCGTGCACGAAAATTGCGGATGCACAAACCACAGTGCAGCAGTGTGAAACTGGACTTAAAGTTACACTTAAATGTAATGAAATATGGCAAACGAGTTGCAAAAGTTATTCAGTTAAGGTTTTTTTTATTTTACCTTTTTGTCTGAGCTTAGATATGCTTGTAACAAGCATGTTTAAAATCAATTAGTGTTAACTACAGTTTATACTGCTTTGACCAATCTTAAAGCAATGCCAAATCATGTTCGTGTCAAACACCTCCAGAAATATCAACATGATTGCACATCTTTGTGCCAATAGCAAAAGACTGACCTTGCCTAAAAAACGTTATATCATTTGCAAGCAGAACAAATAAAACAAGAACTAGTACAGAGCCTTGTGGTATACCACCAGCAACTGCTCTCTGTTCCAGGTGAACCCCATTTTCAACCACATTGTGATATCTATCCTTTAGCCAACTACATATCCATGGAATGACCCAAGGTTTTAGTCTTAGCTTGTAAAGCTTTTATATGAGATCATTATGTGGAACAGTCTTAAGTTGAAATAAAAAAAAGACGAGATATAGTAAAAAATCAATCAATCAGATTAGGATGACAAGATTTGTCCTCTGTAGTCATGCTGCTTTGGGTCCATCAAGTTGTGTGCTTTTAAATAAACACTGATCCTTATTTTTAGGAAAGATTCCATTAATGTTACTACAATAGATGTTGAACTTACCTACAGCCCTTACTACCCTTCCTGTGGATAAGTACAATATTAGCTGCCTACTGTCATGGTGAATTTCAATTGTTAGAAAAGATTGATTAAAAAGGCCAGTTAATGGTCCACAACTAAATCATTAGTTTCTCTTAATACTCTGGGATGAATACCATCAGGACTAGAGATGAGCTCAGCATTTGGTCTGAACACAACCTAACTTGTTCAGTCGTTTATCCAAACCCCCAAACTTTTAACCAGAAGTCAAATGTCATATACAGTAGCGGTATTTCTACTGCTACTATATATGACATCTTTTTTCATGTCAATGGTTGCTATAGAAGTGGTGAGTGCTGGCATCCACCGTGTCCTTAGCAACTAGTGGGGTCACCTGGTCCATTCATTTGCTGGGTAGGAATCCCTAACCATGCAAACAAAAGGCGGGAATAGTGGCTAACATCACTGACCAAATATGGTCATGGGCATATTTGGTCAATTATGTCAGCCACCATCCCCGCCCCTTTGTTTACATTCCACATGACAGCTAAGGAGGGTCATCATTAGCAGCAGGGTTTGAGGTGGGTGTGTATGGGTCAACAGGATTGGCAGGTTTTTTTCTTTTCTTGGGTATCATTCATCATGACTGATGAGGATATGCTTCACTGCTCTTATGATGGACTTGCATTGTTGTATTTTTTACATTTTTTTAATGGACTTGTCAAATGTTTGTGTGTGTCTGTTTACTATTGTCTTTTTTTGTGAATGAGTAGGAGTATGTACCCTTACTCATTTATTTGTGGGGTGGAGAATATCTGGGGGGCCCCCTTATCCTAAAGGTGGCTTCCAGATTTTAATAAGTACACCACCGCACCACCACAATCACCAGACCAGGGTTGTGGGGAAGGGACCCTTTCCCTCATGTTGGAGGCATTTGGCCTGGTATGGCTGAGCAGAGTCTTGCAAGGTTGTGTGCTCAAAATAAGGTCTGGTCTGGTTTGCTATGTATCTTGGAGGTTTACATATATTGTTAAATTACAAAATAAAGAAAGCTTGCAGGAAAAGCTAAATTACTAGCATTTTTTCTTTGTTAATGTTACTTTTACTTGCTTTTTTCTTTTCTTTTTTTCCTCATGGGTTTCCTACCAGATTAGCCAGTAATTCTCAGCCAGCTTAATTCCTTTTTAAATGACATGGGGACCCCCCAAAATACATAGCAGACCCTCATCCTTATTCGGAAAGAGGTATTTTTCTTCCGATTTTCTGATCATGTGTACTAGGCCTAAGGGTCTGGTATGAATCTTGGAAGTTTATATATGCTGTTTTAATAAAGAAAGCTCGCAGGGAAATGTAAATTACTGGAAATTTAAATGGCATTTTTTTTCTTTGTAAATGTCAGTAGTACTTTGCATACATCTTAGGAGGTGTGCCACTTCATGCACAGCTTTTTAAAAGGAACAGTGCAAAATAATATTTCCCAAAAAATGTCCCCCAGAGCAGTTTCTATCCCCCCATGCCCTTTTTTGCCAATGCCTTGCCCATTAGCCTTCAAAATGGGAATAATTAATTTTACATATTCGGCTCCTATTGACTAAAATGGGGTTTTGGATTTGGCATTTGAACTTGTGATATGTTTCCTGAATGTTCCACTAAGCAAACCTGGTTGCATTAAGCCCATTCCTAATTAGGGCTCATTGCTTAAAAAAATTAGCTAATATGATTCTCAACTTCTCAGTGTCATTCTTTTCTGAGAAAACTGAACATAAGTAATTGTTTAAATGGTTTGCTGCATCCAATTGTGGATAGCTTTGGGAAGGGTTGGAGCCCCTGCCAGGCTTTTATTTCTGTCTGTGTGGCTCCTGGTAGGACTCACTTCCTGAAGGTCCTCTAAGACTGGAAGGGAAGGGAAATATTCCCAACAAGACATGGGCAAACCGAAAAATACCGGATGGGGTATAACCTTTACCCACTCTATCCAACAAACAATATGTATATGTATATTTTAAAATTACCTATAAACAGTCACCACTAAGAATTAGACGCCTTGTGGTTTGGAAAATATAACGCTAGAAATTTTGTTTGTAGGTGGTACAACAATATAAAGCAAAATACATTTTTACATTAAACTGTAAAACCTCTTGTAATTCACTAGCTCAATGCTAAAGAAAGGTACCTCTATATTTACACAGCTACTTCTGAGTCTGTGAATATCCCACCTGTGCATTACTTTCTGTTCGGACATTTTATAGGGCCTAGAGTTATTGATGCACAATTTAACTTTTAAGTTGCATTTTTTTCATGGTTCATTTTCTGACCCATACTGACTTTGCAATGGCCCAGCACTGCTAAAATATCACGATAACCAATAAAATGACACTGCTCAAGAAAGTAAACATTTCAGGCTATTCAACAAAAGCCATATTGTAAAATTGGCACTTTTCTTGATTTTTAAGCATTTTGTGGGAATTTGAAACAACAAAATAAATAGATTTTTTTTAGACTAAGAAGCAATTTTCTTGCAAGCACAGCATAGATTTTAGAAAAATCATTGCAATAGCTATATAGCTACATCACTAGAACAAGAGCTTAACCCTCAAGCGTATACTACATTCTATCTGGGTAGGTTAATTTTTAGTGCCTATGGTTAATGTTCCAAATTTGCCATCAAAAACTGATTTTTTTTTTCCATAGTTTGTCTTTTGACACCTCACCACCTTTGCATTTTTTACATTGATAAAACACTTAGACCACTGCTAACACTTGGACACCACTAGGGGTATTTAAAAACTCACACTTTTTTCTGTTCTGCAGATTTAGTGGAAATGTTGTATATAAAACGTATGTTTCATGTCAATTCTGCTCTAATTTAGCATGCACATTCAGCCTTCAATTGAATTACTATGTACAATGACTGTTTTCACCTGAAGTCTACCTTCACCCTTCAGTGACACAGTGAGTGCAAATTTGGTTGGCTAGTGGTTAAGCAGCAAACTTAGCACCATACATTTTTTCAGTTTGTTTGTGCTAAGTTGTAGCTCTAGATCTTTCACACCACCTCCTTCCTCTGATATCCCATGATTATCAATATGAGCTTTTTAAAGATGTGTTTTTTTTTTATTTGTTTATAGTGTACAGGTTAAACTGACAAAATAATATTTCATGCCTTATTTCATGAATACTGACAGCATTATATCAAAACATATTCAATAGTCATGATGTCTATCTCCACAGACAGTAGAATGACTATAAAAGTGTATGAGTAAATGCACCCTAGCATTCCCAAATGTTATCAAACAGTTGTTGCTCGTTTCCGAGATCATAGGCAAGTTTTTATAGCCATAGGTTAGAGTTTACCAGTGTTTTCTAGGGGCAAAGGTCAATTCCACATTAAAAGGACTAATTTCTTATGATAAAAATAGAAAGCATGTAGCAGCATCTTAGCATATTTAGAAGGCAGTAGGTCCCAGTGACACCCAATAAGCAGGTTTTGGGGTGAGAAAAAATAAGAAGTCCCAGTGCTAAAGAAAAAAGTAATTACGGTACCTTTTAACCAGAGTTCCTGCAACAGTGGAAGAAATTGACAGCTTCTCTACAGCTTGAGAAACAAGTTGAAGAAGAGCATAGAACTAAATTAGTATGGGTGTGATGAACTTGGTGAAACAGTTTCAAAAGTATTACTCTACCTTTAGAGGACCCTTAGAGCTTTTATAGGTATCATCAAATTCAGACAATTCCGGGTATGTGAGATAAATAAGTAGTGTGGACCACCTAGCTTGAAACTTATGATAAACTGTATATGTCTGGAAACTGCACCAAAGACAGAATAATATGTAGATACTAATTTAAGGGTATTTAGCCTTCTTAATAACTGTTCAAGTGGGGTAAAGGGTCAATAGGGCACTTTGTGCTTGACATGGTGAAACAATAGTTTTAATGGAAGCAAGGCTGTTCCGGTAGTTGAGAAAAAAACTTAAGATTCTTAGAGGAAAGTAGGGGGGAGAAGAACTTTATACCTAATAAAGATCAGCAGTGGGCATCGGAAACAGGTAAGGAGTTTGACTATAAAGGGTTATGTGGGGATCTTAACCATTTCTCTTTAGAAAAAAGACTGCCACATAACATAGAGGAAAATGGAAAGGGTGGTACTAAACAGAGTTGTTACTGGAAAGGGGAAATTAAATAAATTAAATACCTGTATACTACAATATGTAACAATATGTAACAATATGTCAAAATATGCAGTACAAGCATTTGCAGACCTTGGAACAAGTCATCCTGTGTTCTTTTCACCAGTATATTGTCACCTGACCGACATGTAGTAGCAAAAGTTGCTTCTTGCCACCTTTACCTTTCCTCCACCTAGATCTGCTACATAAACCACCTCTCTCACCACACCACCAAAATGACAAAAATTCCAGTCTCGACACTCTCCTCCATCTAATGGCACCTCTCTGGAAACTCACTCATCACATTGGAAACTTTGGGTAACTTCTTAGAGATCTTCTTCCTTTTGAGCAAGTCATTGTTTATATGCAAGGAATGAAAAAAAGTCTATATTGTAAATCCTTTGTCAATCATGTCATCCAGTGATGTAGATTCAACATCAGTCACTATGATTGATATCCTGATGACCAGTACCTAACAATTCCAGACTAGCCTCACCATGTCCAGAGACCTGTTCATTTAGTCTAGGTTCACATCTATGTGGTTGCGGTTGATGCGTTTTTCAGGTGCGCTTTGCGGTGCATTTTGCACTTTTAAACCATTGTTTTTCACGTGTTTTTGCATGCAGCTTTCATGCATTTTGCGTTTTAAGTTTTTTTTTTCTCTTTAAACACACTGTATATAACTGGTTGCATAATGAGTTGTTCCAGGATGCCGGCCACTGCGTCTTTAACAACTGATGAGTCATCAACTGTCAGTGGGGTTTCCCGCTGACAACTGAATGTAAAAAAAGAATTGCCGGGAAAAAAAATTGGGAAAAAAGACGGCATGGGGCCCCCAAATCCATATCAGGCCCTTTGGGTCTGGTATGGATTTGAAAGGGAGCCCCAAGACAAAATGTAAAAAAAAGAAGTGGTGTGGGTTCCCCCCCAAATCTATACCAGACCCTTATCTGAGCAGGTCAGGAACCCAGATAGCAAGGATAACTAGCCACAAATTTGTGGTAGTGTTGAATTGTAAGTGTGTTAACTTGCTTCTCATTTTCACTGGCAAGTTGTACACTTGCAAAGCACTTGAAGCACAAGTTCTAGTTGACACTTTTCCAATTTGTAGCAAATCTGCGTAGTGAGTCTCTAGCAAGAGCAAAGTTTCAGTGGTGAGTACACAGCAAGAGCTCTGCAAGTCTAGAGCATGAAATTCAGCCACAGTGACCCCTGTGGCGGAGTGACTATTGTACAGCATAACTAAACCAGAACTTGTAGCAGACTTGCAGAATGTTTGCAAAAAAAGTTGATCTGGAGTCATGAAATGCAGACTTGCTGCAATTGCGTAACAAACTTTTGAAGCCTGGCAAGTCTAGCAATAGCTTAGCAAGTCATTTTCAAACTTGCAGCACAATTGCTTGCTAGCTGGGAAAGGGAGTGAACGAGCTAGTGCCCTCCCTCTTCTAAACCATACCAGGCCACATGCCCTCAATATTTGGTGGTGCATTGGGGCGGGGGGCCCCTCACCTCAAAGCACCTTGTCCCCATGTTGATGGAACAAAGGCCTCTTCCTCACAACCCTGGGCAGTGGTTGTTGGGGTCTGTGGGAGGGGGCTTATCACAATCTGGAAGATCCCGCTCCCCCATGTGAATGAGTAGGGGCATTGTCAAAAAGAAAAAAAAACACACACAACTTTTTTTGACAAACCTTTTTTAAAAATAAAAAAATGTTCCCCGATGTAGATCCATTGTTAATCACACCTCCTGCTGCAACACCGGACCCTGAAAAAAAAGCTCCGCACTCGATGAAGGCTAACCACCGAATGCTTGTTCCTCCACCTGACAGTTCTTAAATAGGTAAGAGGTGGGGTCATCTGGTGGCCCTGCCCCTTGTGTAAGAACTGCCAGACGAAGGAGCAGGCATTCGGCGCTTAGCCTTGGCCGGCGGTGCGGCGGGCATCGTGATTGACGATAAATCTACATTGGGGGACATTTTTTAATTTTTTTTTTAATAAAGTATTTGTCAAAAACTGTTTTTTTTTTTTTTTGCTGAATGAGTAGGGGTACAATGTACCCCTACTCATTTACCTGGGGGGGTGGTATCTGGGGGCCCCCTTGCCTTCCAGATTCCAAAATTCCCCCTGCCCACAGATCCCCACAACCCTCGCTCATCCCCTCCTTTTCCTGACCTGTCGGGCTGCATGCTCGGATGAGGGTCTAGTATGGTTTTGGGGGGGACCTCACACTATTTGTTAAAAAAAAATTGGCATGGGGTTCCCCTCCAAATTCATACCAGACCTGAAGAGCCTGGTATTGATTGGGGTTCCTTTTTTTACATTCAGATTACATTTTTTTTACATTCTGATGAGTCATCAGTTATTAAGGACGCGGCGGATGGCTTCCCGGGCCGCTCCTTAGCAACCAGCTATACACAGTGTGTTTAAAGAGAAAAAAACAGCAAAATGCATCAAAACTGCAACACTTGCATTTTTGGTGCAACTCCATTGAAGTCTATTACATGCAAAACACAATCTGCGTCCCTGACCCTTTTCAAAAACCGCAGCACCACATAACGCAGAGATGTAAACTAAATCCTAGGAAACCATGTTAAATGGGCTGTAGAGCGTTTTTGCCAAATGCAAAATGCACCAAAAAAAGCATAGGTGTGAACGTAGGGTAAGTGAGTCTTCAGAGATTGGCTCAGACCACAGGTTGCACTGCTGGACCTGGTTCCTCAATGTTGCAGTCCAGCGGGGTCTGAGTATGGCCTCCATAGCTCTTGTAGAGGACACACTGATCTGAATAGCTGCTTTCTCAAGAATAGCTCAAGCAGCATTTTTGAAGTCTTGATTGAAGTCAAAAGTGAAAAAAATATCTACAGTTTACCAAGTATCTTGAGCAAAAATATAATTATACCTTTTCTTGGCAGAGCTGAGGGAAAGGCGTCTAACCTCCTAGAACACTAGCAAAAAAAATGAGATATGACAATTGGAGGCAAGGTTATACGGGTGTTGGCTTGACATTTTTTGTCAGTGTCCCACCTTCCAACAGTGTAACCCAACTGTTCAAGAATGTCTAACATTACTGGGTCCCTTAATGGACAATAAAGAAATATGTTTTATAGTTTTTTGTTTATTTTTACTGAAGCATTAAACTACAACAAAAAAAAGTAGCATTCCGCCAAAAGCATTTGGTGAAAACCTGCTTTCTTTGTGAATTTTGATGCTTTAGTAAAAGGGGTATAAGGATATTCTCTTTGATGTGCTGGCCAACTTAGTTGGAATATTTGTGACTTGGATGGTTTGAGGTGGGTTTATAGGGAAGCTGGCTTTCATTTCTTTTTTTCTTTTTGTTTTAGTCAGTGTCCTGTTATTAGCAGCATACAGCCCAACTTTTTGAGAATTCTTGAATTGCTATGTCCCTCAATGGACAAAAAAAAATGTACATGCAGTATTTTTTCAGTGCAGCACACCATAATGCATAACATTGCATTACTGTGTGCTGAGGTGTGCTGGAATGCATGTGCAGAGGAGCGACTTAAAATGAATAGCACTGTAATGTGATAACTCATATAAGGTGCATTATTTTGCGTTAACAAGCATTGTGGAAACCGTGCATTACTGCAATGTACTACAATGTACCACAATGCAAAAGAGTAATTCAAGACCTTTACTTAAAG
The DNA here is from genome assembly GCF_042186555.1 of Aquarana catesbeiana. Lineage (NCBI taxonomy): Eukaryota > Metazoa > Chordata > Amphibia > Anura > Ranidae > Aquarana > Aquarana catesbeiana. The sequence continues at coordinate 555,798,064 of NC_133324.1, forward strand.
TGCTACTAAACCCAGGACCCTGCATTCACTATATCTGGTCTCCCCCAGTACACAGAACATGGAAATACAATTATTTTAGTAAATATAAACTGCTAAATAACATTTTTCCTCAGCAGTAAATAGCAGTCTTGTGACTTCTATCAGTGTCCTGGCCGAGCACTGGTTAAAGTTTGTAGGAGGAGTTTTCATTCTCCTCTGACTGTCCTATGAGTCAGTTTCCAAAAAAAAAAAAACTTTCAAGCAATACACATCAAACTGAGCAAGTGCAGAGTGCCCCTAAGGCTCTGTACTATCAGGAGATGGATTGGAGATTGTCGAAGAAGGGGAGTATCAGAGAAGACAGGATCAAACAGCCTTTTTACACAATGCAGATGATTAACCCCTTAGGCTCCACAATGAATATAACAAGCATATACAAACTGATTTTACTGTTGTGGGTTTAGAAATACTTTAAACTCCTATTATCCTGCTGTTTTTCAGTTAACAGCTGTGTAGTTCTGTTAAACCTCTGACACTTTTGGGAGTGTCAAATACTTTCTCAATCACACAATGGCAGCCAAGGTTGACAGCCTGGGAGTTTATGCTTTCAAAAACATGTTGGCAGGGGTAGCGCCTATATATACAGTGGGGACGGAAAGTATTCAGACCCCCTTCAATTTTTCACTCTTTGTTATTTTTGCAGATTTATTAAAAAAAGAAAAACTGAAATATCACATGGTCCTAAGTATTCAGACCCTTTGCTCAGTATTTAGTAGAAGCACCCTTTTGATCTAATACAGCCATGAGTCTTTTTGGGAAAGATGCAACAAGTTTTTCACACCAGGATTTGGGGATCCTCTGCCATTCCTCCTTGCAGAGCCTCTCCAGTTCTTTCCGGTTGGATGGTAAACGTTGGTGGACAGCCATTTTTAGGTCTCTCCAGAGATGCTCAATTGGGTTTAAGTCAGGGCTCTGGCTGGGCCATTCAAAAACAGTCACGGAGTTGTTGTGAAGCCACTCCTTCATTATTTTAGCTGTGTGCTTACGGTCTTTGTCTTGTTGCAAGGTAAACCTTCGGCCCAGTCTGAAGTCCTGAGCACTCTGGAGAAGATTTTCGTCCAGGATATCCCTGTACTTGGCCGCATTCATCTTTCCCTCAATTTCAACTAGTCGTCCTGTCCCTGCAGCTGAAATACGCCCCCACAGTATGATGCTGCCACCACCATGCTTCACTGTTGGGACTGTATTGGACAGGTGATGAGCAGTGCCTGGTTTTCTCCACACATACCGCTTAGAATTAAGGCCAAAAAGTTCTCATCAGACCAAAGAATCTTATTTCTCATCACCTTGGAGTCCTTCAGGTGTTTTTTTTAGCAAACTCCATGCGGGCTTTCATGTGTCTTGCACTGAGGAGAGGCTTGCATCGGGCCACTCTGCCATAAAGCCCCAGTGCTACAGTAATGGTTGACTTTCTACAACTTTCTCCCATCTCCTGACTGCATCTCTGGAGCTCAGTCATAGTGATCTTTGGGTTCTTCTTTACCTCTTTCACCAAGGCTCTTCTCCCCCGATAGCTCAGTTTGGCCGGACGGCCAGCTCTTGGAAGAGTTCTTGTCATCCCAAACGTCTTCCATTTATTATGGAGGCCACTGTGCTCTTATGAACCTTAAGTGCAGCAGGAATTTTTTTTGTAACCATGGACAGATCTGTGCCTTGCCACAATTCTGTCTCTGAGCTCTTCAGGCAGTTCCTTTGACCTCATGATTCTCATTTGCTCTGACATGCACTGTGAGCTGTAAGGTCTTATATAGACAGGTGTGTGGCTTTCCTAATCAAGTCCAATCAGTATAATAAAACACAGCTCGACTCAAATGAAGGCGTAGAACCATCTCAAGGATGATCAGAAGAAATGGACAGCACCTGAGTTAAATATGTGAGTGTCACAGCAAAGGACCTGAATACTTAGGACCATGTGATATTTCAGTTTTTCATTTTTAATAAATCTGCAAAAATGTCAACAATTCTGTGTTTTTCTGTCAATATGGAGTGCTGTGTGTACATTAATGAGAAAAAAATGGACTTAAATGATTTTAGCAAATGGCTGCAATATAACTAAGAGTGAAAAATTTAAGGGGGTCTGAATACTTTCCGTCCCCACTGTATGTCCTTACAGGTTCCTTTTAGGCTGAGGCAGACTGCTCTGGATGAGTAGCATTGATGTAAACACATAAAAGAGCCTACTGAAAATACTAAGTGCTGGGCCCTATGATTCTACATTATAAACTCCTAGACACATTACTGTTTCTGACTGACTGTTGCAAAGTGTGAGTAAGTACAAGGGGATTTAGAATCCATCCAAAAGACCACGGAGGTGTCTGACAAACATCTGAATACTTTACAGTTTAAGGCAAAATGGTTCAAAATGCTTGATGGGGATCATGGCAAGTTTCCATGTTTGTGCCTTCTCCTTAGGGCTTGGTTCTCTGCGTGTGGCTGCGGGTGCTGCAGCAAAAATGTGCTGCTCTGTCGAAAACACACGGGTGGCCATTCATTCTGAATGGCCCCCCACGCATGTAAAATTGCAGTGTGTGTGTGCAGGAACTGCAGGAAATCGCATGGTCAAATAGACCATGCAATTTCCTTGCGGTTGCGTTTTTGAAAAGGTGCATGCAGCTTTTTTTGTGGAAACGCATGCACAGCAGCCTATTCATTTGAATGGGATGCCGTGCCCACACAAATTCAGCCCACACGAAATGCAGAAGTGTAAACCAAGGGTAAACATCAGTTTGAAAAAGGAATTTGATTATCAATTCAATTGATCAATTCTTATAACAATTCTTATAACAGCTCTAATCACATATCTGCTCCCTACTGTTTATCATTTAATTTATCATGTTTTGCTATGAATTAGGATTTATTGAGATGTTAATGATCTAAAGCAAAATTATCTTTTTAAAGTGAGGATTTAAAAAAAAAATGCATGCAGCATTTAAACTATTCTGCATTGGAAATAAAACACAGAAACTGCTAATAAGAGGATTGTATATATTGACTTAAGCTGCATGGTACATTATTACCTTTTCTTATCTCTGGCTTAGCTATGGCTTTGTTTAGCACACTTTCCTATCTTTTTAATTGAAGCAGGATTACTCCTTTACAGAAACTTATAGCAGAGTCCTCCCTTTCATCCTCTTTATCTTAAGAAAGGAGCTTGGCACATTTGTCACCATATTCTGGCTTCTAGCCTAGCTTAAAGCAAAACCAGACTTATCTGGAACATATCATTATCACTTGAGTTTCAGTTAGGAAATACAAACGGAATCAGTTGCAAAGTTTGGAAATTAGGTTGTGAATTCTATTTGATTTAAAATAGTGTATATCTGATTCTATCAATACATCCAAAATACACACCAGTTGCTTGGATAATGCACAAATTACAGGCATTCTTCAAAATTTAAACAACACTTTTCTCAGACCTAAGATTCATAGGATTCATAAAGTACGTATAATATTCATATTTTCTGAATATATATATATATATATATATATATATATATATATATATATATATATATATATACATATATGTATATATATACATATATATACATATATATATATATATATATATATATATATATATATATATATATATATATATATATATATATATATATATATATATATATGGTACTGAAGGGATTTTTCCTACACACAAATGAATAGCTATATTTTTGTTAACATACTTCAGGTATTTAGTATATTTTAGTATGTATAGCAGTACCCCTCCCCTGACTTATATTGTCACTGTTGGAGCAAAAGCAGGGAGTCAGTGCTTGTTCCTACCTAGTGTGTTGAGCTGTGTTGATCAGAGCAGGCACAATGAAAGGACACAGAAAAAGTTTTGCTGTCCATGTGCCCGGTTCACACCAAAGCATTGCACTAGAGCAGGGATATGCAATTAGCGGACCTTCTGCCGTTGCAAAACTACGAGTCCCATCATGCCTCTGCCTCTGGGTGTCATGTTTGTGGCTGTCAGAGTCTTGCTATGCCTCATGGGACCTGTAGTTCTGCAACAGCTGGAGGTCCGCTAATTGCATATTCCTGCACTAGAGAATGCCTAGAAAATGTAGACATACCCCAGGTTTTTGCAGCAAAGCACACAAAAACACATTGCATCGAACAATACCACATCACGCCACACTGCTGTGCATAGAGTTAAATGAAATGTAAGATAAATGGGAAAAAAAAAGGAAAAAAGCAAGCACTGCGATGTGTTGTAATAATGCACAACAGCTACTGTGTTAAGTGTAGACAACTATTGATATTTCCATCACACACATTCTGGAGTAGGCTGAAGACTAAACGGTGCAGCAGCAACAACCAGCTGGGAACTGGTAACATCACAGTTCAACGTATTTGCCAGCATACCATGGATCTTCAAATAATGTCCAAACAATTTTATTGAAAGAGACCACACCACAGCAAAAAAAGTGCAACATTTCAGGGCCTTGCAGGACCCCTTCATTAGGGATGTGTGGGTCCTACATGGTCCTGAAACATTGCACTTTTTCTCTTTGATGTAATCTCTTTGAATAAAATCGCTTGGACATTACTTGAACATCCAAGGTGGGCTGCCAAATATGTATGTTGATCTTTCGTATGTGCACTACGCATGCCCGCTGGTGTGAGCCCCCAGGGGTTGAAAACATAGGACATTCCAAGCAGTGAATAAGGAGAAGTAAGGTGATTTTAATAGTTTGGCGCAAGTAATACCTTACCCTGACAGGTTGTCCCAACCTGGCAGTGCTTCATGTGATTCAGAACATTCTTCAAAGTATGGACCCAGAATTCTGTAAATAAAGCTGACAGAGATGATATCATCTATCAGAGCCTGGCAGAGGAAGTGAATAGTGAAAGACTTCCTTTGCCATCTCTAAGCAGTGAATTTACAGCAGTGAGCTGCTGTATTGCATTGTTCAGATCTGCTGACAGACAGAGTGAACAGAAACTGCCACTAAGCAAAAGACCAGTGCCAGAAGGTGTCGGGTACACAATATCAGTGCAGCCAAAAAAAACAAAACAAAAAAAAACCACGACTATATTTAAAGGACTATAATGGTACCAAAGGGAAAGTATCAACAATATTTATTATACAGAATAAAATCTATATATTATTTTGTATAATAAATATTTTTGATACTTTCTTATCCCTTTGGTACCGTTATAGTCCTTTAAATATAGTGGTTAGGTTTTTTTGTGTGTAATGATTTTCTAAGGATGAGGTACCGGACCATTGTTGTCCAATGATTTAGGGCTCTCTTATGAGATCACTCTCCCATTTTTTCTTTTCTCCTATTGTTACTCTAAACTTTAGAGGAAATAACAGAACAAAAACAAGAACAAATGGTCAAGAATCAGAGGTAATATCCTCTTGATAATGTTGCTTTAAAATCGAATGCAAAGCAGAATGCTTAACTGTCTCTTAAAAATTCTTAATTCCATTTTGTAGTGAAAAAAAAAAAACACATATATTTGATAAAAAAAAAAATGTTCAGATCATCTGCAATTATAGTTTCAGCAGTGTAGACAGTATTATACATGCTGCTTCAAAATTATGCATTTTGAACATTGATTAATTTTTCTCTGTGTAGACAATATAGCCCTTAAGCCCGACTGAAAATTAATTTTAAATAAACAAACTGTAGTACATTCCAGGTGCGAAAATAAAAGGTGTACAAAGTCTTAAGCTGACCATATGCTTACTGAATTTCAGCTGGCTCCAAATTAAATTATTGGCACCCTCCTGCCCAACATCCATCGACCGAAAAATTAAGGGGGCCTAGTAGAAAATTGATGGCTAAACAGTGACTGAAAACAATTAGATACAGCCGCTGTTCAGGTATTCTGACAGCCACTGGCTCTATCAGAATACAATAGCCACACATGGAGATTTGTTGCGGATGGAGAAATCTGTTTTTTTTTTTTTTTGTTTGGCCTGCATGCTGAATGAATAAAAATCTGTGTGCCTATGGCCAGCTTTACAGTTCTTTTTCTTTCAAAAGCAGCCCCTGCCAGAATACTGTACCGAATTTCTGTTAGTGCTCACAGTTGGACTGGACTGTACAGTTGCCAATGCTGCAATACTGTGTACAGTATTGTGGCATTATAAAGTTAAATCAAGCATTGAAGAGACATTTTAACACCTTAACATGTTCTCAGGGATCGACCCATACATTCTGTTTGAGATTTCAGTTCAGTCCACAGGAATTTAAGGACACAAGATGGCTGACAGGATCAACGGTTATTTTTCTCTATTAGAAAACATATACAGCCACCACATCTACAAACCATTTCTGTTCTTGGGTTTAGATATACTTATACTTAACTTTGCACTTAATTTGTTTTTTAAAGATATATTTCCTCCTATTGCTTTGCCAACTTGCCATTGGAAAAAAACAAACATTTATGGTTTTACCAAAACTGAGTGTATTTTTTGGTGCATATTGCCATTTCTCAACTGTGGTCTTTGTTAACTGTTTGATCTTTTTAAAAAGAGTAAGACATTATCTAGGTATGCACCAACTACATAAGTCAATCTGCAAGCTGGAATTCCTTTAAACTTTTGACTTGATATTGTCAGCTTAGATTGCTGTATAGTATCAGATGATTTAGAATAGTCCTGTGACTTTTCATTTGCATTTGGTCAGAACATTGAAGATTATTTATTACCATGAACTGTTGTTTTGGTCAGCAGTGATTTGCAATACTTGTAGATTTCTAGATGTTTGGTGGGAAAGACAAGGTAAAATGCATGGTGTTGCATACTGTTATCTTTAAGGTTTATGAGATTGAAGATCTCTAAACATTTGCTGTATACGAAAAATAAAAAAAGCAATCTTCTAATGTGTACTCTGATTAATCTACTGAATTTGGAAAATTATAAAAAGGGCAATATCACAAATAAAACATTACTATTAATGCATGAACGCACTTTTTTTGTTAACGCTTAAAAACATGTAATAATTGATACGCTTTTAAAATAAACAGTGTCTTCGTTTATACCTTTTGTATATACAGTATATCAGATGACATTTTTTTGTACAATGACCCATTTATCAGACACTTAAAAACATAATGCCAATCAAGCATACACTATATAAAAAAGGACAGCCCAGTTCAATGACAATGCTATCATCATTGTGTACAGTGGGCTAAAAGCCCACTCATCAGTTTGCCAAGATTTACGGGAGGCAAAATAGTAGTCCGTGTTATCTGGTTTATTGTTTCTCCTCTGAGTCCCAGGAAGTACAACACTAAAATCCCCCTATGCAGAAAACTGACTGAGAACCTTAAAGTAAGCACTCCACTCCTCTAAATTAGCTCTATCTGACCACTGCTTAGTCCACAGGATGCCACAATGATAGGGAAATTTAAAAATGTCCAACCTGTATTCGGGCCTTGAAGGATCCCCTTTTAAATTGGGCCCCTCCTTGCAGGAAGTGACAATTTAACTTTCCCCCTTCTAGCAGATTCCCATACAGTCAGGTCCATAAATATTAGGACATCGACACAATTCTAATCTTTTTGGCTCTATACACCACCACAATGGATTTCAAATGAAACCAACAAGATGTGCTTTGACTGCAGACTTTCAGCTTTAATTTGAGGGTATTTACATCCAAATTAGATGAACGGTGTAGGAATTACAACAGTTTGTATATAGAGCTGCATTAGTGGTAAATGGACCTAGCAGGATTAAAGCGGGGGTCCACCTATCTATCCTTTTTTTTTTTTTTGAGTTCATTCACAAACTTTTCTTCTCAGCATTACATACTCACATATTGTGTGTAATATGTCTGCCTGTGTCAGATTTCGTCGGAAAGAATAACTTATATTATTCACTGCAGGCGGTTTCCATCTTCATTTTGGGCATTTGAAGCCCACAAACATTTATTTCCTGGATGTGGTGAATGCTGTGCTCCCAGCATTCACCGCTCGTTCCCGCACATGCTCAGTGGCATCCTGGGAAGCCTGAGACTAGCTCCCAGGAGTCTGGGAGAGGCTAGAAACACGCCTACTCCCACGGGAGGAAACGGCATGTCAGCATCTAGGCAAGGAAGAGAATACATACAGATATTGTTCAAAATTTGGGTGGAACTCCGCTTTAAGCAGGATCCACTTACACAAAGGTGGCAGAAGATCTCTCACCATTAGATGCACTTGATATATCTTCCTTCCAGCAACTGGTAGATTGATCGCTGTCTCAGTTGACTGGATGGCGATGGGAGCAGCACAGGCCGCAGATTTCCTCCAAACAGGATAATATTGATGATTGCTGCAGTACTGAAATTCGTCTCTAGATTTCACTGCACTGTTAGCACATCTTCAGTAATCAGGCAAAGAAAGCCAGAATAACCCACTGCAAACCCCCCTCTCAAGTGTGCACCTCCCTTTAGGAGAGTCACGGACAGCATCACAGGCTCTGGAAGTGCTCAGGAGACAGACACATGGGACACTTTTTTCTGCCTGGATGCCACAATGCCAGTCTGTCTTTCCTCCTGTGTCCTACTCTCCCCAATCACAGCTCTCCTGGGCTGCTATCCAATCCTGTCCTTCCATGTTTTTGTTGTTAGGGGTGGGCTTCCTTCTTAGCTACAGCAGTAACCAATCTGCCTTCAATCCTGCAGCTGTACCCAATAGAATCTCTCCTCCTGCTATCAGTTTAGCCAGAAAATGCAATGCAATGTTTCAGAGAGCAATACTCTGCATATATTAGAGAGGCTATACTAAATCCACCCCCTTCCAAAAAATCTTTGGTCCCCCAAAGAGAGAAATGAGTGCAGTTAATAATAATATGGCATTTGTACAGTAGCCTTACATATGGACCAACAACTTAGGCCTGTGATCTTAGGCTGATTCTATGACATTTCCTAGCAAATGCATTAGGTAAAGGGAACTGCCACCAAAGTGTGTTGGTAGATGGGTTGGGGACATCAGTCACTGGTACCACCATAGAATGTGCCTGAGAATCAGGAAGTCTGTGAAAAGTGGGAATAGCTTCTTATGAGCTTGTTCCAGGGGTGTCATATGTTAATCTGAGTGAAGGTCTCACTGTTCTCTTAACTCTCTGTTCTTTGGGCTCAAGATTAGTCTCTTCACAGGATTCCCCATCAGGTACAAGGTGGCTTTCCTCAAACAGTTCTCCTTCGAGTTCAAAGGAACTCCCGCCCGGAAACCCTTCATCAGGTTCATAGACTAACTGGTAGGCTTGCTCTACTAGCCCTCAATTTCCTTGCACCTGGGGCACAAATTCTGATGCATCAGGCCAGAGCACACTTGAGGGCTGATTAGCAGTTAATGTGGAGGGAGTGGCATCCATAGGCTCAGATGGCCACAACCATCCTACCTCCAGATCATCATCTCTGTCATCTTCTATTGTTGTGGCCTCATCTGGTATTAAAGTTTTAGACCTGGTAACTGGAACTTGCCTGGAAGAAGACGGTTTGGGTAATGAAGTCTCAGTTCTCACAGGTACCCTGACGGTTTTACTCAGAGGCAGTAAATTATTTCAATGCCAGGTCTTCAGGGGCCCTGTTTTCCCATCAGGCCGGATTTAGTATACATGAAGACCAGGCAGTTGCTTACAGATGACATATTGTTAAGAACTCCACCGGTCAGCTAACTTATGCTTTCCAGAGAGACCCAGATTCCTCAGCAACACCTTGTCACCCGGCTGTAAATCATGAATCCTAACTTTCAAATCATAATTCTTCCGGTTCTGCTGACCTCTAACACCAGAAGTTTCTTGTGCCTTCTCATAGGCTGTCTTTAGTTTCTTTCTGAGCCTATCCACATAGCCCCTGTAGGATGTAGTTGAAGTTCTGTCTATTGTGACACCGAAGGCCAAGTCCACTGGCAGACTAGCTTCTCTTCCAAACATCAGTCTATATGGTGAGTAACCCGCTGCATCATTTCAGCACTATTATAGGCATGAACCACAGCAGAAATGTGCCTGCTCCAATGCTGTTTTCTGTCAGATGGAAGGGTTCCACGCATGTCAAGGAGGGTACCATTAAACCTCTCTGGTTGAGGATCCCCTTGAGGGTGGAAAGGTGTCGTTCTCAATTTCTTGATGCTCAGAAGATCCAATAGCTGTTTAATGAGCCTGCTTTCAAAGTCTCTTCCTTGGTCAGAGTGAATTCTCTGAGGTAATCCAAAACAAAGAATTTCTTCACTAACACTTTGGCGACTGTGGAAGCTCGTTGATCTCTTGTTGGATAAGCCTGGGCATAACGGGTGAAATGATCAGTCACTACCAACACATTCCCTTTACCACTCGTGTTGGGTTCTAGACACAAGAAATTGATGCAAACCAGATCCATAGGACTTTGACTTTGTAGATGGCCCATTCGGGCAGCTCTGGAAGGCAAAGTCTTTCTCTGGATGCAGTAAAGGCAGTAGTGACAGTAACTTTCGATTTCAGTTCGCATACACGGCCAGTAGAAACGATCCCTAACTAACTTAAGTGCTCTATCAGGTCCCAAGTGTCCGTGTTGATCGTGTAATGCATTCAGCACTGTTCCCCTATGTTTTTCCAGGAGGAACAGCTGCCAACTCTCCTCTGGATCATCCGAGGGGCCCCTTTGATAGACCACCCCATCTGAGAGCTGTAGTCGATTCCACTTCTTGTGAACCAATCGAGCCTCCTTTGGGGAGTCTGCTGTGAGTAGAAGTTCTGGGCGACCACTCTCCAAGGCTTATAAAGTCAGAGGACAAAGGGGATCTTATTTTTGATCCTTTCTAAAGTCTTTCTTGTAAAGGGTAGGCAGTCCCTTATCCCTCACTTGGGTCAAGTCACAGTAGATCTTTGGAACCCCAACAGTGGTGACTCCAATGGCTTCAGGCCCCTGTTGCTCCACTGGCTCGGTACTCAATCCCTTGACACAAAGCCTGAATGCCTTTTGTCGTCAGTTGAGTGCAACCTTCCTTATGAGTTAGAGGGTCATAGGGTCTCCTTGACGGAGCATCAGCATCCCTATTTCCAACTCCAGGTCGGTACTTCAAGCTGAAACGTAAACTAGAAAGTGCTGTCAACCATCGATGTCCTGTGCAATCTAGCTTGGCCGTGGTAAGGACATATGTGAGTGGGTTGTTATCCGTTTTGACTGTTAAGTCTGCACCATACAGGTATTCTTTCAGCTTGTCCACGACAGGCCATTTCAATGCCAAAAATTCCAACTTGAGGGTAGGGTAATTTCTCTCAGATAGAATAAGGCTTCGACTCACATAAGCAACAGGTCTCAGACATCTATCATGTTCTTGGTACAACACACCACGTAGTCCTTCTCTGCTGGCATCAACATGGAGCTCATAGGGCTTGCAGTTGTCAGCGTAGGCTAAAACTGGTGCATTGGTCAAGCTCCATTTCAATTGAAGGAAAGCTTGTTTGCATTGATCAGACCACTCTCCCTCTATGGACTCCTGAGACATTCTCACTCCACTAGTTTGCCAGACTAGTTATGAGACCTCTCCGTCATTGTCTCCAGCCCGCAAAAGTTCAGTGAGAGGTCTGGCTATTTTAGCAAATCCCTCCACAAACCTCCTGTAGTAGGAGCAGAACCCAAGAAAAGATCTCAGCTCTTGCACATTTCTGGGCCTGTGCCTGGGCCAAGTGGTTACAGCTTCCAACTTCTTGGGGTCAGTGGCCATTCCCTCCGCTGAGACAACATGCCCAAGGTAGGTGACTGATGATTGGTAGAACTGGCACTTCTCAAGGGACAGCTTCAACCCCTCTTCATAGAGTTGCTTCAGAACCTTCTCTAGACGCTCCTCATGTTCCTCCAAAGTCTGTCCAAAGACAATTATGTCATCTAGGTACACTAACACTTCAATTAAGTTCATGTCATCAACAGTCCATTCCATCAAGCATTGGACTGTAACAGGGGCTCCAGACAGACCCTGTGGCATCCCTTCAAACTCAAAGAACCCCACTGGGCAGATGAAAGCGGTTTTCTCCCGGTCATCTGGATGCATGGGGATCTGATGGTACCCACTCCTCAGGTCCAACACTCTGAACCATTTGGCTCCTGAAAGGCACTGCAGGGCATCTTCTATTCATGGAGTGGTGTACTGGTCTGGGATGGTTCTTTTGTTGAGAGTGCAATAATCACAGCCGTAATTACCCATTTTTCTTCCTCACCACCACAATGGGAGAAGCATAGGGACTTTGGGACTCCCGAATAATTCCCGTCCTCTTCAACTCTATGTCATGTGTTTTCTAAGGTCATCTAAATCAGCTAATGGGATTTGTTGAAACCTTTTTCGAAATGGCCTTTTCTCTTGTAGACAAATATAATGCTGTGCACTCTCTGTGCATCCCACGTCAAACTCGTTTTTAGAGAAAATTTTCCTCCACTTTAAGAGTTGTTTTTTTGCCCGTTCTTTCCATCCAGATGTCATAGGAGAGCCTTTTGGATAGAAATACTCCTCTGGTAATTCTTCCTTGGCTTCCCCCACTACATCATGTTGTGTGATGGGTGTGGCTGGATTTACCTGCCCTATCATCATTCGGGTCCGAAGCTTGACTGGAGAATCAGTAACATTACGAACACTGACAGGAACCTTTCCATGGGTTCTCCGTAAGGCCTTCATAGAAATTACCGTATTTATCAGCGTATAACACGCACTTTTTTCCCCTTAAAATCAGGGGAAAATCGCGGGTGCGTGTTATACGCCGATCCCCTGCGATCCTGAGCTGTCAGATGTAAAAAATCGCCGACCGTGATTTGAAAATGACGCCGAAATGCACAGTGCCGGTCCTCGGCTCTTCTCGGCCACTTTCGGCTTCACTCGAGCGCCGCCCGAACCTAGCCGAGTGTACTCGGCTAGGTTCGGATAGATCCGCTCACTGTCACGCCCATCCTGAGTGGAGCCGAAAGTGAACGTGAGCCGCCGAGAAGAGCCGAGGACCGGCTCTGTGTATTTCGGCGCCGGCGGCGCCATTTTCAAATCGCGGTCGGCGATTTTGAAGCTCAGGCTGAACTGGGGCAAGGCTGCACTGGGGCAAGGCTGCAATGGACACTGGGGAAGGCTGCACTGACAAGGCTGCACTGACAAGGCTGCACTGACATGGCTGCACTGACATGGCTGCACTGGCAATGCTGCACTGGGGCAAGGCTGCACTGAGAAGGCTGCAATGATGGGCATTTAAATGTAAGTTTTTTTCCCTTCAACTTCCCTCCTAAAAGTTTTTTTTCCTTAAAATTCCCTCCTAAATTGGGGTGCGTGTTATACGCCGGCGCGTGTTATACGCCGATAAATACGGTACTTCCGGAATCACCTCCAAACCTGAATTTGTCTTCTGTGGGTCACCTTCAAGGATAACATAAGGACCAGGTTGGTCCCAATTTAGTTTGACTGAAGCCTGCAGACATGCTACTTCACTTGGCTGCAAGACCTTTTCCGTCTTGTCCAACTTCCACAATTTTCCCACTCCTTCTGTTGGGGCAGTTTGTTCCTGGATCAATTGCTTGTACACTGAGCGCAACATCGGACGTACACTTTTAGATGCATCCTCACCCTCTGAGACCTGAGGAGTGAGTAACTGTCGAAGCAAGTCAGTGTTTGCCCCCACAATCATGAAACTCCGATTAGCCTCTGCGGGGTGGGGACATACAATGGCCAATGTGTCAGAAGTCTCTGTCTGTCCTACAACAGATGCGCCAAATTCAAGCTTGACTGAAAGATATCCATCATAGGGGAGCTCCTTAATTCCTATACCCCAGATCTCTAGACTTTATAACTTCTGCAAGGGCAGATGTTTCAGGTGTTTATCATAGAAATCATGGTAAATTAGAGTCACTTGGGCACCAGAGTCTAGAAGGGCTTTTGTGTATACACCTTCCACCTGAACTGGCACTATAGGAGAAGGACCCACCAGCTTGTCAGGGAACTTGCTTGGCTGTTGTGGTGCAGCTTGCTTGGCTGTTTGGGCCTGAATTCCTCTTTTTGGCCTGTGCCCGTTTCTGTTGTTGTCTGGACTGACGGTTTTGGTTGTGGTGTGCACCGATCTCCCGTGATCTGGGACCTGACTCTGAGAGTAGCTTGGGCAGCCTAACTGGGTGAGGCTTGGTACAAAGCCTTTGGGTGAGGCTTGGTACAAAGGTTTAGGCCTTACCCGCCCTTCATTTAAGACTTTTGAACTGGAGCGGGTTGACTTAGATGGGCACCCGGCTGGCTCCCTCACCAGGGCCCTCTGGAGTTTCCTGCCAGTTTATGATGTTCCCTTCTTGGCTTTGGTGGGCTGGGACAGTCACGTTGATAGTGACCAATACCCCCACAATTATAGCAGTCCACTGAACTAGAGGGTTCTCCAGCAGGAACATTCTGTATTGCCTCTGCCCTGGTTGGTTTCAATGTCTTTTACCCCTCTGGTATGGCAATCCTGGCAGACAGCGATGTCATCAACTTCATCATCTGTGACATCTGAGTTTTCAAAGCCATTACTTTGGACTGGACTTCCACTATGCCCATGGTTCATACTTCTACAGTGAAAGCTGCAGGTGAAGCAGCCTAGCAGTTTTATAGCCTTAATTAAAGCCTCTTCTTCTAGGATAGCTTTGACCAATTTGGAATAAGTCAATGGCTTGTACTGGTCTCTAGTCTGAAATTTCAACATTATGGGATCCAGTGGGAGTGCTCCTTTAAGAATTTGATCCAACAAAGCTTTGCTTGCATGACTCGGCTCCATGCCACCTGTTAGAATGACCTAATGAAGGATTTTATCCAGCCGCCGGGCATAAGCGGATAACTCTTCTCCTTCATTTTGATAGGTGTGTGAGAACATATAAATTAGCTCAGCACAGTCCTCCACCCCTCCAAAAATCTCTCTTAAAACTTCTAGACACTCAGTGGCCACACAGCCTGGCTTGTCCCTTTTTAGGTTTCTGATTACATCTGAAGCGGGAGCTCTTAGGCTCTCAATTAGCCTTTGTATTTTTACTGTGTCAGTGACTTCCCATTCTTCCACAGTCTGCACTGCCTGATCCATCCAGGTTTCGAAGTCCTCTTCCTCAGATGGCGCTGGGACGTTCCCGGAATAGAACCGCAACTTGCGATAATCTTAATTGGCAGACGCGGTTGAGTTTTGGGCCAACGTTTCCACCAACTTTCCCATATCGGTAAAGAATGTAGCAGGAGGGAACCCTGTAGTTGGGGTGGAAGTAGTAACTGATACTCCTTGTCCTGATGTTGTTGAGCTAGCATTTTGAGGGTGATCATCCGGCATACTTGGCTGTATAAGCTGAGCTTCGAGGTCCCCTGGTAACTGTATACTAACTCCCTGGAAACAGGTCGGGATCCCTCCTTTCCATTCTAGGAAAGCATAGGTGTGAGAGGCTGTCTGATCAACTTTCAGGTCCAATATGAATATTTTCTGATCAGGTATCAAAGCTGACATTACTTACTGAACCTGTTTCTCAGTTCAGGTGGCACCAGTGAGACTCATAATTACACAGAGCCCCAACCTGCCATTTTGCTCTTCACACCACTTGACAGCAATGACATGGTCCATCATGATGACTTGGTTGGTAGAGGTAGTCATCACTCTGTGACAGGAACCAGAAGGTATCCTGGACGAGGACCCCCACGTGTAGTGCTACCCCCGCAAGGGCCGCTGTATTATACAGGTCTTCTGTCCCACACCAGTGATGACTCATCCTCACCTGTATCCAAGTAACACCAATACACCGTTTAAACTTTTAGCTGGGCTTTATTAGAACTTGCAAAAAGCCCTGAAAAGAGATAAACTGATTAACAGAATACCAATATTAAATGCAATGATATAGTACAACCGCTCAGCAAATTAAAACAGGATTAGTGTTCGTTCACTTTAACCATCAGTGGGAGGCCTTGCCTGAAATGTGCTGGACGAGTGGTGAACTGTCAGTAATAAAGCATTACTGGATGTACTGATTACCAACAATACAGACCTGATCATGGATGTGGAAATACGGGGCAGTTTAGGAAACAGCGATCACAGGTCAAATGGCTTCAGTATAAATAACACAAATAGGAAACATAAGGGGAATACAAAGACACTGAATTTCAAAAAAGCCAACTTCCCTAAAATACGAACCTTGTAGAAGGCATGAATTGGGATCAAATCTTAGAAACAAAGAACACGGAGGAGAGATGGGTTTGCTTTAAGAGCATATTAAATAAGGGCATTAGCCAATGCATCCCATTGGATATTAAATTTAAAAGAGCGAGCAAAAATCCTGGATGGCTTCACTCCAATGTAAAGATGCATAATAAAGCAAAGGAGAAGGCCTTCAAAAAATACAAGGTTGAGGGATCATCATCAATAGGGATGAGCTTCGAGTTCGAGTCAAACTCATGTTCGACTCGAACATTGGCTGTTCGCAAGTTCGCCGAACAGCGAACAATTTGGGGTGTTCGCTGCAAATTCGAATGCCGCGGAACACCCTTTAAAAGTCTATGGGAGAAATCAAAAGTGCTAATTTTAAAGGCTTATATGCAAGTTATTGTCATAAAAAGTGTTTGGGGACTTGGGTCCTGCCCCAGGGGACATGGATCAATGCAAAAAAAAGTTTTAAAAACGGCTGTATTTTCGGGAGCAGTGATTTTAATAATGCTTAAAGTCAAACAATAAAAGTGTAATATCCCTTTAAATTTCATAGCTGGGGGGTGTCTATAGTATGCCTGTAAAGGGGCGCATGTTTCCTATGTTTAGAACAGTCTGACAGCAAAATTACATTTCGAAGGAAAAAACCCATTTAAAACTACTCCTGGCTATTGCATTGCCGGTCCGACAATACACATAGAAGTTCATTGATAAAAACGGCATGGGAATTCCCCACAGGGGAACCCCGAACCAAAATGAAAAAAAAAATGACGTGGGGGTCTCCCTAAATTCCATACCAGGCCCTTCAGGTCTGGTATGGATAATAAGGGGAACCCCGGCCAAAATTTAAAAAAAAATGATGTGGGCGTCCCCCTAAATTCCATACCAGACCCTTCAGGTCTGGTATTGATGTTAAGGGGAACCCCACGGCAAAAAAAAAAAAATGGCGTGGGGTCCCCCCAAAAATCCATACCAGACCCTTATCCGAGCACGCAACCTGGCAGGCCGCAGGAAAAGAGGGGGGACGAGAGTGCGGCCCCCCCTCCTGAACCGTACCAGGCCACATGCCCTCAACATTGGGAGGGTGCTTTGGGGTAGCCCCCCAAAACACCTTGTCCCCATGTTGATGAGGACAAGGGCCTCATCCCCACAACCCTGGCCGGTGGTTGTGGGGGTCTGCGGGCGGGGGGCTTATCGGAATCTGGAAGCCCCCTTTAAAAAGGGGACCGCCAGATCCTGGCTCCCCCGTGTGAAATGGTAAGGGGGTACTTACCCCTACCATTTCACTAAAAAACTGTCAAAAATGTTAAAAATGACAAGAGACAGTTTTTGACAATTCCTTTATTTAAATGCTTCTTCTTTCTTCTATCTTCCTTCATCTTCTTCTGGTTCTTCTGGTTCTTCCTCCGGCATTCTCGTCCAGCATCTCCTCCGCGGCGTCTTCTATCTTCTTCTCCTCGGGCCGCTCCGCACCCATGGCATGGGGGGAGGCTCTCGCTCTTCTCTTCATCTTCTTCATCTTCTTCTCTTCTTCTTTTCTTCTCTTCTTCTCTTCTTCTCTTCTTCTCTTCTTCATTTTCTTCTCCGGGCCGCTCTGCATCCATGCTGGCATGGAGGGAGGCTCCCGCTGTGTGACGGCGTCTCCTCGTCTGACGGTTCTCAAATAACGCCCCCCTCTGACGCACAGGACATGACGGAACTTCCCTGTGGCATTTCCCGTGACGTCACAGGGAAGTCCCGTCAAGTCACCGTGCGTCAGAGGGGGGCGGGGTCACCGGGTGGCCCCGCCCCCGTTATTTAAGAACCGTCAGAAGAGGAGACGCCATCACACAGCGGGAGCCTCCCTCCATGAAGATGAAGAAGAGAAGAAGAGAAGAAAAGAAGAAGAGAAGAAGATGAAGAAGATGAAGAGAAGAGTGGGAGCCTCCCCCCATGCCATGGGTGCGGAGCGGCCCGAGGAGAAGAAGATAGAAGACGCTGCAGAGGAGATGCTGGACGAGAACGCTGGAGGAAGAACCAGAAGAGCCAGAAGAACCAGAAGAAGAAGATGAAGGAAGATAGAAGAAAGAAGAAGCATTTAAATAAAGGAATTGTCAAAAACTGTCTCTTGTCATTTTTAACATTTTTGACAGTTTTTTAGTGAAATAATAGGGATAAGTACCCCCTTACCATTTCACACAGGGGGGAGGGCCGGGATCTGGGGGTCCCCTTGTTAAAGGGGGCTTCCAGATTCCGATAAGCCCCCCGCCCGCAGACCCCCACAACCACCGGCCAGGGTTGTGGGGATGAGGCCCTTGTCCTCATCAACATGGGGACAAGGTGTTTTGGGGGCTACCCCAAAGCACCCTCCCAATGTTGAGGGCATGTGGCCTGGTACGGTTCAGGAGGGGGGGCGCTCTCTCGTCTCCCTCTCTTTTCCTGCAGCCTGCCAGGTTGCGTGCTCGGATAAGGGTCTGGTATGGATTTTTGAGGGGACCCCACGCCGTTTTTTTTTTTTTTTTTGGTGTGGAGTTCCCCTTAAAATCCGTACCAGACCTGAGGGGTCTGGTATGGAATTTAGGGGGACCCCCACATCATTTTTTTTTTAAATTTTGTCCGGGGTTCCCCTAAATATCCATACCAGACCTGAAGGGCCTGGTATGGAATTTAGGGGGACCCCCACGTGGGGAATTCCCATGCCGTTTTTATCAATGAACTTCTATGTGTATTGTCGGACCGACAATGCAATAGCCGCGAGTAGTTTTAAATGGGTTTTTTCCTTCGAAATGTCATTTTGCTGTCAGACTGTTCTAAACACAGGAAACATGCGCCCCTTTACAGGCATACTATAGACACCCCCCAGCTATGAAAGTTAAAGGGATATTACACTTTTATTGTTTGACTTTAAGCATTATTAAAATCACTGCTCCAGAAAAAACGACCGTTTTTAAAACTTTTTTTTGCATTGATCCATGTCCCCTGGGGCAGGACCCAGGTCCCCAAACACTTTTTATGACAATAACTTGCATATAAGCCTTTAAAATTAGCACTTTTGATTATTCATGTTCGTGTCCCATAGACTTTAACGGTGTTCGCGTGTTTGAACAAACTTTTTTCCTGTTCGCATGTTCTGGTGCGAACCGAACAGGGGGGTGTTCGGCTCATCCCTAATCATCAACATTCAGACTTTATAAAGAATGCAACAAGAAATGTAAGGGTGCAATTAGGGCAGCTATGATAGGGCACGAAAGACACATAGCAGAGGAGAGCGAAAAAAGAAATTTTTTAAGTATGTACACAGTAAAAAAGGGAGGACAGACCATATTAGCCCCATAAAGAATGAGGAAGGACATCTGGTTACAAAGGATGGGGAGATGGCAAAGGTATTGAATTTATTATTCTCCTCAGTCTTCACGAGGGAATCGGGGGCTTCAGTAACCAAAACTGCAGTGTTTATCCTTATGACACATCACAGGAAGCACCTCCATGGTTAACAGAGGACAGAATTAAAATTTGAATTGGGAAACTTAACATTAATAAATCAACGGGACCAGATGTCTTGCATCCAAGGGTACTTAGGGAACTGAGTCAAGTAATTGCCAGACCATTGTTCCTAATTTTTACTGACAGTCTACTGACTGGAATGGTACCAGGTGATTGTAGAAAAGCCAATGTAGCACCAATATTTAAAAAGGGCCCAAAATACATCCCTGGGAATTACAGACCAGTGAGCCTATCTTCAATAGTTTACAAGCTCTTGGAGGGGATGATAAGGGGCTATATACAAGATTTTAGTAACGAGAACTGTATCATTAGCAGTAATCAGCATGGATTCATGAAGAATCGTTCTTGCCAAACCAATCTATTAACCTTCAATGAGGAGGTGAGTTGCCATCTAGATAAAGGAAGGCCCTTAGACGTGGTGTATCTGGATTTTGCAAAAGCATATGACACAGTTCCCCATAAATATTTACTGTACAAAATAAGGTCCGTCGGCATGGACCATAGAGTGAGTACATGGATTGAAAACTGGTTACAAGGGTGAGTTCAGAGAGTGGTGATAAATGGGGAGCACTCAGAATCAGAGGTGGGTAGTCGGGTCCAACAGGGTTCTGTGCTGGGACCAATCCTATTTATTTTGTTCATAAACGACCTGGAGGATGGGGTAAATAGTTCAATCTCTGTAATTGCGGACGATACTAAGCTAAGCAGGGCAATAACTTCTCCGCAGGATGTGGAAACCTTGCAAAAAGATCTGAACAAATTCATGGGGTGGACAACTACATGGCAAATGAGGTTTAATGTAGAAAAATGTAAAATAATGCATTTTGGTGGCAAAAATATGAATGCAATCTATACACTGGGGGGAGAACCTCTGGGGGAATCTAGTAGATGATAGGCTCAGCATTGGCATGCAATGCCAAGCTGCTGCTAACAAAGAAAACAATATATATAAATTAAATATATAAAGAATATTGGCATGCATTAAAAAGGGGATCAACTCCAGAGATAAAACGGTTATTCCCCCGCTCTACAAGACTCTGGTCCGGCCGCACCTGGAGTATGCTGTCCAGTTCTGGGCACGAGTCCTTAGTAATAGGGATGAGCTTCGTGTTCGAGTCGAACCCATGTTCGACTCGAACATCGTCTGTTCGCCCGTTCGCCAAATTACGAACGATACGGGCCGTTCGCACCAAATTCGTGTGGCGCGTCACGCCCCATAATTCACTGCGGCATCGCAGTGCATTGCTGGCTGATGATTGGCCAAGCATGCACTATGACCCGCATGCTTGGCCAATCACAGCGCCATCTGTAGAGAGAGCTGTTATTGGCCAAAGCCAGGGTGGCTTTGGCCAATTATGGCTCAGGGGGTTTAGTACACGCCCCACACTATATAAGGCAGCCTGCAGGGCGGCCCTGTGTAGTGTGTTCCGGCGTTGACAGACAGAGACAGAGAGACAGTGTCATTTGATTTAAGTTAGTTTAGCTAGATCCGTTCCTGTTATTATCTTCCTACTGACAGGCAGGCTTGTGTTGTTACAGTACTTACTTGATCCTATTAGTACCACAGTCAGGCAGCTAGACTATTTACAGTTAGTGTAGTGCGTCCTCCTCACAGTGTTAAGCTAAAGCTACAAGTTAGTTTAGTGTGACCTCTGCACAATGTTCAGCTAAAGCTACCAGTTAGTGTAGTGCAACCTCTGCACAGTGTTTAGCTAAAGCTACAAGTTAGTGTAGTGCGTCCTCTGGACAGTGTTCAGCTAAAGCTACAAGTTAGTGTAGTGCACAGTGTTCAGCTAAAGCTACAAGTTAGTGTAGTGCGTCCTTCTCACAGTGTTCAGCTAAAGCTACAAGTTAGTGTAGTGCGTCCTCCTCACAGTGTTCAGCTAAAGCTACAAGTTAGTGTAGTGCGACCTCTGCACAGTGTTCAGCTAAAGCTACAAGTTAGTGTAGTGCGTCCTCTGAACAGTGTTCAGCTAAAGCTACAAGTTAGTGTAGTGCACAGTGTTCAGCTAAAGCTACAAGTTAGTGTAGTGCGTCCTCCTCACAGTGTTCAGCTAAAGCTACAAGTTAGTGTAGTGCTTCCTCCTCACAGTGTTCAGCTAAAGCTACAAGTTAGTATAGTGCACAGTGTTCAACTAAAGCTACAAGTTATTGTAGTGCGTCCTCCTCACAGTGTTCAGCTAAAGCTATAAGTTAGTGTAGTGCGTCCTCTGAACAGTGTTCAGCTAAAGCTACAAGTTAGTGTAGTGCACAGTGTTCAGCTAAAGTTACAAGTTAGTGTAGTGCGTCCTCTGAACAGTGTTCAACTAAAGCTACAAGTTAGTGTAGTGCGTCCTCTGAACAGTGTTCAGCTTAAGCTACCTGAAGAAGGTTGGTGGTGTTTTCCTGATCCGATCACTACCGCAGGCAGCTACATTATTTTAATGTTAGTGTAGTGCATCCTCTGCACAGTGTTCAGCTAAAGCTATCTGTAGAAGGTTGGTGGTGTTTTCCTGATCCTATCACTACCGCAGGCAGCTACATTATTTTAACGTTAGTGTAGTGCGTCCTCTTCACAGTGTTCAGCTAAAGCTACCTGTAGAAGGTTAGTGGTGTTTTCCTGATCCTATCACTACCGCAGGCAGTGGGACACGCTTGGCCTTTTTTCGGCAGCTGGCCGTGTTGAGCCGCAACATGCGGAAGACTTGGTCAAGTGGATGACCAAGCCGTCCTCATCCTCCTCATCCTCTCTCACCCATGCTCAGGGTACTTTGTCTGGCAAAGCAGCTGCCAATGCGGCCTCTTCCCTCGGCTCAATGGCATCAGTGACTCCTTCCCTAGCCCCACCGTGTCCTCCTGAGGAGTCCCTCGAACTGTTTGATCACAGTGTTGGGTACATGCTCCAGGAGGATGCCCAGCGTTTAGAAGGCTCTGATGATGATACTGAGCTAGATGAAGGCAGTAACGTGAGCACGGACGGGGGGGTGCCCAAGAAGGACATCAATCTGGCAGTCATGCTCCCCCTGCTGCAGCATACTGCCAGGTTTTCTCCAGTGATGAGGAGGGAGGGGATGATGAGGTTACTGACTCAACGTAGGTGCCTGATAGGAGAGAGGAGGAGGAGGCGCATTACCAACGAGGCAGGATGCCCTCCAGGGGCCAGCCTAAGGGCAGCACTGACTGCATCATCATACCGCAAAGCTCCGCATGTGCAGGGCGCTGCTGTCTCTGCGCGTTATTCCAAAAGTTCTTTGGTGTGGGCCTTTTTTGAGACGAGTGCATCAGATCGCACCGCTGCTATTTGCAACATATGTCTCAAGCGTATCTCGCGTGGCCAAAACATCTCCCGCTTGGGCACCACATGCTTGACCAGATATATGTTGACCTGCCATGCAGTTCGTTGGCAAGCGTATCTAAAAGACCCACACCAATAACAAAGAGGACCTCTCCTTGCTCCTCATCAGCTGAGATCTCCAACCCCACTATACCTTCAGTCCTCTCTGAGACCTGCACTGAGAGGAATGAAGGTGTAGAATTAGGTGTGTCACAGCCAAGTACTTGTGGGCAATCTGCTTTCGGTACACCGACGTCAGATTGTACCAGGCAAATTTCCCTGCCCCAGCTGCTGCACCACCGAAAGAAGTTCACTCCCAGTCATCCACATACCCAGTGGTTGAAAGCTAGCTTGGTAAAATTGATAGCACTTCAACTGCTACCTTTTCAGTTGGTAGACTCTGCCCCCTTCTGTGAGTTTGTGGAATGTGTGGTTCCTCAGTGGCAGGTACCCAGACGCCACTTTTTCTCACAGAAGGCGATTCCGGCTCTCTACCGGCATGTGGAAGGCAATGTCCATGCCTCGCTGGACAGGGCGGTCAGTGATAAGGTGCATATTACCGCTGACTCATGGTCCAGCAGGCATGGACAGGGACGTTACCTAAGTTTCACGGCGCATTGGGTGACTCTGCTGGCAGCTGGGAAGGATGCAGTACAAGGTGCAGTAGTGTTGGAGGTTGTTCCACCACCACGCCTCAAAAATGCCACTACTAATGATTCTGACACACTTCTCTCCTCCACCCCCTCCTCTTCTTCTTCCTCCATGGTCTCTTCCTGTGCTTTGTCCTTGGAACCAGCAGTGCTCCGTAGGCATTCAAGGGCCTACTCAAGTATGCAGGCCAAAAGATGCCATGCGGTGCTTGAGCTGGTGTGCTTGGGGGACAGGAGCCACACTGGGGCAGAGGTTCTGTCAGCTCTGCAGGGGCAGGTTCAGAGGTGGTAGATGCCACGCCAACTTAAGGCAGGAATGGTGGTTTGCGACAATGGCACCAACCTCCTCTCCGCCCTCCGACAGGGACAATTGACCCATGTGCCCTGTTTGGCTCACGTCCTTAACTTGGTGGTGCAGCGGTTCTTGGGCAGGTACCTGGGCTTACAGGATGTCCTGAGGCAGGCCAGGAAAGTCTGTGTGCATTTCCGCCGGTCATATAATGCCAGTGCTCTGCTGGCAGACCTCCAAAAGGAATTTAACCTGCCCAAGAACCGCCTAATCTGTGACATGCCCACCAGGTGGAACTCAACGTTGGCCATGCTGCAGCGGCTGCACACGCAGCAGAGGGCCATCAATGAGTACTTGTGTGACTATGGCACCAGGATAGGGTCAGGGGAGCTTGTTTTTTTTCCCCACGCCAGTGGGCCATGATCAGGAATGCATGCACTGTCCTGTCACCATTTGAGGAGGCCACGAGGATGGTGAGCAGTGACAGTGCATGCATCAGTGACACTGTCCCCCTTGTCCACCTGTTGGAGCACACACTGCGTGGAATAATGGACAGGGCACTTGAGGCAGAACAGAGGCAGGAAGAGGAGGACTTCCTTAGCTGTCAAGGCCCCCTTTATGCAGACAGTGTTCCTGCGTCCCCGCCGATCACACAGGAAGAGGACGAGGAGGAGGACTGTGTCAGTATGGAGGTGGAGCCTGGCACTCAGCATCAGCAGCAGTCTTTAAGGGATTATTTACAGTCCCAAGAAACACATGGACTTGTACGTGGCTGGGAGGAGGTGGCTGCGGATCATGTCATCCTTAGTGACCCAGAGGACTCCGGACCGAATGCCTCAGCAAACCTACGCTGCATGGCCTCCCTGATCCTGCAAAGCCTGTGGAAGGATCCTCGTATTCGTGGTATCAAGGAGAAGGAACAATACTGGCTGGCAACCTTCCTTGATCCACGTTACAAGGGTAAGGTTGCGGACCTTATCTTGCCATCGCAGAGGGAGCAGAGGATGAAACATCTTCGGGAAGCCTTGCAGAAAGGTCTGTGCAACGCGATCCCAGAGACTGGGAGGTTACAAACTCCTGTTTCTGGACAACGTTTTGCTGAGGCTTCGGTCAGTCAAAGAAGGAGCGGTGGAGAAGGTGGCCGTCTGACCGATGCATTCAGACAATTTTTTAGTCTGCAGCCCCAAGGTATGATCGGTTCCAGCAACCATAGCCAGCGTCTGTTTTACATGGTGCAGGAATACCTAGGGGTAAGATCTGACTTGGACACCTTTCCCACCGAAAATCCTCTGGGTTACTGGGTCTTGAGGATGGATCACTGGCCAGAGCTTGCACAGTATGCAATTGAGCTACTGGCCTGTCTTGCATCCAGCGTTCTTTCGGAACACACATTCAGTGCTGCTGGAGGCTGTGTAACGGATCACAGGATGCATCTGTCCACTGACTCGGTCGATCGACTGACCTTCATAAAAATGAATCAGTCTTGGATCACCACCAGCTACCAAGCACCTTGATGCTGATGTAACCGAATAAATTTTTTTGAAATATCAGATCCCTTCAAAGACTGCCTATGCTGATGCTGAGTGACTATACTGTTATTATCCTCTTCCTCCTCAATGATCATGATGATAGCTTGTAAGAACATTTTTGGTTCTGGGCGCCGCCAGTCCTGCCACCAGTGCCTTTTTCAGCCCCTGTTTAAAAGGGGCGTGTAATTACAATTTTTCATGCAATTCTTTGCAGCAGGGCTAGTTCCTGCGCTCCAACTAGAGTATCTGTGAGGGGTTGCAGTGTTGTGGCACCAGCACCAGTGCCTAAGGCACAATTTTTCAGCCCCTGTTCAACAGGGACATGTAATTAGAATTCTTGATCTAATATTTCACAGCAGGGCCCGTTTCTGCGCCCACCAAGAGTATCTGTGAAGACTTACAGTGTTGTGGCACCAGCACCACCACCACCACCAAAGGCCCAAATTTTCTGCCCCTTTTCAACAGGGGCATATAATTACAATTCTTGATCTAATATTTCACAGCAGGGCCCTGTGAGGGCTTACAGTGTTGTGGCCACAACAACACCTAAGGCCCAAATTTCTGCTGAGTATATAGGGCAGGCCCCTACTTTCAAACATCCAACTTACAAACCACTCCTACTTGCAAACGGAAGGAGACAACAGGAAGTGAGATGAAATCTACCCCTAGGAAGGGAAATACTCTCCTGTAAGAGTTAATATGGGAAAAACTTTTCTCCTTTCCACTGATGCTTTATCACCAATCCTTGTTTCACAAAAAAC
Source organism: Aquarana catesbeiana (assembly GCF_042186555.1). Classification (NCBI taxonomy): domain Eukaryota; kingdom Metazoa; phylum Chordata; class Amphibia; order Anura; family Ranidae; genus Aquarana; species Aquarana catesbeiana. The sequence goes on from NC_133324.1 coordinate 555,824,215, forward strand.
CCCAAATTTTCAAAAACATTTGTCGTTGGGACAAAAAGTGAGGTGAAATCTTCTGAAGGGGAGCACAGACAGCAAAACAAATGTCACTGGGGTGATAACCCTTCCCTAGGTTTTCCAAAAAGCTTAAAATAGATTTTTTGGCTGGAGCTAAACACGTTAAAAATGTACCAGTTCAAAATTACAAACAGATTCTACTTAACAACAAACCTACAGTCCCTGTCTTGTTTTCACCGCCTGTATACTGCTATTCAGAGTATATAGGGCCTGGGGGCCCCACACCTTTCCTTTTTTAATTTGGGTGCGGGGTTCCCCTTAATATCCATACAAGACCCAAAGGGCCTGGTAATGGGCTGGGGGGTACCAATGCCGTTTGTCTCACTGATTTTCATCCATATTGCCAGGACCCGACATTACATTAAAGCCGCAAGCAGTTTTAAATGACTTTTTTTCCTTTAAAAATGACATTTTGTGCAGGGACTTTTTACAGGCATACTATAGACACCCCCCAGGTACGATATTTAAAGGAATATTTCACTTTTTTTTTTTTTACTTTAAGCATCATTAAAATCACTGCTCCCGAAAAAATGGCCGTTTTTAAAAGTTTTTTTTGCATTGATACATGTCCCCTGGGGCAGGACCCAGGTCCCCAAACCCTTTTTAGGACAATACCATGCAAATTAGCCTTTAAAATGAGCACTTTTGATTTTGAACGTTCGAGTCCCATAGACATCAATGGGGTTCTAACGTTTGTGCAAATTTTTGGTCCGTTCGCAGGTTCTGGTGCGAACCGAACCGGGAGTGTTTGGCTCATCCCTATACAGCATTAATCAATCTGCCTTCAATCCTGCAGCTGTACCCAATAGAGTCTCTCCTCCTGCTATCAGTTTAGCCAGAAAATGCAATGCAATGTTTCAGAGAGCAATACTCTGCATATATTACAGGGGCAATACTAAGCCAGAGCTACAGAAGTAAATATCTGAAAAGGGTAGTAACCTTTCTCCAATATATCAAGAACCAAGAAGAAAACATTTTGGCTGAACATACACTTTAACTACTTCCCACCTGGCCCCTATATATAAATGGCCAGGTAGGACAAGCATTGTTTTGGGAGATTATACCCATATGTCCTCCCTCTCACATGCTTTGGGCACACCCTCTGGGGGTGCATGATGGGGCAATCTTTGATTGTTTTGTCCCCAGGACACAGCAAATCAGAGATCAAGGTAGAGGGCCACTGTCACACAGGGCCACTGATAACAGTATGTAAAAAGAAAATTGTAAAAAAAAAAAAATTGTAAAAAAATAAATGTTTTTACATACTGTCGCCAGAGCAAGTGCAGTGTCACTATGGTGACATTATATGTGCTGTGGCAGTGATCATGTACTGGCTGGCTGCTCTGATATCACTGTATGTCAGTGCCCCCAGCAAATGTCTCTGATCACTGCCACAGCAGTACAATGTCACCAGATCACTGCCACACCAGTCTCAGTGTCACCAGACCATTGTATGCCAGCAGCAGTGTTCCTGATTGCTGTCACGCTAGTCCAGTGCTGCCTCTGCCTGCCGCCTGTACTGAACCTGGCCTGTTTTTGACCACATTCCTGTCTACTTGCTTGATCCTTTATCTTGCTTGCTGACTATGTCTCTGTCTGCCTAAACTGACCCATCTGCACAACTGACTGACTATGTTCCTGCAAGATCCCAGTCCCATCTATATTCTCCAGCAGTGGCAGCTGGTGCTCAAAATTTTTGGGGGGAGCAAACAAGCTGAAAAATTCTGAAAAAAACCCCCATCAATTGCAGCCTCACTGTACCATCAATCGCAGCCACTGTGCCATCAAATGCAGCCACTGTGCCCATCAAATGCAGCCACTGTGCCCATCAAACGCAGCCACTGTGCCATCAAACGCAGCCACTGTGCCTATCAATTGCCGCCACTGTACCATCAAACACAGCCACTGTGCCATCAAACGCAGCCACTGTGCCCATCAAATGCAGCCACTGTGCCATATCAAATGCTCCCCCTGTGCCATCAACTGTTGCCACTGTGCCCAAATACAGCTACTGTGCCCATATTATGCAGCCACTGTGCCCATCTTATGCAGCCACTGTGCCCATCTTATGCAGCCACTGTGCAGCATCAAATGCAGCCACTGTGCCCATCATATGCAGCCTCACTGTGCCCCATCAAATGCAGCCTCACTGTGCCCCATCAAATGCAGCCTCACTGTGCCCCATCATATGCAGCCTCACTGTGCCCCATCAAATGCAGCCTCACTGTGCTTGCTCAAATGCAGCCTCACTGTGCCCCATCATATGCAGCCTCACTGTGCCCCATCATATGCAGCCTCACTGTGCCCCATCAAATGCAGCCTCACTGTGCTTCATCAAATGCAGCCTCACTGTGCCCCATCATATGCAGCCTCACTGTGCCCCATCATATGCAGCCTCACTGTGCCCCATCAAATGCAGCCTCACTGTGCCCCATCATATGCAGCCTCACTGTGCCCCATCAAATGCAGCCTCACTGTGCCCCATCATATGCAGCCTCACTGTGCCCCATCATATGCAGCCTCACTGTGCCCCATCATATGCAGCTTTACTGTGCCCCATCATATATGCAGCCTCACTGTGCCCCATCATATGCAGCCTCACTTACTTTCCTTACAGGCAGCTCCGCTCAGTTCCACTGAGCAGCTGCCGACATGGAACAGGGAAACCGGAAGTAACCTCTTAACTTGAACAACAAAGCTCCCTCCCATAGTATTACGTAGAAGCTGTTCAGCACTTTGGATTGAGCCGCAAAAGCCTGCAAATGAAGCTCTTCGTCTGCAATCTCGTGATTGCATTGGTGTGGTGCTTCCCATGCATTCCCTTTCTGGCGCAAACACAGTGCACTTAAAGAACAATTATTTTTTTTTAAAGGGACCGTTTTATAAAATTTTTTTTTGTGACTGCTGGGTGGGGGGACAGCACCCGTGTGCCCCCTATGGACGGGCCGTCATTGTTCTCCAAGCAACTGCACTCCTGAAACCACAGAAATTCTTCCTTTCTTTAGCCTCCTGTACTTCCAGGCAGGGAAAATGGCTCACCATGCCTCTTAGAAAATACCCTGGGGTGTTTGCTTTCCAAAATATGGCCATTTTGTGGGTGTTTCCACTGTCCTGGTGCTCCAGTTCCTACTAAAATATGATAGGTAGTCAGGAATTTAGAGGTGTAATTTATGGCCCTTGAAAATCTGTGCTCCTTGGATTTTGGGCCTCTCATGTGGTTAGACTGTGAAAAAAGTCTCAAACATGAAGTATCGCCATACATGGTAAGGACTAGCAGAATGTGCCTTAGGATGAAATTCTAAGTATGCCTATGCTGTGTGTGAGGAATATCTCATTAAAATGACAACGTTATGAAAAAAAAATGGTTTATTTAGTTTCATGTTTGGAAGGGAGTTTAACAAGACACGTGGCCGCTCATTAAAATTAGAAGAAAAGAGGTTTAACCTTAAACTACATAGAGGGTTCTTTACTGTAAGAGCGGCAAGGATGTGGCGGTGGTCTCAGCGGGGAGCATCGATAGTTTCAAAAAACTATTAGATAATCACCTGAATGACCACAACATGGAGAGATATACAATGTAAAACTGACATATAATCACACACATAGGTTGGACTTGATGGACTTGTGTCTTTTTTCAACTTCACCTACTATGTAACTATGTTCAAAAAAAATTGTGGCAAAAAATTACAACTTCAAAAACTCACATGCATCTAACTAAATACCTTGTGCTGTCTACTTTCGAAAATGGGGTCATTCAGGGGGGATTTCTACTGTTCTGGCATTTTAGGGCCTCAAGAAATGAGATAGGCAGTCATTACATCAGGACTGCTCAATAAAATATATACAGTATACCATAGTTTGTAGATTCGAAAACTTTCACACAGACTAAATAATATATACTGATTTAGGTTATTTTTTCCAAAGAAATGTAGCAAAATACATTTTGGCCTAAATTTATGAAGAAAGATTGTTTGTTAAAGCTGTCCAGGGATCCAGCACTGTCCTCACCTGGGCCAGTTCTTTGCCAGTCTTTGGGTCCCTGGCGTCGACATGTTTACTAAGGGAAAGCAAAAGGGAAAAGACAAACAGAATCTCCCTAATGTAGTAAACAAGGTGAACAATATTTATTAATGACTAAAAATGCACTCACCAAAGAGAAGCATTTGCAAAGGGAAAAAAGTCAAAGTTGCTGCCTCTGGAGCCTGAAGCCACTATGCAATTCCCCTGCTTCAGCTGTACATTACAGGCAGTAACCCAGCGGATATGTCCCACAATTTGCCATAACAGAACTACATGTCCTATATCTCTTTGCAGCCCATGACATAGAAATGGGTGTTCTAAGTTTACAGCATGTTGTATGCTCCCTCCACAGTTTTACAGAGAGACTGACAAAATGATGCAGTGTACATAGACAGATACAGTTGTAGTTTCTTCTTTCAGTGTTTTAGAAGGGATGGCTATGCAGGAAGATATACAGAAGTGAACCTGTAGCGTAGACACTAATCTAAAAGAAATTAATCTAGATGTGGTTCTCTGGCATGATGAAAGGTAATTAGGGAGACTAAATGGTCACATCATTTACAAGAAAAAGTTGCAAAGAAATTTAGAAAATGTAATTCTGCAACATATATGTAACTTATACTTTTAACTTTAGATGCACTTTAAAGATTAATATTTTTTAATTAAATAGTACTAAATGATCATTTTTGTAAATGACAAATCCTGTTTGTCAATTGTACATAATGCAAAACTTCCTATTATGTACATTTATACATATGTTATGGTTTAATCATTGATTAAACCTTGATGTCTCCAGTTTAAGGTCATAATAAATTTGAAGTTGTTGTGATTTGTGACTATTTAACCTTGTTTGGGCTCCATCTAGTGGCCAAACCACACTATTTCACAATAGCAAGTAAAGTTGTTTTAATACTGTTTTCAACCCTGAAAGACCTCCATATTTCCCATAAACCCTTACAGTCAAGAGAAGAAAACCAGGAGCCATCATCTTGCGGACATGTGAAGTAAAAAGGGAAAACTTGCATATAAACCCAGCTACTGTCATACAACTTTTATATTTAATTTATTTTGTTTGTATGTTTTTTTTTACTCAGTTTTTTTTTATACACCTTCAAAGCTTCTGCATACATTCTGGCTTATCAAAGAAAAGGAGGGTGCAGCTGCATGTCAAGCTGCATACAGTCTATGGGGTAACAGGTAGCAAGGAAATAAAAACTAAAATGTGCCCTCAAGACAGAAAGAAAAAAAAAGAAAAGGAAAAAAGGACTTACATAGTTCTCTTATGCGGCAATTGTCAGTGCATATAAGTGTAGAGAAAAATAAAAATAGAAAAAAAAACTTAAGCTCAACCTCAAAGAAATATATTAAATGTATGCAGTGTATCCTTAGATAAATCTATTGTAGTGTTATAAAGGGACTCAATGAGATGGTCTGACACATATAATGATTTTAGAAATGTAGAAAAACTTTATCATACATCAATTATCTAAACGATTTTAAATCCAACAACCAAAATAAAATCATAATTAGCCAATTATTAAAAACACAAGCCATGGCAGCTATGGGAAAGTCCCTCCTCCCACAAAGAAAAAGAGGTGGGGGCAAGGTAATATTTTTTTTTGAATGTTAGCACATATGCACATGTATATGAGCCCCATTAGGAGGGGCACAATCAGTGTAAACTAGATCAAAAACATGTTACGTTGTCTACTCCCTGTTATAGTTTTATTCTGTAGCTTTAAACTTATTGTTATAAATGTTCTTCCAAGAGAGAATCTTTGGTAAGATATGCTCCGGGATTGGTTTAAAGTTGAATGTTGTTCCAAGACATCAAACTCTTCTCTAGGTTTGTGAAAGTCCAACCATATATGGACAATGCCACCCACAAGTGGCTAGTGGCATTATATCTTTGGATTATAGCATGAAATCAACCCATATATAGAAGATATGGTGGGCCACTATGTATGATTACTGATATTTGAAGTCCATAGGGGTGTCCTGTATCAGACCAACCCTCCTAACCAGTCATCAGTTTAAATCAAGAGAAAGTGTCCAAGCCATATTGTCATACACTTTCTCGTGATTTAAACTGAAGGCTCCAACTAGGCAATGAGGAATTATACATCACACAGTTAGAGGAGTTCTCCTGTGTTTATTTAATTGCCAATTAAGGGAGGGCAGAAGATGCCATGTCACAGTGCCACATATGATAACAGGGGCATTCCCGGGGAGTTTTCCAGTTATATGTGACATTTGACATACATGCCATCACTCATCTTGATTGCAGACTGTGCACATAGGAGGGTTGGTCTGATACAGAATACCCCCATGGACTTCAAATGTCAATAATCATACATAGTGGCCCACCATATCTTCTATATATGGGTTGGTTTCATGCTACAATCCAAAGGAATTATAATGCCACTGGCCACTTGGGGGTGACATTGTCCATATATGGTTGGACTTTCACAAACCTAGAAAGGAGTTTGATGTCTTGGAACAACGTTCAACTTTAAACCAATCCCGAAACATACCTTACCAAATATTTACAGGGAGGAGACAACTTTACATGTTTTGATCTGTTTTACACTGATTGCGTCTAGGGATGAGCTTTCTGTTCGGGCCGAACATGAGTTTGACTCGAACATTGTCTGTTCGCCCGTTCGTCGAAAACCGAACATTATGAGCCGTTCGCGCCAAATTCGAGTGGCGCGTAACAGTCCATAATGCACTGCGGGAGCGCAGTGCATTGCTGTATGATGATTGGCCAGAGTATGCACCATGACCTGCATGTTTTGGCCAATCACAGCGCCCTAAGCTAAGAGAGCCATAATTGGCCAAAGGAAGGGTGCCTTTTCCCAATCATGGCTCAGGGGGACTAAGTCCACGCCCCACACTATATAAGGCCTCCTGCATGTCGACCTCGTGTAGTGTGTCGTTGGCATGGACGGAGAGAGAGTGTCATTTAGATTGAGTAGGAAGGCAGGTTATTCAGTTAGCTGCAGTGTATTTAATATATAAATACAGTCAGTCTCATATATATATTGTAATGGTGAGAGTCCCTGTCACTATGAAAATGGGGTTAAAGTGGACACAGAATATGCACATTTGCTTGGTGCAAGGCTGCAGAGCATAAATGTGGACTGGAGAAAACTGCTTTTGCAGCTTTCTCCAGATTTTGAGATCCACCAGCATATTGACTGGTCAGGTGTGTGTTGGGCTATTTGTAGACACCTGACCATAGTTCTGGGCTCCACCCTCCCGAGGAGTCCAGGCAAGCAAGGGAGAAGTGTGCATGTCTGCACAGGTCTGTCAGAGTAGACAGAGGGTCCAAGCCTGTGGGCTGGAAAAGGAAGCTGAAAAAGAGTGCTGAGGTACTGGGTGTACAGGAACTCTGTTATAGAGCCGAGAGGGCTGAAGCATAAGTTTGAGCAGCAGTGCTGCTAAAGAGAGCCAGGTGGCTTGGTATTTTTGATTGAACTTACATTGTTGCTGTGGAAAGCCGAAACCCCTGTGTGGGCAACTCTTCTGTTATCGGACATTTTCTTTCTTTAATAAAAGTGGGCCTACAAGCCCTTAAAACTGCATATCTAGCGTGGACTCAGCTCACTGGTAAGCTCTACCTTTAAGCTAAACCAACCCCCGATGTTACAATATATATATATATATATATATATATATATATATATATATATATATACACTGTAACCAGTTTAGCTAGATCTGACTGCAGTCCGTTCCTGGTGTACTGTTTCTAATATACTTCAGGCAGGCAGGTGATTCAGTTAGCTGCAGTGTATTTAATATATATACAGATAGTGTCGTATGTATACAGTGGGGACGGAAAGTATTCAGATCCCCTTCAATTTTTCACTCTTTGTTATATTGCAGCCATTTGCTAAAATCATTTAAGTTCATTTTTTTTCCTCATTAATGTACACACAGCACCCCATATTGACAGAAAAACACAGAATTGTTGACATTTTTGCAGATTTATTAAAAAAGAAAAACTGAAATATCACATGGTCCTAAGTATTCAGACCCTTCGCTGTGACACTCATATATTTAACTCAGGTGCTGTCCATTTCTTCTGATCATCCTTGAGATGGTTCTACACCTTCATTTGAGTCGAGCTGTGTTTGATTATACTGATTGGACTTGATTAGGAAAGCCACACACCTGTCTATATAAGACCTTACAGCTCACAGTGCATGTCAGAGCAAATGAGAATCATGAAGTCAAAGGAACTGCCTGAAGAGCTCAGAGACAGAATTGTGGCAAGGCACAGATCTGGCCAAGGTTACAAAAAATTTCTGCTGCACCTAAGGTTCCTAAGAGCACAGTGGCCTCCATAATCCTTAAATGGAAGACGTTTGGGATGACCAGAACCCTTCCCAGAGCTGGCTGTCCGGCCAAACTGAGCTATCGGGGGAGAAGAGCCTTGGTGAGAGAGGTAAAGAATAACCCAAAGATTACTGTGGCTGAGCTCCAGAGATGCAATCGGGAGATGGGAGAAAGTTGTAGAAAGTCAACCATCACTGCAGCCCTCCACCAGTCGGGGCTTCTTGGCAGAGTGACCCGACAGAAGCCTCTCCTCAGTGCAAGACACATGAAAGCCCACATGAAGTTTGCTAAAAAAAACCTGAAGGACTCCAAGATGGTGAGAAATAAGATTCTCTGGTCTGATGAGACAAAGATAGAACTTTTTGGCCTTAATTCTAAGTGGTATGTCTGAAAAAAACCAGGCACTGCTCATCACCTGTCCAATACAGTCCCAACAGTGAAGCATGGTGGTGGCAGCATCATGCTGTGGGGGTGTTTTTCAGCTGCAGGGACAGGACGACTGGTTGCAATAGAGGGAAAGATGAATGCGGCCAAGTACAGGGATATCCTGGACGAAAACCTTCTCGAGAGTGTTCAGGACCTCAGACTGGGCCGAAGGTTTACCCTCCAACAAGACAATGACCCTAAGCACACAGCTAAAATAACGAAGGAGTGGCTTCACAACAACTCCGTGACTGTTCTTGAATGGCCCAGCCAGAGCCCTGACTTAAACCCAATTAAGCATCTCTGGAGAGACCTAAAAATGGCTGTCCACCAACGTTTACCATCCAACCTGACAGAACTGGAGAGGATCTGAAAGGAGGAATGGCAGAGGATCCCCAAATCCAGGTGTGAAAAACTTGTTGCATCTTTCCCAAAAAGACTCATGGCTGTATTAGATCAAAACGGCGCTTCTACTAAATACTGAGCAAAGGCTCTGAATACTTAGGACCATGTGATATTTCAGTTTTTCTTTTTTAATAAATCTGCAAAAATGTCAACAATTCTGTGTTTTTCTGTCAATATGGGGTGCTGTGTGTACATTAATGAGGAAAAAAAATGGCTGCAATATAACAAAGAGTGAAAAATTTAAGGGGGTCTGAATACCTTCCGTCCCCACTGTATATATATATCCACTGCATTGTCATGAAGATCCTGCCAGTAACAGGCAGATTAGACCCATCGGTACACGATTGCGGGCGTCTATGCGCATGCGCACATGCACTCGTTAGTGTCTGGCGGGTTATTTAAACCTGCCTGACACTTGCATCATTGCTGTTTGCTCTGCAGCTCTGTGTATGTGTTCCCTGAAAACCTGATATCTGCTCCTGTTTTGACCCGGCTTGCTTTGAGACTGTTCCTGTTATCCGCCTGTACCTGACCCTTGGCTTGTTTGACGATCCCTCTGCCTGCTCCTTTTGTACCTCTGCTGCCAGCCTGCTTTCCGTCCTGGCCTGTCTGACTTTCCTGGGCTTCCATCCAGTCTGCTGAGCTTGTCTGCTGATCCATCCAGCCTGCTGGGCCTGTCTGCTAAGCCATCCAGGCTGCTCACCTGTTTGCTGATCCATACAGTCTGCTGGGCCTGTCTGCTGAGCCATCCAGGCTGCTCACCTGTTTGCTGATCCATCCAGTCTGCTGGGCCTGTCTGCTGAGGCATCCAGGCTGCTCACCTGTTCGCTGATCCATCCAGTCTGCTGGGCCTGTCCGCTGAGCCATCCAGGCTACTCACCTGTTTGCTGATCAATCCAGTCTGCTGTCCTGTCTGCTGAGTTGTCCAGTCTGCAGTTCCTGTCTACTGATCCATCCTGTCAGCTGTGCCGGCCATCTGATCCTTCTGCTGTTGATCCTGCCAGGCACTCATACCACTCCGCACTCCTGCACCCCTGTCACCACTACCAGGGGCCCTCGAGTCGGAGGCGTAGGAGAGGCCATCCTCTGCAATTCGGGCTCACCCTTTAGGTACGTAACAGTAGCAAACTGCCATGTCTGAGCCCAAGCAGGGAACCTCTCCTATGCAGGAACTTTGTTTGCACTTAGCAGGCCTGACCCAGGCTGTCAAAAGCCTTCAGAAAGGATACACCCGGTTGGAGGATTGGGTCCAATACTGTCTTCTCCCACTGGAATCCAAGAAACCCCTCAAGCCTCTACCTGTTCTACAGGCACCGCATCCTCTCCTACGGTGATGATGCTTCCGCCCAAACCACGTGTCCCCACACCCAAAAATTTGCTGGGGAACGTAGCAAATTCAGGGCGTTTCGCAATTCCTGTGAACTGTACTTCGCCCTCCAGCCATGTACCTTCTCTTTGGAAGCCACCAAGGTGGGTTTTGTCGTCTCTTTACTTTCGGGTGAGGCCCAAACCTGGGTCCATCGCCTCCTGGAACAGAAAGCCGATGTGTTGACCAACCTTACCACCTTCGATGCCATGGCTCAACTGTATGAAGTGCCTCAGCTTTCTGCAACTGCTGAAGCCGCACTGCACGCCCTTGAGCAGGGGCGCCGGGCGGCAGAAGATTATGTGGCTGAATTTCGGGTGTGGAGCGCAGACACTGACTGGAATGACACTGCACTCCATTACCAGTTTCACGTGGGACTATCTGACCCTTTGAAGGACGAGCTAGCCCTGGTTGGTGTACCCCAGACTCCAGACGCATTAATCAATCTTGCCATACAGATTGACCGGGGGCTGAGGAAACGTAGGTCGGAAAAAGCAACTGGATTTTCCCGACCAACCTGGATGTTACCTAGAGTGCCCAGTCACCTGCATCCGGCCCCTACCTCTCAGTCCACTTCTACAACAGACACTTCAGAACCCATGTAGTTGGGGGTGCTTCGCCCATCTCTTACTATGGAAGAGCGTCAACGCCGCCAGGCAAATAATCTATGTCTCTACTGCGGGGAACCCTATGTCAAGAATTGCCCTACTAAACTTCATAAGTGTTTCCGAAAATCTCCTGAACATGTGCTTACTGGAATCCAGATCTCTTCTCATCTTGCCCTCTCCATCTCTTTGCAGCTTCCAGGAAAGACTCTGTCAGTGCCCGCTATTATTGATTCAGGAGCCTGCAGCTGCTTTATGGACTCATCTTTTGCAACAAGACATCAGATTCCTCTGCTTCCTAGGACCCAAAGACTGTCCATTCACCTGGCTGATGGGTCCACTATTAAATCTGGGCCGGTTACCCAAGAGACTTCCCCTTTGCCAGTCACCATTGCCGGTGCCCACCATGAACTGCTTCATATGGACATTATCTCCTCACCTCTGTTTCCTGTAATCCTTGGAATGCCTTGGCTAAAAGCCCACAACCCTGGTGTCAACTGGGCCACAGGGGAGGTCACCTTTTCCTCTCCTTATTGCCAGCAATTCTGTGCCTCAAAGGACCCCCATGGGCCCTTTCCTTTGCTATGTCTGGACACTGAAGCTGAGCTATGCCAATCTGTCCCAAAAGCCTACCATGACTTCATTGACGTGTTCAGCAAGAAAGGAGCAGAAACTCTACCTCCCCATCAGGCTTATGATTGCCCTATCGAGCTCCTTCTGGGGGCCGAAATTCCCTTCGGAAAAATCTTCCCATTAACCGAGTTAGAACAGGTGGCCCTTAAGGGCTATATCGATGAAAACTTAAAGAAGGGTTTCATTCGTCCATTCACTTCCCAGGCAGGTGCGGGTATCTTTTTTGTAGAGAAGAAGGATCACACACTTCGGCCTTGCATAGACTACCGTGAGCTAAATAAAATTACCGTCAAGAACCGGTACCCCCTTCCCTTGGTCCCCGAGTTATTCCAGAGACTGGGAACAGCTACTATCTTTACTAAACTTGACCTTCGAGGAGCCTATAACTTGGTCTGCATCAGGGAAGAAGATGAGAGGAAAACGGCGTTCTGCACCCGTTTTTGGGCACTTTGAGTACCTAGTAATGCCCTTCGGGTGATGTAACGCTCCTGCTACGTTCCAGTATTTTATTTACGATGTTTTCCAGGATTATTTAGATCTGTTTGTCATCGTCTACTTAGACGATATTCTAATCTTTTCTTCCTCCCTAGATGCTCATTGCAGACACGTCAGGTGTGTTTTGACATGACTTCGACAGCATGGCCTGTACGCAAAGTCAGAAAAATGTGAATTCGAACAAGATAGTATACCATTCCTGGGATTAATTATCTCCATAGAAGGTATCAAGATGGATCCGCAGAAGATCGCTGCAATACTTGACTGGCCAGTTCCTGTCGACAAAAAAGGAATCCAACGTTTTGTTGGATTCGGTCATTTCTACCGGAAATTCATTAAGGGGTTTTCTGCCATCATTGCCCCTATTACCCAATTAACCAAACTGGGAGTTCGCTTCCATTGGACCCCAGAAGCTCAAGTTGCCTTCGAATCTCTCAAAGAACTGTTTACATCTGCCTCCGTTCTAAAACACCCTGATTCCGCCCTGCCATTTGTACTTGAGGTAGATGCTTCTGAGATCGCTGTTGGAGCAGTACTCTCCCAACGCCAAGGAACCAAGGCACTGCTCCACCCGGTAGCCTTCTTCTCCCGCAAACTTTCAGCTGACGAAAGGAATTATGATGTGGGGGATCGGGAACTGCTGGCAATCAAATCTGCACTTGAAGAATGGCGGTATTTACTTGAAGGAGTAACTCACCCAATCTTGATCTTCACTGATCATAAGAACTTACAGTACTTGAGGTCGGCAAAGAGGTTGAAGCCACGGCAAGTGCAGATGGGTGTTGTTTTTCTCCAATTTCTCTTTTCATGTTACTTACTGGCCAGGCTCTAAAAATACAAAACCTGATGCCCTATCCAGAATGTTTCACAAATCCAAAGAAATGACTTCCCCTGATACCATTCTTTCCCCAGGGAATTTTCTTCTGCTGCAGAAAGATTTGCTCTCCTGGATCAAGCAGGCTATGCTGGGGTGGACGCCCCCCGCTAAATTGGAACTACGAGCAAAAGACGGGTTGTTCTGGTACAGGGACAAGATTTTTGCACCTGAAAGCGTATGAGTCCCTATATTAGAACTCTGTCATGATCACGCACTAGCTGGACATTTTGGCATAACTAAAACCACCATTTGGTACAACATACCTTCTGGTGGCCTCAGGTAGGCAGAGACTGCAGGAAGTTTGTGGAATCCTGTGTCACTTGCATTAGGAACAAGAGCAGTAGAGCCAAGGCCTGGGGATTATTGAGACCACTGCCTGTTCCGGATAGACCCTGGAAGATGTTATCCATAGACTTCATTGTAGAGTTACCCCCAGTAGAGGACCATATCACCATCTTTGTGTGGTAGACCAGTTGTCAAAAATGGCACACTTTATCCCTATGAAAGGCACTCCCTCTGCTTCTGAGACTGCGCAGGTATTCATCAGAGAAATCATCAGACTCCATGGAGTACCGGCCAACATTGTCTCAGATCGGGGGGTACAATTTACTTCCCGATTCTGGAGGTTCTTATGCAAAGCCTTGAAGATCGAGCAATCATTCTCTTCCGCTTATCACCCCCAGACAAATGGACAAACAGAGAGGACCAACCAAACCCTCAAACAATACCTCCACTGCTTTTCTTCATTTACTCAAGATGACTGGATCTCTTTGCTTCCACTGGCTGAATTCGCCTACAACAATTCTACACACTCTGCTACAAAACAAACCCCATTTTTTGCCAATTATGGCTTCCATCCATCATTCCTGCCCAGCTCCATCCCAGAATGTCCTGTACCAGCAGTTTATGAAACAATAAATTTTTTTCTCTCTCAACAATCAGCAACCATCAGAAACTATGGCCAGGACACAGGAACACAATAAAGAAGTTTTTGATAAAAAGAAACGTGGAGAACTGTTACTGGCACCCGGTAATCTAGTATGGTTGTCTACACTGAACCTGAAGATGGCATGCCCTTTGAAAAAGCTGGGTCCTAAATTCATAGGCCCGTTTCCTGTGAAAAGGAAAATCAATGAAGTGGCTTACGAGTTGGAACTTCCCGAGTCACTTAAAATTCATCCTGTTTTCCATGTAACACTATTAAAACCCTCTGTTGCTAATCCCTTTCCTGGCCGAAGCTCTGACCCTCCTGATTCTGTATTAGTAGATGGGGAAGAGGAGTTTTAGGTAGAAGCAATAGTGGAGTGCAGGAGGAGAAACAATCAAACTCAATTCCTGATCAAATGGAAGGGCTATGGGCCCGAGGAGAATTCATGGGAACCTAAAGAAAACATCCATGCTGAGAGTCTGGTTCAATCCTTCAAAAGGTCCCATCCTGAAAAATTGGCTCGGATGGGCATCCGGAGGCTGCCCCTTTGGGGGGGGCAATATCATGAAGATCCTGCCAGTAACAGGCATATTAGACCCATCGGTGCACGATTGTGGGCGTCTATGCGCACGCGCACATGCACTCATTAGTGTCTGGCAAGTTATTTAAACCTGTCTGACACTTGCATTGTTGCTGTTTGCTCTGCAGCTCTGTGTATGTGTTCCCTGAAAACCTGATATCTGCTCCTGTTTTGACCCGGCTTGCTTTGAGACTGTTCCTGTTATCCGCTTGTACCTGACCCTTGGCTTGTTTGACGATCCCTCTGCCTGCTCCTTTTGTACCTCTGCTGCCAGCCCGCTGATCCATCCAGTCTGCTGGGCCGGTCTGCTGAGCCATCCAGGCTGCTCACCTGTTTGCTGATCCATCCAATCTGCAGTTCCTGTCTACTAATCCATCCTGTCAGCTGTGCAGGCCATCTGATCCTTCTGCTGTTGATCCTGCCAGGCACTCATACCACTCCCCACTCCTGCACCCCTGTCACCACAACCAGGGGCCCTCGAGTCGGAGGCGTAGGAGAGGCCATCCTCTGCAATTCGGGCTCACCCTTTAGGTACGTAACATGCATACAGTTTAGCTATATCTCACTGGAGGCCATTCCTGGTGTACTGTTTCTAATATACATCAGGCAGGCAGGTGATTCAGTTAGCTGCAGTGTATTTAATATATATAGATATATACAGATAGTCTTGTATATGTATCCACTGCATACAGTTTAGCTATATCTCACTGCAGGCCGTTCCTGGTGTACTGTCTCTAATAAACTTCAGGCGGTGTACACAGTACACAGTACCGTGCACTCCTAGAGCAGCTGCTACTACTTTTCTGGTGCACAATACATACACAATACACAGTACACTATACATTCAGTGCACCCATAGTTGCTATTATAATTACGGTGGTGTACACAATACCGTGTACCCATAGTGCAGTTGCTACTACTTTTCTGGTGGTGTACACAATACAGTACACCCATAGTTGCTATTACACTTCTATTGGTGTACACAGTACCATGCACCCATAGTGCAGTTGTTACTACTTTTCTGGTGGTGTACACAGTATACAATACATACAGTGCACCCATAGTTGCTATTAGACTTCTGGTGGTGTACACAATACCGTGCACCCATAGTGCAGTTGCTACTACTTTTCTGGTGGTGTACACAATACAGTACACCCATAGTTGTTATTACACTTCTGTTGGTGTACACAGTACTGTGCACCCATAGTGCAATTGTCTAAAGGCATCGGTCAGCCGGCCACCTTCTCCACTGTTCTTCCTCTGACTGAACGAAGCTGTCATGAATATGCAGTAATCTTTGTCTGTCAGCTTACCTCTCCTCCATGTGTTCACCTTTAGAGGCCATCCACTCTCACCTGCCTACTTAAATAATCTCTCCTCAAAGCATGGCTCCACCCCAGCCCCTATCAGGGAACTCTATATTAATCTGTGCACTGCAAGCCTGCCTTGCTGATCAACCTTTGTGTGTTTAGCTTCCGTGTGCATCTTGCTGTGTCTTCTACGTCTGATTCCAGTTACCGATCTTGACTTGTTCTCGACTATCCCTGCCTGCTTGTGACCCTAACCTTTGTTTATCCTTGTCTGCTAGTCGCCCCAACCTTTGGCTTATTCCCTTACTATCTCTGTCCTCCTGTGGGCGTGAGCTGGGAGACCCTGGGGGTCACGACCTGGAGCCAGTTGCAGCCCAGTCCATCCTCACCACTAGAGGCTCTGGTGAATGCCTGCTCGCTCTTAGACTCCGAATCTTACGCTCTAGCCCCTGTGGGGTCCGTGTTGGTGTTCCAGCGGACCTGCCTTCCTTAACCACCTAGACTCCCATCCGCAGCAGTCAGCCATAGTGTCCACTACCTTTGCAGTGCACTCCTGACCCCAACGGTGTGCATCTGTCACCTGGCCTCAGGTGACCTGACAGAAGCTTCAGCAACACGTTGTCCAGCACCAGGAAATTGTAACCTCACAGGGTCTGGAAATGCATTGCACAAACCTTTCTTCAAGGCCTCCTAAAGATGTTTCATCCTCTGCTCCCTCTGCGAAGGCAGGATGAGTTCTGCAACCTTACCCTTGTAACATGGATCAAGAAGGGATGCCAGCCAGTAATGATTCCTTCTCTTTGATAACACGAATCCTAGGGTTTTTACGTTGCATGGCCTCCCTGATTCTGCAAAGCCTGCGAAAGTTTGCAGAGGCATTCGATTCTGAGTCCTCTGGGTCACTAAGGATCACATGATCCGTAACAACCTCCTCCCAGCCACGTACAACTCCCTGGGTTTCTGGGGACTGAAAACCATCCTGCTGCTGAGTGTTATCCTCCACGTCCATGCTAACACAATCCTCCTCCTCCTCCTCTTCTACCTGTGTGTTTGGCGGGCCTGCAGGAATAATATCTGGATAAAGGGGGCCTTGAGAGGTAAGGAAGTCCTTCTCTTCCAACCAGCCAGACTGCTCGTTGGAAGCTAAACAATGGGGAGCTTGAGTGGAGAGTGAACAAGTCTTGCTTTTTGACTGCCGGTGATTGCTGCATTGCATTTTTAGGTTTTTTTGGGGGCTTTTCCTTGTAGCTTTTTAACAACTTTTTCTAACACTTTATAAACAGCTTTTTTTTTTCCTTTGCTTCCTTCAGCCTACTAATTAAGGGGAGTGGTTAATTGGTCACAGGTGCTTGAGGCCTATATAACCTTGTGTAAAGCACATCAGAAATTGCCAGACTGCTGGTTGGAAGCTAAACAGTGGGGACCTTGAGTGGAGAGTGAACAAGTTTTGCTTTTTGACTGCTGGTGATTGCTGGGTTGCATTTTTAGGTTCTTTTTGGGGCTTTTCCTTGAAGCTTTTTAACACCTTTTTCTGACACTTTTTAAACAGCTTTATTTTTTTTTTTCACTTCCTTCAGCCTACTAATTAAAGGGAGTGGTTAATTGGTCACAGGTAGGGATGAGCTTCGTGTTCGAGTCGAACCCATGTTCGACTCGAACATCGGCTGTTCGATCGTTCGCCGAATTGCGAACGTTATGGGCCGTTCGCGCTAAATTCGTGTGGCGCGTCACGGCCCATAATTCACTGCGGCATCGCAGTGCATTGCTGGCTGATGATTGGCCAAGCATGCACTATGACCCGCATGCTTGGCCAATCACAGCGCTGTCAGTAGAGAGAGCTGTAATTGGCCAAAGCCAGGGTGGCTTTGGCCAATTACGGCTCAGGGCATTTAGTACACACCCCACACTATATAAGGCCGCCTGCACGGCGGCCCTGTGTAGTGTGTGTTCCGGTGTGCTGAGAGATAGAGAGAGAGAGAGACAGTGTCATTTGATTTGAGTTAGATAGATTAGGCAGAACAGTCAGTCAGTTAGCTGCACTTACAGTGTATTGTGTATATATATGCATCCCAGGTGTTGCATATATATATATACACTGTATTCAGTTTAGCTAGATCCGTTCCTGTTATCTTCTATCTAGACTATTTACATTTAATGCAGTGCGTCCTGCTCACAGTGTTCAGCTAGATCCGTTCCTGTTATCTTCTAGACTATTTACATTTAGTGCAGTGCGTCCTGCTCACAGTGTTCAGCTAGATCCGTTCCTGCTATTTACATTTAGTGCAGTGCGTCCTGCTCACAGTGTTCAGCTAGATCCGTTCCTGTTAAATTCCTACTGACCGGCAGGCTTGTCTGGTTACAGTATATAAAGCTACCTGAAGAAAATTACAGGTGTTCTATTTGATCCTATTAGTACCACGGTCAGGCAGCTAGACTATTTACATTTAGTACAGTGCGTCCTGCTCACAGTGTTCAGCTAGATCCGTTCCTGTTATCTTCCTACTGACAGGCAGGCTTGTCTGGTTACAGTATATAAAGCTACCTGAAGAAAATTACAGGTGTTCTATTTGATCCTATTAGTACCACGGTCAGGCAGCTAGACTATTTACATTTAGTACAGTGCGTCCTGCTCACAGTGTACAGCTAGATCCGTTCCTGTTATCTTCCTACTGACAGGCAGGCTTGTCTGGTTACAGTATATAAAGCTACCTGAAGAAAATTACAGGTGTTCTATTTGATCCTATTAGTACCACGGTCAGGCAGCTAGACTATTTACATTTAGTACAGTGCGTCCTGCTCACAGTGTACAGCTAGATCCGTTCCTGTTATCTTCCTACTGACAGGCAGGCTTGTCTGGTTACAGTATATAAAGCTACCTGAAGAAAATTACAGGTGTTCTATTTGATCCTATTAGTACCACGGTCAGGCAGCTAGACTATTTACATTTAGTACAGTGCGTCCTGCTCACAGTGTTCAGCTAGATCCGTTCCTGTTATCTTCCTACTGACAGGCAGGCTTGTCTGGTTACAGTATATAAAGCTACTTGAAGAAAATTACAGGTGTTCTATCCCAGCTTAGTGCAGCTACAGGCCATTAGTATGTCTGGAAGGCCAAGAAGGAGAGGCAGACAGTCACAAGCCAATAAGAGAGGGCAAGCAGGCTCTGTGTCTAGTGCTGGTCGTGGAGACGGTGCATCCTCATCAGCACGTGGCCATGGGACACGCTTGGCCTTTTTTTCGGCAGCTGGCCATGTTGAGCCGCAACATGCGGAAGACTTGGTCGAGTGGATGACCAAGCCGTCCTCATCCTCCTCATCCTCTCTCACCCATGCCCAGGGTGCTTTGTCTGGCAAAGCAGCGGCCTCTTCCTTCAGCTCAATGTCATCAGTGACTCCTTCCCTAGCTCCACCATGTCCTCATGAGGATTCCCTCGAACTGTTTGACCACAGTGTTGGGTACATGCTCCAGGAGGATGCCCAGCGTTTGGAAGGCTCTGATGACGATACTGAGCTCGATGAAGGCAGTAACATGAGCGCGGACAGAGGGGGTGCCCAAGAAGGACAGCAATCTGGCAGTCATGCTCCCCCTGCTGCAGCATACTGCCAGGTTTGCTCCAGTGATGAGGAGGGAGGGGATGATGAGGTCACTGACTCAACGTGGGTGCCTGATAGGAGAGAGGAGGAGGAGGAGGAGGAGGAGGAGGAGGAGGAGGAGGAGGCGGCAGCACATCACCAACGAGGCAGGATGCCCTCCAGGGGCCAGCCTAAGGGCAACACATTGACTGCATCACACCCCAAAGCTCCACATGTGCAGGGCGCTGCAGTCTCTGCGCGTTATTCAAAAAGTTCTTTGGTGTGGGCCTTTTTTGAGACGAGTGCATCAGATCGCACCGCTGCTATTTGCAACATATGTCTCAAGCGTATCTCGCGTGGCCAAAATATCTCCCGCTTGGGTACCACATGCTTGACCAGACATATGTTGACCTGCCATGCAGTTCGTTGGCAAGCGTATCTAAAAGACCCACACCAAAGAACAAAGAGGATCTCTCCTTGCTCCTCATCAGCTGAGATTTCCAACCCCACTAGACCTTCAGTCCTCTCTGAGACCTGCAGTGAGAGGAATGAAGGTGTAGAATTAGGTGTGTCACAGCCAAGTACTTGTGGGCAATCTGCTTTTGGTACACCGACGTCAGATTGTACCAGGCAAATTTCCCTGCCCCAGCTGCTGCACCGCCGAAAGAAGTTTGCTCCCAGCCATCCACATGCCCAGCGGTTGAATGCTAGCTTGGCAAAATTGCTAGCACTTCAACTGCTGCCTTTTCAGTTGGTAGACTCTGCCCCCTTCCGTGAGTTTGTGGAATGTGCGGTTCCTCAGTGGCAGGTACCCAAACGCCACTTTTTCTCACGGAAGGCGATTCCGGCTCTCTACCGGCATGTGGAAGGCAATGTCCATGCCTCGCTGGACAGGGCGGTCAGCGGTAAGGTGCATATTACCGCTGACTCATGGTCCAGCAGGCATGGACAGGGACGTTACCTAAGTTTCACGGCGCATTGGGTGACTCTGCTGGCAGCTGGGAAGGATGCAGGACAAGGTGCAGTAGTGTTGGAGGTTGTTCCGCCACCACGCCTCCAAAATGCTGATTGTGACACACCTCTCTCCTCCACCCCCTCCTCTTCTTCTTCCTCCATGGCCTCTTCCTCGGAACCAGCGGTGCTCCGTAGGCGTTCAAGGGGCTACGCAAGTACGCAGGCCAAAAGATGCCATGCGGTGCTTGAGCTGGTGTGCTTGGGGGACAGGAGCCACACTGGGGCAGAGGTTCTGTCAGCTCTGCAGGGGCAGGTTCAGAGGTGGTTGACGCCACGCCAACTTAAGGCAGGAATGGTGGTTTGCGACAATGGCACCAACCTCCTCTCTGCCCTCCGACAGGGACAAATGACCCATGTGCCCTGTTTGGCTCACGTCCTTAACTTGGTGGTGCAGCGGTTCTTGGGCAGGTACCCGGGCTTACAGGATGTCCTGAGGCAGGCCAGGAAAGTCTGTGTGCATTTCCGCCGGTCATATAATGCCAGTGCTCGGCTGACGGACCTCCAAAAGGAGTTTAACCTGCCCAAGAACCGCCTAATCTGTGACATGCCCACCAGGTGGAACTCAACGTTGGCCATGCTGCAGCGGCTGCACACGCAGCAGAGGGCCATCAATGAGTACCTGTGCGACTATGGCACCAGGACAGGGTCAGGGGAGCTTGGTTTTTTTTCCCCACGCCAGTGGGCCATGATCAGGGATGCATGCACTGTCCTGTCACCATTCGAGGAGGCCACGAGGATGGTGAGCAGTGACAGTGCATGCATCAGTGACACTGTCCCCCTTGTCCACCTGTTGGAGCACACGCTGCGTGGAATAATGGACAGGGCACTTGAGGCAGAACAGAGGCAGGAAGAGGAGGACTTCCTTAGCTCTCAAGGCCCCCTTTATCCAGACAGTGTTCCTGCGTGCCCGCCGATCACACAGGAAGAGGACGAGGAGGAAGAGGAGGAGGAGGAAGATTGTGTCAGTATGGAGGTGGAGCCTGGCACTCAGCATCAGCAGCAGTCTTTAAGGGATCAGTCCCAAGAAACACATGGACTTGTACGTGGCTGGGAGGAGGTGGCTGCGGACCATGTCGTTCTTAGTGACCCAGAGGACTCCGGACCGAATGCCTCAGCAAACCTACGCTGCATGGCCTCCCTGATCCTGCAAAGCCTGCGTAAGGATCCTCGTATTCGTGGTATCAAGGAGAAGGACCAATACTGGCTGGCAACCCTCCTTGATCCACGTTACAAGGGTAAGGTTGCGGACCTTATCTTGCCATCGCAGAGGGAGCAGAGGATGAAACATCTTCGGGAGGCCTTGCAGAAAGGTCTGTGCAACGCGTTCCCAGAGACTGGGAGGTTACAAACTCCTGTTTCTGGACAACGTGTTGCTGAGGCTTCGGTCAGTCAAAGAAGGAGCGGTGGAGAAGGTGGCCGTCTGACCGATGCGTTCAGACAATTTTTTGGTCCGCAGCCCCAAGGTATGATCGGTTCCAGCAACCATCGCCAGCGTCTGTTTTACATGGTGCAGGAATACCTAGGGGCAAGATCAGACTTGGACACCTTTCCCACCGAAAATCCTCTGGGTTACTGGGTCTTGAGGATGGATCACTGGCCAGAGCTTGCACAGTATGCAATTGAGCTACTGGCCTGTCCTGCATCCAGCGTTCTTTCGGAACGCACATTCAGTGCTGCTGGAGGCGTGGTAACCGATCACAGGGTGCGTCTGTCCACCGACTCGGTCGATCGGCTGACCTTCATAAAAATGAATGAGTCTTGGATCACCACCAGCTACCAAGCACCTGATGCTGATGTAACCGAATAATTTTTTTTGAAATCTCAGATCCCTTCAAAGACTGCCTATGCTGATGCTGAGTGACTATCCCTGAGTAATTATCCTCTTCCTCCTCAATCATCACGCTGATAGCTTGTAAGAACATTTTTGGTTCTGGGCGCCACCACCAGTGCCTAAGGCACAATTTTTCAGCCCCTGTTTAACAGGGGCGTGTAATTACAATTTTTGATGTAATACTTTGCAGCAGGGCTCGTTCCTGCATTCCAACTAGAGTGTCTGTGAGGGGTTGCAGTGTTGTGGCACCAGCACCAGTGCCTAAGGCCTAATTTTTCAGCTCCTGTTCAACAGGGGCATGTAATTACAATTCTTGATCTAATATTTCACAGCAGGGCCCTGTGAGGGCTTACAGTGTTGTGGCCACAGCAACACCTAAGGCCCAAATTTCTGCTGAGTATATAGGGCAGGACCCTACTTTCAAACATCTAACTTACAAACGACTCCTACTTGCAAACGGAAGGAGACAACAGGAAGTGAGATGAAATCTACCCCTAGGAAGGGAAATTCTCTCCTGTAAGAGTTAATATGGGAAAACAATTTCTCCTTTCCACTGATGCTTTCCAATCCTTGTTCCACAAAAAAACCCAAATTTTCAAAAAACATTTTTCATTGGGACAAAAAAGTGAGGTGAAATCTTCTGAAGAGGAGGAAAGACAGCAAAACAAATGTCACAGGGGTGATAACCCTTCCCTATGTTTTCCAAAAAGCTTAGAAAAGATTTTTTGGCTGGAGCTAAACACGTTAAAAATGTTCAAAATTACAAACAGATTCTACTTAACAACAAACCTACAGTCCCTGTCTTGTTTGCACCGCCTGTATACTGCTGTTCAGAGTATATAGGGCCTGGTGGCCCCACACCTTTCCTTATTTTAATTTGGGTGCGGGGTTCCCCTTAATATCCATACAAGACCCAAAGGGCCTGGTAATGGACTGGGGGGTACCCATGCCGTTTGTCTCACTGATTTTCATCCATATTGCCATGACCCGACATGACATTAAACCCGCAAGCAGTTTTAAATGAGATTTTTTCCTTTAAAAATGACATTTGGTGCAGGGACTGTTCTAAACATGGGAAACACGCGTCACTTTACAGGCATACTATAGACACCCCCCAGGTACGATATTTAAAGGAATATTTCACTTTTTTTTTTTTACTTTAAGCATCATTAAAATCACTGCTCCCGAAAAAACGGCCGTTTTTAAAAGTTTTTTTTGCATTGATACATGTCCCCTGGGGTAGGACCCGGGTCCCCAAACCCTTTTTAGGACAATACCATGCAAATTAGCCTTTAAAATGAGCACTTTTGATTTCGAACGTTCGAGTCCCATAGACGTCAATGGGGTTCTAACGTTCGTGCGAACTTTCGGTCCGTTCGCGGGTTCTGGTGCGAACCGAACCGGGGGGTGTTCGGCTCATCCCTAGTCACAGGTGCTTGAGGCCTATATAACCTTGTGCAGAACTCCTTGTGAGCCTGCTCATCTTTGAGTCTGCTGGAACTCTGTCCAAGTGGAACTGGTCTAAGTGGTGAGTTAAAAACCTGGAATTGAAAACAGGAGGTTATAACAGGGGTCATAGTACCTGTGTAGTGTGAGTACCTGTGTGTTGTCTGAGTAGTGTGTGTGGATTGTTAGTACTTGTGTATTGTGTACTGTGTATTGCGAGTGCACGTAGTTCTGCGAGTGCACGTAGGTCTGCGAGTGCGCGTAGGTCTGTGAGTGGTCTGCGAGTGCACGTAGGTCTGCGAGGGGTCTGCGGGTGCACGTAGGTCTGCGAGGGGTCTGCGGGTGCACGTAGGTCTGTGAGTGCATGTAGGTTTGCGAGTGCACGTAGTTCTGCGAGTGCATGTAGGTCTGCGAGTGGTCTGCGAGTGCACGTAGGTCTACGAGTGGTCGGCGAGTGCATATAGGTCTGCAAGTGCACCTAGGCCTGCGAGTGGTCTGCGAGTGCACATAGGTCTGCGAGTGCACATAGGTCTGTGAGTGGTCTGCGACTGCACATACGTCTGCGAGTGCACGTAGGTCTACGAGTGCATGTAGGTCTACGAGTGGTCTGCGAGTGCACATAGTTCTATGAGTGCACGTAGTTCTGCGAGTGCACATAGTTCTGCGACTGCACATAGGGTTATGAGTGGTCTGCGAGTGCATGTAGATCTGCGAGTGGTCTGCGAGTGCACATAGGTCTGCGAGTGCACGTAGATGTACGAGTGGTCTGCGAGTGCACGTAGGTCTGCGAGTGCACGTAGGTCTGCGAGTGGTCTGCGAGTGCACGTAGGTCTGCGAGTGCATGTAGGTCTACGAGTGGTCTGCGAGTGCACGTAGGTCTGCGAGTACCTGTGTATTGTCTTTTTGAGTACCTGTGTATTGTCTTGTTGAGTATTAGTGTCAGGAAGCTAGTTGTTAGGTAATTTGGACAGGGTATAATCCCCAATCGTCATTAAATTTAATAGGTACGATGCCCGGCGGGTGTGTACAGGTGACTCGTTGTACATCTTGCGGCATGTATGTGTTCCTTGATCATCCGATCGAGGGTGAATACTGCTGTGCAAAATGTAAGTGCATTGTTTCCCTGGAAGCCCAGGTTCTGAATCTGGGGAAGCAACTGTCAGCACTGAGAAGTTCCTCCATACTAAAGGAGAGCCAGGAACATACACAGCAGGTGTCGGCTGGGGCCAGCACAGAGGCGGGTGGAGACAAAGAGGTGCAGGCACTAGCAAAGAGTAGATGGGTGACAGTCAGGAAGGGTAGAGAGGGAAGTGCCAGGGTGGCCGATGGAGTGTCCTAAAGAACGATTTTAGGGAATTTAGGAGCTAAATTGAGTAAAAGGACCTCCAAGGTAGTATTCTCAGGAATACTACCGATACATTGAGCCACACCAGAAAGGCAGAGGGAGATTAGGGAAGTAAACAAGTGGCTGAAGAGCTGGTGTAGTAAGGAGGGGTTGGGGTTCCTGGAGGACTGGTTCGACTTCTCAGTCGATAACCGGTACTATAGCTGGGATGGACTGCACCTAAATGAGGAGGGTGCAGATCAGCTATCGACTTATCAATCGATAACCGGTACTATAGAAGGGATGGACTGCACCTAAATGAGAAGGGTGCAGATCATCTGGGAATGAAGGTGGCCAAAAAGTTAGAGGGATTTTTAAACTAGACGATGGGGGAGAGGGTCCAGAGGTAGAGATAGTCAGCGCGGAACATATTCCAGAGGGTAGTATTGGGGACATTAGTGGTAGCTTGACCAAAGCACATAAACCCAAGGTAAGTATAGTAGCAAGTCCTAGTTGCAATCTCGGCACACCCAATAAGAGTATAATATGCGACCGGTCTAAACTACGTGGCATGTTCACCAATGCCAAGAGCCTGGCAGACAAGATGGGTGAACTAGAGATACTGTTGTACGAGGAGGATTTGGAGTTTGTGGGAATTTCAGAGACCTGGTTCAACAGCTCTCATGATTGGCTGGCAAACATTCAAGGGTATGCCCTTTATCACAAGGATAGAGAGGGTAAAAAAGGGGGAGGGGTATGCCTATATATCAAGAATAATGTACAAGTGAATGTGAGAGATGACATCACTAAGGGAGCTAGGGAGGAGGTAGAATCCTTATGGGTGGAGCTCCAAGTGGATGAAGCTAAGCAGGAAATAATACTGAGAGTATGCTATAGGCCCCCTAACCTGTGGGAGGAATGGGAGACAGATCTCCTATCACAATTTGGATTAGCAGAAAGGATGGGAAGTGTTATCATAATGGGGGAATTTAATTATCCAGACCTAGACTGGGTGGAGGGAACCCGCATTCATCTAAGGCTCGCCAGTTCCTAAATGTCTTGCAGGACAATTTTATGGGTCAGATGGTAGACGCACCAACTAGAAATAAAGCTTTACTGGATCTACTGATTACCAACAATACAGACCTGATCGAGGAGGTGGAAATACGGGGCAATTTAGGGATCACAGGTCAATTGGCTTCAGTATAAATCACACAAATAGGAAACATAAGGGGAATACAAAGACACTGAATTTCAAAAGAGCCAACTTCCCTAAACTACGAGCCTTGCTAGAAGGCATAAATTCGTATAAAATCTTAGGAACAAAGAACATGGAGGATAGATGGGTTTGCTTTAAGAGCATATTAAATAAGGGCATTAGCCAATGCATCCCATTGGGTAATAAATTTAAAAGAGCGAACAAAAGCCCTGGATGGCTTAACTCCAATGTAAAAATGCATATAAAAGCAAAGGAGGAGGCCTTCAAAAAATACAAGGTTGAGGGATCATCATCAGCATTCAGACTTTATAAAGAACACAACAAGAAATGTAAGGGTGCAATAAGGACAGCTAAGATAGAACATGAAAGACACATAGCGGAGGAGAGCAAAAAAAATGCCAAGAAATTCTTTAAGTATGTAAACAGTAAAAAAGGAGGAGAGACCATATTGGCCCCATAAAGAATGAGGAAGGACATCTGGCTATAAAGGATGGGGAGATGGCGAAAGTATTGAATTTATTCTTCTCCTCAGTCTTCACGAGGGAATCGAGGGGCTTCAGTAACCAACTGCAGTGTTTATCCTCATGACACATCACAGGAAGCACCTCCATGGTTAACAGAGGACAAAATTAAAATTAGACTTGGGAAACTTAACATTAATAAATCACCTGGACCAAATGGCTTGCACCCAAGGGTACTTAAGAACTCAGTCAAGTAATTGCCAGACCATTGTTCCTAATTTTTACTGACAGTCTACTGACTGGAATGGTACCAGCTGATTGGAGAAACGCCAGTGTAGCACCAATATTTAAAAAGGGCCCAAAATACATCCCTGGGAATTACAAACCAGTTAGCCTAACATCAATAGTATGTAAACTCTTGGAGGGGTGATAAGGGGTTATATACAAGATTTTAGTAATGAGAACAGTATAATTAGCAGTAATCAGCATGGATTCATGAAGAATAGTTCTTGCCAAACCAATCTATTAACCTTCTATGAGGAGGTGAGTTGCCATCTAGATAAAGGAAGGCCCATAGACGTGGTGTATCTGGATTTTGCAAAAGCATTTGACACAGTTCCCCATAAATGTTTACTGTACAAAATAAGGTCCGTTGGCATGGACCATAAGGTGAGTACATGGATTGAAAACTGGCTACAAGGGCGAGTTCAGAGGGTGGTGATAAATGGGGAGTACTCGGAAT
Source organism: Aquarana catesbeiana (assembly GCF_042186555.1). Lineage (NCBI taxonomy): Eukaryota > Metazoa > Chordata > Amphibia > Anura > Ranidae > Aquarana > Aquarana catesbeiana. The sequence goes on from NC_133324.1 coordinate 555,851,863, forward strand.
GGTCAGGGATGGGTAGTGGGGTCCGCCAGGGTGCTAGGTGCTAGGACCAAAACTATTTCATTTGTTCATAAACGACCCGGAGGATGGGGTAAACAGTTCAACCTCTGTATTTACGGACGATACTAAGCTAGTACTAAGCTAAGCTCGCAGGGCAATAACTTCTCTGCAGGATGTGGAAACCTTGCAAAAGATCTGAACAAATTAATGGGGTGGGCAACTACATGGCAAATGAGTTTCATTGTAGAAAAATGTAAAATAATGCATTTGGGTGGCAAAAATATGAATGCAATCTATACACTGGGGGGGGGGGGACCTCTAGGGGAATCTAGGATGGAAAAGGACCTGGAGGTCCTAGTAGATAATAGGCTCAGCAATGGCATGCAATGCCAAGCTGCTGCTAACAAAGCAAACAGAATATTGGCATGCATTAAAAAGGCGATCAACTCCAGAGATAAAACGATAATTCTCCCGATCTACAAGACTTTGGTCCGGCTGCACCTAGAGTATGCTCTCCAGTTCTGGGCACCAGTCCTCAGGAAGGATGTACTGGAAATGGAGCGAGTACAAAGAAGGGCAACAAAGCTAATAAAGGGTCTGGAGGATATTAGTTACAAGGAAAGGTTGCGAGCACTGAACTTATTCTCTGTGGAGAAGAGACGCTTGAGAGGGGATATGATTTCAATATACAAATACCATACTGGTGACCCCACAATAGGGATAAAACTTTTTCGCAGAGGGAGTTTAACAAGACTTGTGACCACTCATTAAAATTTGAGGAAAAGAGGTTTAACCATAAACTACGTAGAGGGTTCTTTACTGTAAGAGCGGCAAGGATGTGGAATTCCCTTCCACAGGCGGTGGTCTCAGCGGGGAGCATCGATAGTTTCAAGAAACTATTAGATAAGCACCTGAACGACCGCAACATACAGGGATATACAATGTAATACTGACATATAATCACACACATGGGTTGGACTTGATGGACGTGTGTCTTTTTTCAACCTCACCTACTATGTAACTATGTAACTATGTAACTCTTCCTCACACTGTTCTGCCTCAAGTGCCCTGTCCATCATTCCATGAAGCGTGTGCTCCAACACAAGAGGGACAGTATCACTGATGCATTCATTGTCGCTGCTCACCATCCTCGTGGCCTCATCAAATGGTGACAGGACAGTGCATGCATCCTTGATCAGTAGCCACTAGCGTGGTGAAAAGAAGCCAAGCTCCCCTAACCCTGTCCTGGTTCCATACTCACACAGGTACTCATTGATGGCCCTCTGCTGCGTGTACAGCTGCTGCAGCATTGCCAACATTGACTTCCACCTGGTGGACATGTCACAAATGAGGCGGTTGGTGGGCAGGTTGCATTCCCTTTGAATGTCAGCCAGCCGAGCACTGGCATTGTATGACCATTGGAAATGACCACAGACTTTTCTGGCCTGCCTCAGGAGATCTTGTAAGCCTGGGTACCTGCTCAAGAACCGCTGCACCACCAAATTCAGGATGTGTGCCAAACATGGAACATGGGTCAAGTGTCCCTGTCGGTGGGCGGAGAGAAGGTTGGTGCCATTGTCGCATTCAACCATACCTGGCTGAAGCTGGCTTGGCGTCAACCACCTCTGAGCCTGCCCCTGCAGAGCTGACAGAATCTCTGCCCCAGTGTGGCTCCTGTCCCCTAAGCAGTGGTTTAGCCTTAAACTACGTAGAGGGTTCTTTACTGTAAGAGGGCAAGGATGTGAAATTCCCTTCCACAGGCGGTGGTCTCAGCGGGGGCATTGATAGTTTCAAGAAACTATTAGATAAGCACCTGAACGACCGCAACATAATGTAATACTGACATACAGTCAGGTCCATAAATATTGGGACATCGACACAATTCAAATCTTTTTGGCTCTATACACCACCACAATGGATTTGAAATGAAACAAACAATATGTGCTTTAACTGCAGACTTTCAGCTTTAATTTGAGAGTATTTACATCCAAATCAGGTGAACGGTGTAGGAATTACAACAGTTTGTATATGTGCTCCCCAGGGACCAAAAGTAATGGGACAATTGGCTGCTCAGCTGTTCCATGGCCAGGTGTGTGTTATTCCCTCATTATCCCATTTACAAGGAGCAGATAAAAGGTCCAGAGTTCATTTCAAGTGTGCTATTTTCATTTGGAATCTGTTGCTGTCAACTCTCAATATGAGATCCAAAGAGCTGTCACTATCAGTGAAGCAAGCTATCATTAGGCTGAAAAAAACAAAACAAACCCATCAGAGGGATAGCAAAAACATTAGGTGTGGCCAAATCAACTGTTTGGAACATCCTTAGAAAGAAAGAACGCACCGGTGAGCTCAGCAACCCCAAAAGACCCGGAAGACCACGGAAAACAACTGTGGTGGATGACCGAATAATTCTTTCCCTGGTGAAGAAAACACCCTTCACAACAGTTGGCCAGATCAAGAACACTCTCCAGGAGGTAGGTGTATGTGTGTCAAAGTCAGCAACCAAGAGAAGACTTCACCAGAGTGTATACAGAGGTTCACCACAAGATGTAAACCATTGGTGAGCAGGAAGGCCAGATTAGAGTTTGCCAAACAACATCTAAAAAAGCCTTCACAGTTCTGGAACAACATCCTATGGACAGATGAGACCAAGATCAACTTGTACCAGAGTGATTGGAAGAGAAGACTATGGAGAACGAAAGGAACTGCTTATGATCCAAAGCATACCACCTCATCAATGAAGCATGGTGGTGGTAGTGTCATGGCGTGGGCATGTATGGCTGCCAATGGAACTGGTCCTCTTGTATTTATTGATGATGTGACTGCTGAAAAAAGCAGCAGCATGAATTCTGAAGTGTTTTGGGCAATATTATCTGTTCATATTCAGCAAAATGCTTCAGAACTCATTGGACGGCGCTTCACAGTGCAGATGGACAATGACCCAAAGCATACTGCGAAAGCAACCAAAGAGTTTTTTAAGGGAAAGAAGTGGAATGTTATGCAATTGCCAAGTCAATCACCTTACCTGAATCCGATTGAGCATGCATTTCACTTGCTGAAGACAAAACTGAAGGGAAAATGCCCCAAGAACAAGCAGGAACTGAAGACAGTTGCAGTAGAGGCCTGGAAGAGCATCACCAGGGATGAAACCCAGTGTCTGGTGATGTCTATGCGTTCCAGACTTCAGGTTGCAATTGACTGCAAAGGATTTGCGACCAAGTACTAAAAAGTGAAAGTTTGATGGATGATTGTTAATCTGTCCCATTACTTTTGGTCCCTTAAAAAGTGTGAGGCACACATACAAACTGTTGTAATTCCTACACCTGATTTGGATGTAAATACCCTCAAATAAAAGCTGAAAGTCTGCAGTTAAAGCACATCTTGTTCATTTCATTTTAAATGTATAGAGCCAAAAAGATTAGAACTGTGTAGATGTTCCAATATGTATGGACCTGACTGTATAATCACACACATAGGTTGGACTTGATGGACTTGTGTCTTTTTTCAACCTCACCTACTATGTAACTATTTAACTCATGCACCGCATGGCATCTTTTTACCTGAGTGCATGCGTAGCCCCTTGAACGCTTACGGGGCACCGCTGGTTCAAAGAACAAATCTGCAGAAGAGGCCATAGAGGAAGAAGAAGAGGAGGGGGTGGAGGAGAGAGCTGTGGCAGAATCAATGCTAGCATTTTGGAGGCGTGGAACAAGCTCCAACAATACTGAACCCTGTCCTGCATCCTTCCCAGCTGCCAGCAGTTACCCAGTGAGCTGTGAAGGAAAGGTAACATCCCTGCCCATGCCTGCTAGACCATGAGTCTGCGGTAATATACACCTTACTGCTGACCGCCCTGTCCAACAAGAAAAAAAACATTGCCTTCCACATGCCCGTAGAGAGCTGGAATGGCCTTCCATGAAAAGAAATGTTGTTTTGGAACCTGCAACTGAGGTACAGCACATTCCACAAATTCATGAAAGGGGTTAGAGTCAGTGCCTAGGCTTGTGTATACAGACAATGGGATCCAAACCTCATTGTTTTACACATACTCACTTCAAAGGATCCCATGCTGGGATATGCAATGAAGGGAGGCCAACCCGTAATCAATACTTAACTTCCCGGAAAAATTCAAGTTAAACTCCGGCTCAGAATAGTCACAAGGATTTGCATTAAATGGGGCTGACTTATGCAAAGTATAGGGATTGGAGATGTAGCCAGTCCTTAACCAGGAATAGGGAAGCTCACCAATCAGAGCCACTCTATGCCAACCAATGAGGCATCAGCATGTAATGATATACACAGACTAGATGGGAGGGAAATACATACTTTTATGGGAGAGCAACCATCAGAATGGAACCTTGGTGCAAAGGGTAATTATGGGAAAGGTCTGCATTTTACTTGTAACTTAATATGTTTGCAGATTAATGTTTTCAGGAATATACTCTATATTCCTTCATGTAATTCTCTTATTTTACCTAATATTTTTTTCCTTGGTGTAGACTATAGATAGATGGTTGTGTATTAGATAGACTTTCAACTACTCACCAATAAATGTTAAATATATAATAAATGTGCCCGCGCTAGTATAGTGTCACATATAAAATATATAAAAAATATTTTCACATATAAAACACATGTAATGTGATAAATAAAACCATACAGGTAAAATATAATGCAAATAACTATAAATGATAAACCACCAAGTGCATATAAAGGTGCAATCGTGGTAGTAACTAATAAAAGTGCAACGTGCTAAAAATATAAATATCAAAACACTTTCCAGTGACAAATGAGTGTATATCCCAATTAATAAATACAAATCACAAAAAACGTGAATAAATAGTGTCCATAAAATGAATAAACATCATGCTTCTTCTGATGGGTGTATAAATCACAACACGTGAAAACTGTGCTCTCCCGTGACACCCCACATGTGCTTGCGCTCACCTTCAGTCCTGTGACACAGTAATTAAACGGTGTCAAAATAAGCATTGGGGCCACTCCTAGGCTCACTCAGGTTACAATGGTGCAAAAACACTCCTCTCAGGTAAAACCAAGATCCAAAATCATAGAAAAAACAAACAGAGGGACTCCATAGTGCAATATAGCCAGGACATTTATTAAAGAATAAGCCCTCCAAGAGGGTACTCACATTGGATGGGTGCTAGAGTGCACCAGACTGTACAGGTAAAATAATAAGCAGCTGATCGTATGGCGTGCGGTATGGCATGTGCAATCCTCCTCCTCTGCTGACAGCTCCGTCCTACCCCTCCCCGACGCGTATTCGGCACAGGGGTTTCGTGCCTTCCTCTGGGGGAATGTTAAATGTTGTTATTGTGTTAAAGCTTTCACTCATGGTCAAAGAACTCTCATTTAACCCAAATCATATCTGAGAGATATTAAATCTCAAATATAGTATACGGAAAAAGACTGCATGGGGGGTCGTCATATGTCTGGTCAAGCATGTGGTGCCCAAGCGGCCGCTGTTGTGGCCACGCTTGATCCGCTTCAGACATAGGTTGCAAACTGCAACGGTGCGATCTGCTGCACACATGTCCAAAAAGGCCCACACCAAGGAACTTTTCAAAATCAGCAGGGAGTCAGCAGCACCCTGCAGCTGTGGGGCTCTGCGGTGTGATGCAGTAGGGTGGCTGCCCTTAAGCTGCCCCCTAGAGGACATCCTGCCTCATTGGAGTTGTGCCTCCTCCTCCTCCTCTATTCTATCAGGCACCCAAGTAGAGTCAGTGACCTCATCATCCCCTCCCTCCTTTTTACTGGAGCAAACTTGGCACTATGCTGCAGCTGGGGGAACATGACTGCCAGTTTCTTGTCCTTCTTAGGCATCCCCTCTCTCTAGGCTCACTTTACTCCCTTCCTCAACCTGGGAACCAGCATCCTCCAGCAGCATGTACCCGACACTGTGGTCAAATAGTTCGGGGGACTCCTCCGTGCATGATGGTTGGGCTACGGAAGGAGTGACTGTAAACAAGGAGCCCGTGGAAGAGGTCACTTTGGCAGCTGCATAGGAAGGAAAACTACTCTGAGCCTAGGTGACAGAGGATGAGGAGGATGAGGATGGCTTTGTTATCCACTCCACCAACTCTTCTGCATGTTCTGGCTCAATAACGGCCAGCAGCAGAAAAAAAGGACAAGTGTGCCCCACGGCCACCGGTAGAGGATGCACCATGTCCATGACCAGCACTGTTGACTGTAGACACAGAGCCTGTTTGCCCTCTTTCAGTGGCCTGTGAGCGTCTGCCTCTCCTTGGTGGCCTTCTGGACATGATGTATATTTTGTTTTGCAACACGCACTACACTGTATTGTGTACTGTGTACACCACCAGAAAAGTAGTAGCAACTGCACTAGGGCTGCACTGTATTGTATTTACAATTTTTGATCTAATATTTCACAGCAGGGCCCGTTCCTGTACTCAACAAGAGTATCTGTGAGGCTTTACAGTGTTGTGCCACCACCACCACCACCGCCTAAGGCCCAATTTTTCTGCCCCTGTTTAACAGGGGCGCGTAATTACAATTTTTGACCTAATATTTCACAGCAGGGCCTGTTCCTGCACTCAACAAAAGTATCTGTGAGTCTGTACAGTGTTGTGACACCACCACCACCGCCTAAGGCCCAATTTTTCTGCCCCTGTTTAACAGGGGCATGTAATTACAATTTTTGATATAATATTTCACAGCAGGGCCCGTTCCAGCGCCCACCAAGAATAACTGTGAGGGCTTACAGTGTTCTGGTACCACCAACACCTAAGTCCCAATTTTCTGCAGAGTGTATATGGCAGGCCATATAGTATATACAGGCGGTCCCCTATTTTCAAACATCAGACTTACAAACGACTCCTACTTACAAACGAAGGGAGACAACAGGAAGTTAGAGGAAATCTACCCTAGGAAGGGAAATTCTCTCCTGTAAGAGTTAATATGGGAAAAAAGTGTCTCCACTGAAGCTTTATCACCAATCCTTGTTTCCCTAATAACTAAAAATTTTCTAAATCCAATTGTCATTGGGACAGAAAGTGAGGTGAAATCTTCTGAACAGGGGCACAGACAGCAAAAAAAATGTTACAGGGGCGATAACCCTGCCCTATATTATCCAAAAAGCTTAAAACTAGATTTTTGGGCTGGAGCTACACTTAAAAAATGTACCTGTTCCAAATTACAAACAGATTTAACTTAACAACAAACCTACAGTCCCTATCTTGTTTGTAACCCGGGGACTGCCTGTATACTGCTGTTCAAAGTATATAGGGCCTGGGGGCCCTACGCCTTTTTTTTATTTGGGTGCGGGTTTCCCCTAATATCCATACCAGACCCAAGGGGCCTGGTAATGGGCTGGGGGGGGGGGCAACATTACATGACAGCCGCAAGCAGTTTTAAATGACTTTTTTTCCTTTAGAAATGTCATTTTGTGCAGGGACTGTTCTAAACACAGGAAAAATGCGCCACTTTACAGGCATACTATAGACACCCCCCAGGCACGATATTTAAAGGAATATTACACTTTTATTGTTTCACATTAAGCATTATTAAAATCAATGCTCCCGAAGGACGGCCGTTTTTAAAACTTTTTTTTGCATTGATACATGTCCCCTGGGGCAGGACCCAAACACTTTTTATGACAATAACTTGCATATTAGCCTTTAAAATTAGCATTTTTAATTTTTCACGTTTGAGTCCAATAGAGTCCCAAACGGGGTTTGCGTGTTCGCACAAATTTTTGGTCTGTTCGCATGTTCTGCTGCGAACCGAACTGGGGGGTGTTTGGTTTATACCTAATTGGCCACTTGGGCTTAAATACGTGTGCATATGTGCTAACTTTCAAAAAAAAATATTTCCCCCCACCTCTTTGTGGGAGGAGGGACTTTCATACTAATTTCCCATAGCTGTCATTGGACGATTTCATTTTTGGTTGGTGGATTTAAAATTGTTTAGATAATTGATGTATAATAAAGTTTTTCTACATTTCTAAAATCATTATGTGTCAGACCATATTATTGGGTCCCTTTATAACACTACAATAGATTTATCTAAGGATACACTGCATACATTTTTATGTATTTTTTGAGATTGAGCTTAAGTTTGCTTTTTATTTTTATTTTTATTAGCATGTAGCAAGGACAGAACATTTGTAAATAATGCAATCCCTATTAATTTGCTGTTCCGCAGCGTTTTAATTGGCTGATTCCGGAACACTCAAAGTAATTCTTAAGACTTTTAGGACCCGCTGGCAGAAAATATACTATAATTGGACACACATGATGCAATCTGATTGTACAATGGTATAATCTCCTTTAGGCTTGTAAAAACTGGCTTTTGTTCATACCAGAACTGATTAACTTAACATACAATACAGTAATAAAAGCATCTTGAATCAGTTAGATGTAGCTTAGAGGATGGTCAAAAGGAGGTTGGATGTACCTATGAAGTAACTCAGAATGGTTTTAGAAAAGTATTGTACTAACTTCAAAGTTCAAACACAATCTGAATGTACCTGAAAATATGCTGCATTTGCCTATCTCTATACTGTACAAGCCACTCATTCAACCCTGAATGGCCCTTCATCCTCATATTGCATAGTTGTTAGTTCTAAAGTCTAAAAGAGATTTTACAGAGTGCTATGTATGTGAGGCCTATCGTTATCTTTCTTTCCTTCTTTTCTTCTTGGCAATGTTAGAAAACTGAGCTCTTAGCTGTGAATAACTGGAAGCAGTGGAGGGTCCTGCAATGCATGGCAGCAGATGCAATATAGGACCACATAGATTTATAATGCCACACATTTCTATAATGAAAGCAGGAAAAGCACAGCAGTATAATGTTATAGGTTAGTTCCTAGTAGGGTTATTGCTAGGGTCTTATAAGACAAGGGGAACCCCCGAGGCACTGTGGTATCCTCACTTACACAATATAAACACTCTCATTTGGTTTAAAGATCATGTTCAAGTCTATCTTTGCATTAGCAACCAAAGCCGTCCCTGAGAGTATAGCTTATATTTTTGCTAGAGACTGCTGAAACTAAAGTGGTTGTACTCATATGACCAGTGAAGTGACTTGTGTCAGGTGATACAGAGAGATTAAACAAATCCTCCTACATAAGTTGTACCTGTTTATCTGCAGGTGCACTCTCCTCTATAGCAATTCAAAGTACAGAATTTACACAGCATTTCTTGGTTCCAGAAGGCTGGTGGTGGGGATCTGACGTCACATACTGCACAGCATAGAGCAGGGAGTTGGGTGTAATCTGAGATCTATGTGGAGGGAAATGACACACCTCCCTCTACACCATTTCAGAGGGAAACATGCATGGCTAAGGCTGTGGGATCACCTTCTGTATGCTGGAGGGGGGTGGGCCATCCCCTGGGATTGTCTGGTGTCAGCATAAACTGTCAGAAGTGACTCATGCAAATAGCACAGGAATGATAGAGGAGACAGAAATGACACTAGGTGTTTTGGATAGAGGTAAGTACACATTCTAGGATATGCTTTGTTCATTTTTCATTTAGGAGTACACAACTACTTTAATGAAAACCTAGCTACTTCACCAGAGAATGGAAAATAGAACTTAAAATAACCTTAATTACAGTTGCACAAATAAAATGTTGACTTTCAGTGACTTTATCGTAGAGCTATAAGTAAATGCCATAGAAAATATTATGAGAGAAAACTTTCAAAAGGATCTTCACAGAAAATTTATAATACTTTTCATATCACCCAAAATTCACAACTCAACCCATTGACATCACTGTGTCATCTACATTAGGAATTAGCAAAGTGTATTTTTCAAATACAATATGTGAAGAGCATAACCTACATAATCACACACATAGGTTGGACTTGATGGACTTGTGTCTTTTTTCAACCTCACCTACTATGTAACTATGTAACTATATAACCTCTAGCCCTAATATGAACCCCAACCCTTTGTTGACTAAAAAATGCTGCATGATCACTAGTTAAAGCAGAATCCAGCCTGGGTGAAAAAAAAATAAAAGTCAGCAGCTACAAATACTGTAGCTGCTAACTTTTAATATAAGGACACTTACCTGTCCAGGGAGCCTGCGATGTCGGCACCTGAAGCCAACCCTTCCATCGGCTCTGGGTGCAGGTGCCGCCATTTTTACTAAAGGAAACAGAAAGTGAAGCCTTGCCTGTTTCCTACTGCGCATGCTCGATTCTCGCTGTGCTTTTGAATGGTCCCACTTTCTTCTGGGAACTGTGTGTCTCCCAGAAGGCAGCGAGGGGGGGGGGGGGCCAGAAGTTGCGTAGATCATCGCACAACAATGTGGCAATCTTACAGGTATCCACTCCCCCCCGAAAGTTGCCAAATGTGGCAGCGGAGGAGGGAAGGGTGCCACATGTGGCATTGGAGGGGGGTGTGAATAAGCGGAGCTTCCACTTTTGGGTGGAACTCTGCTTTAAATGCTGAAATGGTGATCATGTTGCATTACTTCTAAACAAACAATTAACATTAGGCTTATGGTCAGCAGTACGGTAAGGGCTTCTCCCTTACTTATTATCAAACCTCATCTTTCCAACTAGCAAAGGGCAGTTTTGGACAAGTAGAGGCTGAGAATAATTGAAAGGAGCTGTCCTAAGGAACCATTTAAAGCCCATTGCATCATTAAATGCACCAAAACCACCTTAATTTGGCCTTCTCCAATTACTCAGAGGCATTTCACTAAAATAGTGAAGACAGGCTTCTAGTGTAGGCTTGCTTAGAGGTGGAAAGCCATTAGTGTGTGGCAGTTACAGGCTTGAAACCTGTGGCTCTCCTGGAAAGGGGCAGTGTGCCCTGAGTGTCAGGGCCTAGTGACATCCCTGGTGCTTAGCCCCTATAACAGTGCTAAGACAAGGTCTTCTGGCACCAAAGGCAAGATGTCATAGTGCAAAGTTTGGAGAAGTTGTTCACAAATAAAATAAGACTTTAAAAAAATGTTGAATATATTTCATGTCCAGCTACAAATACAAATAAACAAAATTATTGAAAAAAAAAACAGTAACATTAAAAAATAAAAATAGAAGGAAGGGGAAGAAGGAGTTCATAAAAACTTAATACTTACTTATGGGGTTTTATAGCTTTTTAAATAAAGTGGTTGTAAAGGCAGAAGTTTTTTTTATCTTAATGCATTCTATGCATTGAGATAAAAAGCTTTCTGTGTGCAGCAGCCTCCTTCTGCACCCCTAAGACTTACCTGAGTCCCATCTCCATCCAGCGATGTCCACAAGTGTCTCGACCATCCGGAACTCTCCCTCCTGATTGGCTGAGACACAGCAATGGTGCCATTGGCTGTCAATCAAAGTCAGTTAGCCAATGAGGAGATAGAGGGAGCAGGGCTAAACCGTGACTCCATGTCTGAATGGACACACAGAGCTGCAGCTCGGGTGCCCCCAGAGCAAGCTGCTTGCTCTGGGGGCACTCGACAGAGGGAGGGACCAGGAGCACTAGCTAGGGATCCGAGAAGCAGAGGATCTGGGCTGCTTTGTGCAAAAACACTGCACAGAGCAGGTAAGTATAATATGTTTGTTATTTTTAAAGAAAAAAAAAACAAGACTTTAGTATCACTTTAGATTTGCAAGAACTAGCTTTTCATTCAGATCAAATGACAATACTATGATTTCTACACAAACACTTATTCATAAACAAAGGCTGTGTACCCATATTCATTCTTCATTCATACTGTGCTTATGATACACTGAGGAGAACCTGGGCGTCAAACTGACAGCAAGTTAACCAAAGAAGGCATCTCCCCTAATGTAATATGTGAGATTGTGCTCTTTGGAATCCTGTCAGCAGGACTTGTTCCCGCTCTGACTACATCAGCTCTAAACCTTAGCATGCAGTCAAGAACCTCTTTTGACTCTGTGTTCCTCTAGCCTGGTTTATAACTTATGCCCCGTACACACGGTCAGATTTTCAGATGGAAAATGTCCGGTCGGAGCGTGTTGTCAGACATTCCGACCGTGTGTGGGCTCCATCGGACATTTTCCATCGGATTTTCCGACACACAAAGTTTGAGAGCAGGCTATAACATTTTCCAACAACAAAATCCAATCGTGTCAATTCCAAACGTGTGTGGCCAGTTCCGACGCACAAAGTGCCACTCATGCTTAGAAGCAATTCCGAGACGGAACAGCTTGCTCTGGTAAAATTAGCGTTCGCAATGGATACAGCACTTTCGTCACGCTGCAATGTAAAAAATGGTTTAATACAGCGCACTCTCTTCTTTATAATGTGAGAAGAATGAAGTAGTTTTGCTGCTCATATTCACACAGACTTCTCTCAAACTTCTTTCTTTATTATTCATTGTGATTCCCTCAATATATTTTGATTTGTCACATCTGACAAAAAATTTTTTTTGTTTTCTTTTTTTTTTTTTTTAAAGGCTGTTTTTTTTTTTTTTTGGGTTTGTATTTTTTTCAAGGCTGATCTTTGTTTTATTTTTTTTTTAGTTTTACTCCCTAATATTTTTGTGTGTGTTTTGTGTGTCAAGTTACCACAACACCATTGATATCTTATATTATTTAATCTCAGGAAGGTTGCTTGGTGTTGGTGTCCCTTGATAATTTCACATTGTATTTTTGAAATGTCCCTGCCTCCTCACAAACAAACTGTCCTTTTTGAAGGAAAACACACATAGGCGAGTATAATTGAAACAAAAAATCCTTTATTAAGGGCTCAGAACCAAACAAAAAGGGAGGCAACACTGGAGAAACATCATAAATTGGCGAAGCCTTGGACCCCCAGGGCAGACATCAATTATTTAACATCAAAATTGGTGGCCTGAGGAGTCCATATCTAAGGGAGTGCAGTCTGGTCCAGAAGTCCCAGAGATCATGAAAGCAGCAGATGACATCTGTGTCCCCAGGCTGTGGTACTACAAGAGGCTGCATCTTTTGCCAGACCAGACTGGACCCAGGGTCATCACTTTCTGGTCTTCTTTCCACGCTTCCATCCTGGCTGTGGCTCTGGTGTTGGAGATGTGGCAGGAGGAGTAGTAGGACCTGGAGGAGGAGAAGGAGGAGGAGGAGGAGTAGGACCTGGAGGAGGAGGAGGACTATGTGTGAGGTCACAAATGTGGGTAGCAGATGTTATTTGGCCCCTCAACCCCTTATTGAGAGCTCCCAAAATTAAGGACTCACACAGGAGTCATTGGCCCTCCTTCATCTGCAGCATTTTGCAGGCAGTTATGCAAGCAAAGTCCTCCTCCACACTGTGGGGGCTTCTCAGGGCCTCTGTAGCCTTCCAAAGGAGGCCTATGGCAGCCTCCTCCAGGTTACTCCTCTTCCTGCCACTTCTGTCACACTGTCTTCTGCTTGGCCTGGCCACCTCCTGGCTGAGACTTCCCTGTGTATGAAAAAGGGACATGGTTTTAGTTTTTGCATCATCAATCACAATCATAAATTAGTACTCCAAACTAACATCTAGTTAACATCATTGATTGGACAACCAGAAATATTTAGAGGAATGCTATACCTGGCTCAAGCTGGGCTCCTCCACATGTTGCTGCCTGGAAGGCCCAGGTTGGGTGTCAGAAGCCTCAGCTGGGGGGGGGGGGGGAAGCGTGGAAGGAAGAGTGGAGAGTGCTGGCCTGGGTTCAGTCTGACCTGCCAGAAAATGCAGCATGTCATAGTACCACAGCCTGGGGACATAAATATCATCTGCAGCTCCTGATCTCTGGGAATCCTGGACCTTCTTGTGCTCCTTTAGATAAGTGCTCCTCAGGCCACCAATTAGGATCTTCAAATAGGTGATGTCTGCCGTGGGGATCACCGTCTTCACAAATTCCAGCAATTGATCCAGCGCTGCCTTCCTCATGTTTGGTTCTTATATTCAGGGTGGTTTATCTCCTACAGACAAGGCAGCTCCCTGAACATATCAATGAAGATTGGCATAAAGTCCTTATTTTTCAAGATATCCATTTTCAATGCAAGACACAACACAAGACAAACCCTAATGCCAGCCTAAAGTCTTCTAAACTTGTGCAAATACAGGCCTCAATCTAGAAGCAGTATAGGCCCAATGTTAAATCTTAATTTCGTTATCACGATCGGCGCCTCCGTTACTCCTTCCTCCGCTCACAGATCGTACATACTACGCACGCGTGTTACGCTTTATAGACACTGCGCATGCGTGAAACTCCGCCCGCCCCTGACGTTCTTTCTAGTCTATTCCCTGCCCCTTCTCGTTCGGCACAGTGGGGAAGAGCACATGGCGGAGTCAGAGCAGGTGTCTGATATTTACACCAACGAGGAGGAGGGGGGGAAAGCCCGGAGGCAGAAACGTCTGGATCCAGAAGAATACAATTTAAGGCATCATATATGTCCTTTGGGGAGATGTTGGAGATGGTTGACATAATGAAGAAGGCCGACTATGATGGAAAGTATGGACCTTACCCCAACCTCAATGTCCGTAAGGCCAAGATCATGGTGAAAGTGGTCAAAAGTCTGCACCGGAATTTCAGGGTATGTCGATCGAAAGATCAGCTCATGAAGCGGTGATCGGACCTAAAATTAAGAGAGCACGAGCAGTACAGAAAGATCCGGAGAGTGCTGCAAAAAAGTAAGTAGTTGTGCTGTGTTCCTATTCTTTTTGTGTTTATTACGTTCGTGCTGCTCCATGTGATTTTCTTAACTGTTATCCAGTTTAAAATGTCAACTTTCATGTTCATGGGCACATTATTCGTTCGTGTCAAACATTTTTCTTTCGGCCTATAAAACACCATTGTTTGGACCATATGCATTTGCCAACATTTTTTAGGGCCTACTTGTCTGAAAATAATTTGGTTGTGTAGATGTGTTTGTTTTAATAGAATGAAATGCAAACTAGATCTGTGTAAGGAGAGGACACTCAGCAGCTGTTTACACATCTGGACGCTGGAGCACTAGTCTGGGACACAAGAACACCCTTTTTATTAGGGGGCCCACACAGGTGCTCCAGTGTATACTATAGGGGTGTCACCACCTGTGAAGCTTGTACAAAACAGGTAAAGTATTGAAGCTTGACAAAGGACACTAAAAATTCGACATCTTGTAACTCAGCCAAAATAGACAATTGTACCCCACTTCCAAGCAATGTTTCATATATATAGTTCTTCCCTCAAATATCTGTGTGCTAAGTATACCATTTTTTGGTATAGACTTTGGAAAAGACTCGGAGGACACCCCTCATCCGAGTAGACCAGAGACCCCCCACCTCTGGAAGAAGGGGAAATCCCCCAAAGACAAGAAGAGCAGGAGGAGGAAGACATGGTGGAAATTGTCACCACAACAGGTGAGTGTCTGCGACCACAGGCTCAGGGAAGAGATGTATGCCGGCATATTTATAATACATGTTTTTTTTTGGTTTATATCTTTTTAGGTGATCGTGATGTTGTGGATCCAGGGCATTTCACCCCGGAAAGTGCACAGATCCTGATTGGGGAGATCATGGGGTGTAATAGGGACTTGGAAAACATAAAGAAAAGCATCAATGATGTTCTTCAAAAAAATAAGAACATCATTGATGTTTTGGGGAGAGTTTAAAACCCCTCCAAATCCCTTTCTTTTATGGTGTGCTACAATTTTAACATTTTTTGTATAATTGGAGAAAAGCCAAATTTTGAAGATGCACACAGTGTGTCAACATGTGCTATCTGCCATCACGGGAGATCAATGGACGCGTTTTGGGGGTGCAACCCCTTCCTCAATAATAAAGTAGCTGTGAGGAAGGGGTTGCTCACCCAAAACACGTCCCTTGATCCCCCATAATGGCAGCTAGCACATGTTGACATTCGACTATTTGTGTGCATCTTCAAAATTTGGCTTTTTCGGGGGTGACTTCACCCCATCGGAACGCAATATCAAACACAGTTCCTAAATACTCATGTCTGATATTGCCTTCAAGTTCTACCAAATGTGAACTTTGTAAGTTCAAGATTTGTGTCTTTCTTGTGGGTTTTAAATATGCCTGTTTTATCTTAAATGGACATTTCTACTTTTTCTAATGTGACTCCAAAAATTGTTGTACAACAAACATGTTGGTTTGTTTTAAAAACCTTTTCTAAATGCACATGTGATTGTGCAGGTATTAAAAAGATTGTTAATCAAGAATGTGTGGATTATTGTCTCAATGCTACAACACTTTTGGGGTGCTCTAATTGGTGTTTTCTGTGACAATGGGTGCTATTTCCTAAGGGCAAATCCACTTTGCACTCCAAGTGCAGTTTCAAGTGCACTTGTAGTGCAAAGTGTCTTTGCCTTTAGTAAATAACACCCAACAGTGCTTTGTATAAGGTTACACAATCACGCCATTTTCAGGACTCAACACATTTCTGTCAGGGTCAGCTAAAACAAACACAAGCAGGAAATCTCACCAAAGATTTGCTTAATTTTTTTTATTTGATAAAGGTTTCACACATTGTCTGGCATATTGGTAGCCCCCCTACCCGCAAAGAATTCCAGGTATCTTAGCCGGACATCACAGGCACTCAGGGAGGGCAAGCCAGGACGGCCACTTTTAAGCGCCGTCAGGGTTGGTTCATTTTGAATTCCGGCCTCAGGCCCAACTGAGCCAGCATAGTTGGCAGAATGTTGCCGTAAAAAGTTGTGTAGAACACAGCACGCCAGGATAATATGATTCAGTTTATATTCCGCCATATGTATGGGTGTAAGAAATAGGCAGAACCGGCTGGCCATGATTCCAAACGTGTTCTCCACCACTCTTCTGGCTCTGGCCAGCTGGTAATTAAAAACTCTCTGGTCCGGGGTGAGGGTCCTCATCGGGAATGGCCGCATAAGATGGTCCCCCAGCGCAAAGGCTTCATCCGCAATGAAGACGAATGGGAGTCCTTCCACATTGTCTTCTGGAGGTGGCAAGTCCAAGCTGCCATTCTGGAGATGCCTGTAGAACTCCGTCTTGGCGATGACTCCACCATCGGACATCCGGCCATTCTTCCCCACGTCCACATACAGGAACTCATAAGTAGCCGACACCACCGCCAACATCACAATACTATTGAACCCCTTATAATTATAATAATACGACCCGGTAGGATGATGTGGACATGTTTCCCATCAACTGCCCCTCCACAGTTAGGAAAGTCCCACCGCTGGGCAAAGTGGGAGGCCACAGTCTGCCATTCCTGTGGCGTGGAAGGAAACTGTGGAGGAAAACAAAAAAATTAGTCTTTTTGCACATAAACATGGAAAGCAGATTAGACACAAACATTCTTGGCCAACATCAAGATAATATTTATTTATGGGAATTTTTAAACACCAAAGTATAAGGTACACCTATCATATTCCCCCCGCCCCCTCTCATGGGCCATTTCTAACATTATAGGGGGGGAGCTCTTGGACAGGTAACCCTCTCCACTTCATTGAGAGATGAAGGCATAAATAATGGGTATTACTTTGAACAGCCCCTCCTTAGTTACACTATTGGCAGCTCACTGGACAGGTAAGAAGTGTCATAATACAAAGATATAAAAATATTAGCAAACATTAAATACAATAAAATGTGATATTAAAGGATAAAAATCTTACCTTAATATACTCCTTCTGCAGGACCTGGATGATGGCAGAACAGGTCTCTGGGATTATGATCCCCAGAGCCTGGGGGGAGATGCCTGTTGAGAACTTGAGGTCCTGCAGGCTTCTCCCCGTCGCTAAGTACCACAGGGTGGCGACGAGCCTCTGCTCCGGAGTGATGGCTTGCCTCATGCAGGTATCCTGCCTGCTAATATAGGGGGTCAGCAAAGCCAACAAACGGTGAAATACAGGGTCCGTCATCCGGAGAAAGTTCCTGAAATCATTCAATCAGGATTATTCTCACGGATCTCACGGAGCAAAGGCATATGACAGAACTGGTCACTCTGAAGCAACCAATTCTTGGTCCATGAACTCCTCCCCACCCTGTTCATGGACTGGACTTGTGTCAAGGTCAGGACCCCAACACCAAGCCCCCGCACAGCACAAACTCTACAAGGAGTACGTATACGCAACATGGCTAGAAAACGGTTGGCTGCTCAGAACGAAGTAACAGAACACACTGAAGAACAGCAAGGCCTGTGAAGAGCGACCTGAAAAACAGTAACGAACGAACAAGAACACAATGACAAAGTCACGCGTAGCTTGCTTGCACACACTGAAGAGCAGATACAAACCCACAAGCACAAACTGAACAGCAGAAAACGATCTGAAAACCACGAGTCTGAAAAAGCGCGAATCGTCTCTCACCAAACTTTTACTAACACGAGATTAGCAAAAGGAGCCCAAAGGGTGCCGCGCTTGGTTCTGAACTGGCCTTTTCTAGGCTCGTCGTATGTGGTGTACGTCACCGCATTCTTGGCGATCGGAAATTCCGACAACTTTGTGCGACCGTGTGTACGCAAAACAAGTTTGAGCCAACATCCGTCGGAAAAAATCCTAGGATTTTGTTGTCGGAATGTCCGATCAATGTCCGACCGTGTGTACGGGGCATAAGTCTTTTATAATGCATTAGCACCATTTCTTAAAGAGGAATTGCAGTCTGCTCACATAATTTGTAATAAAAACATCTTTGCCATTATGAAGCTTCCCTCAAACCACTTTGCATATTATTTCATATATACTGTGATTCTGTACTTTCCAAATATGCTGCAGAAATCTCCCTCCACTGAGTCTGGCTGCATCCATTTTAACTGTGGGCAGCTGAAGCTGCTGCCTGTTCACTTCCTGGATCTACATAGACACATAGAGGCACACCTCTAGCTCTGCAGCTCTTATTGGCCCTCTTATGATTCATACCACCTCCCTTCCTGGCAAACTCTCACGAGAGCGAGAGAGAGAGCTGTGCATTATATCATAAGCCTAGGCTAATGACCAGACAAGAAGGAGGAAGTGGGCTGTATAAGGTATTTACTGGCAGAAAAAAAAATGTTTTATTATCCAAAGGTAAAACAACAAGGGCAGAAGATTTAACAGGAAGTTGAAAAAATTACTGAAGGTCCGCTTTAACAATGTGCAAAGCAGAAACTCAACCGTGGTATACTTAACACAGTGCAATAAATCATAAATTTCAGAGTTGCGCTATCAAAAAATTGATTAAATAAACATCAATATCTGATTAAACACAAGAGTGTATCGCTTAATATGTATCATAAATTTTGTGCAATCTGAAAAAAATCTATGCTGAAAGTAGAAATAATGTATAGCACAATAATAAATGATAAAGTCCTATGTAAAAAAGGATTTATAAAGTCCCATGCAAAAAAAATCCTAAGTGACGGGTGACCTATTGGCACAATGAAAGGGTATATGTCAGAAGGAACAGACTTCCAAATCCCAGTGAATCACCACAGTGGAGGTAAGATGTGGTCTTACAAGATAATAATGACCCTCATTGAAAAGAAGTCATAAAGGCATTTGTCAGTGTGTGCTTGTTCTACAGGACCTCCGGTTCACTCACTCCAATTATTGCAGAGCAGTAAGTGTCACAATGTATCACTACATACGCTGGACATTGGGGCTCAATGTACCAGCATTACCATGAAAAGAAAAAAATTCTCTCCATAGTGCAAATCAATTTAAAAATCCATGGTGTAAGCTGGCATACAAAACAAAGCAAGCTCCAGTCTTTTCCACAAACAAGATGGGTGCGGCTGGTTGGCACATGCACAGTACCGTGTATTCCAGCTCCACCCTACATGTTTCATCATACGTGACGTCATCAACAAATAAGTGGAAGCCGGTGCTTTCCGCTTACAGAGTGAGGTCCTAGCATGGAATACAAGCAATGATATCAGTAGAGCATTAAAGCTGCAAAGCAAAATTCCAGCCAGGCTGTCCCCTAATGATTTCTGCTTGGAGGATTAGGATTTTAGCCTTTTTAGACCTTTCTAGAGATAGAAGTTCATTTACAGTAGTAAGCTTTCACTTTTACTACTTGAGGTGGCAGTTTTGCATGGATGGATATTAACTAAATTTATGAACATTTAAGAAGAATCTTCTGTTCATTCACATGAACTTTCATGTCTTTTCTATTTTTTGTTATAGCAATTGTGTTTTAATTCTGGGACTTATATTAATTCATAATCAGACATTGATGTTTTTTAAATTAATTTTTGATTGTGCAGCTCTGAAATTTAAGAATAAAATATATTTGCTGAATTGAAACAGCTTTACAAAACTGGTTTCACATATAAAAGGAACAGAATGCTTTTCATTGAATAAAACTTTTTGTGTCCTATAAAGGAGTTACTTTCAATATACTGTAAATATATTCTGTGGTAAATTTAAAATATTTGATGTATTTATATAGCAGTGACAATTTACATACAGTATTTGGTGTACATTCAGATCTGTCCCTGCCGTCAAGGAGCTTTTGCTCTAAGGCCCCTAACTCACATTCATACATATACTAGGGCCAATTTAGACAGGAGCCTATTAACCTACCAGCATGTCTTTGAAGTGTGGGAGGAAACCGATGTACACAGAGGAAACCCATGCAGGCACAGGGAAAACATGCAAACTCCAGGCAGGTAGTGCTGTGAGGCAGAAGCCTAACCACTACACCAGAAGAATGAAAAGATTGTGGGGGCCTGAAATCTCTCACTAGACCATCAAAACTAACCATGTGCCGTATTCACTAGGTGAGGTGTAATTATGATTAATTATGTATTTTGCTTTTTCTATTGCAGGTCTGTCACATCAACTGATCAATGAAATAATCTGTCAATTTGTGGAAGTATAAAGCAGCAATAAAGGCATAGATGTTGCCTTCCATCAAACACTTTATTGAAATTTTTCGTTTTTAGTACATTTTTTAGCCACTCCATTTGTACGTGAAGAAAATTTGACTGATTGAGACTGTGGTTTTAATTATCCTTCAAGAATGCACAGGAACTATAAATAAAATACAGATGGTTTAGGTTAACTTGGATACATAACGAAAGAACTGTTTATAAAGCATCCACTCAGGGGCAACACTCAAAAAAAAAAAAAAATCATATCAAGCGCAATGGTGGCTTGAAGTATAGGCTGTCACAGACTTGATACACTAAATAAATAATAGGCGGCCCTCCAAACAGCAAGCTTTTCAAATTTCATGTATTTGTGAAAGGATGCATTATATAAAGAGATATTAATAAATTGTAATACATGCACAAGTTCTCCCTATAGTTCCTTTATCTAGACCAGGGATCTCCAAACTACGGCCCTTCAGCTGTTGCAGAACTATACGTTCCATGAGGCATTGTAAAACCCTGACATTCACAGACATGACTAGGCCTGATGGGAATTGTAGTTCCTGAAGAACTGGAGGGCTATAGTTTGGAGACCCCTGATCCAGACAGAAGCAGACTCTCAGCTGCAGCACAATATACAGTGCTTTGAAAAAGTATTCATACTTCTTGACATTTTTCATGTTTTGTCATGTTACAACCAGAAATGTAAATGTATTTTATTGGGATTTTATGTGATAGACCAACACAGAGTGGCACATAGAAATATAAATCTTAGCGCCTTTGGATAAAAGAACTAATCATCAAACTCCAGCTGCAGTAAAAAACTTGCTAATAAGCAAATGGCAAAGAAGCAAAGTGAGAATGTAAAAACAGTTTGCTGCGATCACATTCATGTAAACATGCTGAACAAACAAAAGATAAATAAAGTCCTATTATGCCGCGTACACACGATCGGAATTCTCGTCGGAAAAGCCTTGGATGGTTTTTCCGACAGAATTCCGCTCAAGCTTGGCTTGCATACACACGGTCACACAAAAGTTCACTGAACTTTCGACCATCAAGAATGTGGTGGCATACAACACTACGACGAGCTGAGAAAATTAAGTTCAATGCTTTCAAGCATGCGTCAAATTGTTTCCGAGCATGCGTAGGAATTTTGCGCCTCAGAATTGCTACAGACAATCGTATTTTCCGATGGAATTTTTTCCGTCGGAAAAATTGAGAACCAGCTCTCAATCTTTTGCTGGCGGAAATTTCGCCAGCAAAAGTCCGATGGAGCATACACACGGTCGGAATTTCCGACAAAAAGCTCACATCAGACTTTTGTTGGTGGAAATTCCGACTATGTGTATGCGGCATTAGGTGATGAAACAAAGCGTTCATGCTTAAATTGATATCTCCTGTGCAATGGTGTTCAGACTGGGTGCCCCACATAGATGTACACTCACCCTGGATGTTGACCAACTATCGCTAGCATGGTCTCCTAGGCATGTGGGGATACCCCTAGGGAGCCTGTTGAGATGACATCTCATGCATAAATGCACCTCATAAGTATGGATGGAAATGACAAAGCAGAACCTTCCTTGTGCAATGTCAGAAAACCGGGTTTATTAAATACACAAATTCAAATAATGTACTCACATTTAAAAGTGCCTTATAGTCCTGGCACCCGGGGTGTGTAGCAGAAGATTATTAAGGGGAATTAGCCTTGAAAGGAAAAGCCACCGTTTGCGGCGTTCAGCTAGATTCCTGGGTAGTTTCGTATGGGTGGAAGTGACACGATGAAGTGGTGTAACCTTCGACGTTTTGGCCTTTCACAAAGCCATCATCAGGAAGTGGACTTCCTGATGATGGCTTTGTGATAGGCCGGAACGAGATGTCAATTTAAGCAGGAGCACTTTATTTCATCACCTAATGGAACTTCATTTAACTTTTGTTTGTTCTGCATGTTTACATGAATGTGATCAACCCTAAGCACAGCAAACTGTTTTTACAGAGTGGCACATAATTGTGAGGTGGATGGAAAATGATAAATGGTTTTCAAAAATGTTTACAAATAAATCTGAAAAATGTGGCGTGCATTTGTATTCGGCCCCCCTGGGTCAATATTTTGTAGAACCACCTTTTGCAATTACAGTTGCAAGTCTTTTTGGGTATATCTCTACCAGTTTTGCACATCTAGTGAGTGACATTTTTGCCCATTCTTCTTGGCAAAATAGCTCAAGCTCTGTCAGATTGGATGGAGAGTGTCTGTGAACAGCAATTTTCAAGTCTTGCCACAAATTCTCAATTGGATTAGGGTCTGGACTTTGACTGAGCCATTCTAACACATGAATATGCTTTGAGCTAAACCATTCCATTGTATCTCTGGCTGTATGTTTAGGGTCATTGTCCTGCTGGAAGGTGAACCTCCACCCCAGTCTCAAGTCTTTTGCAGACTGGGGTGCAGGTTTTCTTCTAAGATTGCCCAGTATTTGGCTCCATCCTTCTTTCCATTAACTCTGACCATCTTCCCTGTCCCTGCTGAAGAAAAGCATCCCCACAACACAATGCTGCCACCGCCATGTTTCACGGTGGGGATGGTGTGTTCAGGGTGATGTGCAGTGTAATGCCGCGTACGCACGGTCGGACTTTTCGACCGGACTTTTCTGATGGATGCCGATGGACCAAATCCGGTGGACAATCCGATCATGTGTGGTCTTCACTGGACCTTCAGCGGACTTTTCCAGTCGCAAATCTGACGGACTTTAGATTTGGAACATGCTTCAAATCTTTACGTCGTAACTCCGCCGGACCCAGAAATCCGCTCGTCTGTATGCTAGTCAGATGGACAAAAACCCACGCTAGGGCAGCTATTTGCTACTGGCTATCAACTTCCTTATTTTAGTCTGGTGTACGTCATCACGTACGAATCCGTCGGACTTTGGTGTGATCGTGTGTAAGCAAGTCCGATCGTTAGAAAGTCTGTTGAAAGTCCGCCAAAAGTCAGTCAAAAGTCTGTCGAAAGTCTGTCGGACGGGCTGTCGGACTTTTGTAGCTGAAAAGTCTGACCGTGTGTACGCAGCATTAGTTTTCCGCCACACATAGCGTTTTGCTTTTAGGCCAAAAAGTTTAATTTGGTCTCATTTGATCAGAGCACCTTGTTCCACACCATGGCTTCTCACAAACTGCAAACAGGACTTCTTATGGCTTACTTTCAGCAATGGTTTTCTTCTTGCCACTCTTCCATAAAGACCAGATTTGTGGAGTGCACAACTAATAGTTGTCCTGTGCAAAGATTCTCCCACCTGAGCTGTGGATCTCTGCAGATCCTCCAGAGTTACCATGGGTCTCTTGGCTGCTTCTCTGATTAATGCTCTCCTTGCCCAGCCTATCAGTTTAGGTGGACAGTCATGTCTTGGTAGGTTTGCAGTTGTGCCATACTCTTTCCATTTTTGGATGATGAATTGAACAGTGCTCCATGAGATGTTCAAATGCCCTCATGATGCTGTTTGTTCACTAAGGTTCTCTAATAAACCTTCGAGAGCTTCACTGAACAGCTGTATTACTGAGATTAAATTACATACAGGTGGACTCTATTTACTAATTAGGTGACTTCTGAAGACAATTGTTTCCACTAGATTTTAGTTAGGGGTATCAGAGTAAAGGGGGCTGAGTACAAATGCACACCACACTTTTCCGATATTTATTTGTAAAAAATGTTGAAAACCATTTACTTGTTTTCCTTCGACTTCACAATGATGTGCCACTTTGTGTTGATCTATCATATAAAATCCCGATAAAATACATTTTAATTTTTGGTTGTAACATGACAAAATCCCGATAAAATACATTTTAATTTTTGGTTGTAACATGACAAAATGTGGGAAATTTCAAGGGGTATGAATACTTTTTCAAGGCTCTATACATTTCCAGGTAAAAAGTACAGCAATTAAACAAACATCATACATATGGATAGATACCAGAAAGAACCTTCAGCTGGTATGACGCTAAGGATCAGGTAGAGGTGAGAATCGTTTGAGTATTTTTGTATCACAGACTTGATAACAACTACCATGTAAAGATGGTAATGTTTTTTTCAATATAGGATAATTTGTTATGCCTGAAAAACTTTCCTTACGTTACAGAACCTAGTTTACCAGGAGTCAATATAGTATATACAGTAAATGAGACGTATGGTGCCAAAGACACTAGTGGCTCATTACCTAATTTACTCAGAAATTTGAATTGCTATTTGTGAATGCTTGGCTCCCTTGGCTCAACCAAACATATGTGTTTAGAATGATATAGATGGCTGCTCAGACGGCACCTACCTCACAAAGAAATTATTACATCAGAACAGGTTTTTCAAACAATCCATTCAACCATCACAGTATGACAAAAAGTAGGTACAGTATTTTTAATGTATCATATATATTTAGAATAATACATTCTACGTTAATATTATACAGTACATATACTATTGACACATGCTTACCTACATATCAATTACTGGCAAATTATCATGCTATAAAAGCTCACTCAGATTTTTTTTAATTCAGATATACTGTAGATGGTATTCCAATAAAAGTAAAAAGTCTATAACAAAGCGCCACTTTTAAACCACTAATAAGTGATCTTCAATTTGCACCTCTATATAAATTGACAAGAACTGCTAAGATAATTTGGTACTTAATATGTTAACACACAACTGATAAGGTTTGGAAGGCATCTCACAGCAGTCTTCTTATACCGCTAAAGATGACCATAATTATGTTGGATTAAAGCTGAACTAAAGCTTTTTTATCATTCAAAAATTACACTTTAGGGGGCGTGGTTTCGACATGCAGCGGTGAGGACGCTTTTGCCTTGAGTTCCTACACCGACCCAGCTATTATAGTTTTTATTTGTGCCTCAAGCGATCTTTTACACACGAAAGAGATGAGGAAGAGATCGGGCAAACCCCTGCCAAAGAAAAGCACATCTGCGGGCTCCATAAAGCGCTTTTTAGCTGACCCGGAGGAACAAGCAGACATAGATGGCCTAGGCCGCTTCCACGTGGCATGAACCTGAACGCCGGCTCCGCCTCCCATCACAGGCCTGAACTCAGACAACGCTCGCCAGCCTCGTTTGCTGGCTCGGAGGGAGAGGAGAGTGAATCACGACACTTCGAAGTCGCAGCTCTGGTAAGCGGACTACCGACCAAGACTGAGCTAGCATCTATGCTATTGGGACTTGAACGGGCAATTAAAAAGGAGGTATCAGCAGTCCGAGTGGACCTCTCCCAGGTGTTAGATCGAGTGGAGGAGTCAGAGCAGCGTCTAGACAGACACGCAACCGCCATCAGGAATCTACAGGCCTCCACCCGGTCACTAACCATCGCACATAGGATGGCCCTTTATAAAATTGAGGACCAGGAGAACCGAAACCGCCGGAACAATATCCGCATTCGGGGTCTCCCTGAGGCTACGGGAGATGATGATCTCCTTCCATCGGTGCGTGGCATTTTCAACGGCCTACTGGGACAGGAAGCTGACCATCCACTAAAAATAGATAGAGTGCACAGAGCCCTTCGCCCCCGCAACATGATGGCGGACATTCCGCGGGATGTGATCTGCAGAGTGCATTACTTCGAAGAGAAAGAACGGATCATGCAGAAGGCCAGAGATGCCAAGTCTTTAGACTTTGATGGCGCAACGCTCTCCTTTTTCCCAGATCTGGCTAGGGAGACGCTGGAGCGTCGCAGAGCCCTGAGGCCTCTGACTGAGAAGTTACACGCGGCTTCAATTAATTATCGCTGGGGATTTCCTGCGGCCTTAATTGCTCATAGAGACGGGAAGACAGCGGTCCTAAGGTTCCCGGAAGAACTGGGAAAGTTCTGCACGGACATCAATATTGAACCACCGGAACTCCCGGGCTGGCATGACACTATTCCGCCTTTGCCTGGTAACTCAGAAGCAAGATGGCAGAAGATAGAACGCAAACATCGCTCCTCGGCTACCGGCACCCCTCCTTAATTGGGCTACCTGAGGTCTCTGGCGGCTCATCTCTCCTCCTATCTTCGCCATGATCCCCTTGGCATACTGCTCCTGAACTTTTTGGTCCGCAAGTATACAACCCCCTTATCATAAATACATTCTGTACACCAAGTTATGATGTAAATGACTGCCTACATATGCGATACTACACAGGTGGGATTACTTGGACACATACTCTTAGGGAGAGACTATACACATTTTTCACAAGTTCACCACAACTACTCTAGAATAGATCTCTTCCTTATAGACCATCACCATTTACCGCTAACTACCAAGACCGGCATTGAAACGTCCCACATTTCAGACCACACCCCGATTTCTCTCATGATTAAAATCCCTTCCATGCACCAAAGAGTCTCCAATTGGAAACTTAATGATACCCTCCTAAATGATGATATTGACAAAAAACTGATTAATGAAGAGTTAAACCTATACTTCAAAGAAAACACACAACCTGACATCTCCCCAGGGGTCCTATGGGAGGCTCATAAAGCCCACATACGAGGTAAACTCATGGAACTGGGGTATAGGAAGAAAAAGGAACGCACACAACAACAAGCCAAACTGATTTGTGACATTAGTGTTCTCGAGCAGCAACATAAAGCCAACCAAACACAAGCAGTCCTTCACGCTTTGACTGTAAAGCGTGAGGAACTCAAGACCCTACTTCATTTGGAACAAAAACGTCATTCTCGTATAGTGGCACAACGTTTCCACGAGTGGGGTAATAAACCCGGACGCCTCCTAGCACGCTCTTTACAACAACAAAAAAAAGCCTCCTTTATAGAAAAAATTAAAACTTCATCCGACACCCTAAAATACGATACCCCAGACATAGCCAAAGAATTTCAAATATTTTACCAAAAATTATATCATGTTCAAAACACGGTGACAGACAGCGACACATGGACGAACCTAATAAATGACTACCTAATACAGGCTAACCTACCCAAACTAGCGCCAGACACATTGGCAGTCCTGGAAGGAGATTTCACGATCTCAGAACTTCGTGTTGCATTGAAGGCTATGGCTAATGGCAAGGCTCCGGGGCCAGACGGCTTCACAGTCTCCTACTATAGGACATTTGCAGATATCTTATTGCTGCGCCTGGCCTCATATGCAAATACGAACCCAGAGGGGAGGAACCTTAGACCTGAAACTCTCCACGCCCACATTACCGTTATACCTAAGCCCGGCAAGGACCCTAGCAACTGTGGAAGCTACCGTCCCATTTCCTTGTTGAACATAGACGCTAAGTTGTATGCTAAAGTCATCGCAAACAGACTTCTACCCTTAATCCCGAGCTGGGTTTCACCAGACCAAACCGGCTTTATCCCCTGTAGGGAGGCTCGCGATAACACACTTCGCACTCTGTCCTTGATAGATCACGTGGGTAGGTCCTCCCAGTCCACCCTGCTACTTTCAACTGATGCAGAAAAAGCGTTTGATAGGGTGGACTGGGGGTACCTCATGGCAACGCTGTCGCACTTGGGAATAGGTCCCTCCCTTCTTTCACGTATATCTGCCTTATATAATTTCCCTACAGCTCAAATACGTATAAATGGCACCTTGAGTAAACCTTTCACGCTCTACAATGGCACCCGCCAAGGATGCCCCCTCTCACCTATTCTTTTTGCCCTATCCCTAGAACCCTTTCTCTCAATGATCAGAAATAATTCCTCTATTCACGGTATTAAAGTAGGTAATATAGAACATAAATATGCAGCCTATGCTGATGACATTTTATTTTACATACAGCAACCTCAAATCTCTTTCCCTAATCTTATGTTAGCCTTCTCAAAATTCAGCGACATATCCAATTTCAAAATTAATATGACCAAATCGGAAATCCTGAATATTTCAGTACCCCCTAATATCGTATCACAACTTAAACAAACCTTCCCCTTTAGCTGGCAAAAGAATAAAATGAAATACCTAGGCATATATCTTACACCTAAATTGACATCTCTATTTCGCACTAACTTTCTACCCCTCCTTAACACAATCAGATCCGACTTGCAAAAATGGACACAATTGGCACACTCCTGGTTGGGGAGGATTAACGTAGTAAAAATGAACGTACTACCCAGGCTGTTATTCTTGCTTCAGATGATACCCTTTGGAATCCCTGCAGGATTCTTTACATTGATCAGATCAATGATAAGCAAGTATGTATGGAACAGAAGGCGACCCAGGTTGGCCAGAAATATATTGATCAGATCTAAACGGCAGGGAGGTCTAGCACTGCCTAATGTTAAGCAATATTTCTTAGCCATAATATTGATCAAAATCTCTGGTTGGAAGTATCATAAAGATTCCAAAATATGGGTTCAACTTGAAGCATCATTAAGTCAATCTAACCTCTCCACCCAAATTTGGATTCCAAGGAAACACCGGACTATGTCTGTAAACACCTCACCACTTACTCATTCAACCCTCATGATTTGGGACTTTCTATGTAAGTCATACGGATGGCAATACAACTCCCCTCTGCTGCCACTTACTGGACATGAATATTTCCCACCCGGCAATATGGATCCCAAATCTTTCAACTGGAATTTGGGCAACACACCTCTTCTACATCAAGTTACCACCCCGACGGGCATAGTACCCATATCCACACTACTGCCTAACACAACGACCACTCTCATGGATACCGCCAATTGGCTGCTTTTATCCACTCCCTCCCTAAACCTTTCCGGTCCACGTCGGATCTTACACCTATAGAGGGGGCCTTCTTGGATGATCAACCAGTGGAGAAACCTATCTCATACTTTTACCAGGCACTACAATCTCTATCTACTTCAGGATATCCCAGTTTTATAAGTAATTGGGAAAAGGACCTTCATAAAGAGATAACAGAAACGCAAATAGCCACTATTCTGTTGATGGCCCATACATCCTCCACAGCATCAAAAACAGCTGAAGTAAATTACAAACTGCTCACAAGATGGCACTACACTCCAGCA
The DNA here is from genome assembly GCF_042186555.1 of Aquarana catesbeiana. Lineage (NCBI taxonomy): Eukaryota > Metazoa > Chordata > Amphibia > Anura > Ranidae > Aquarana > Aquarana catesbeiana. The sequence goes on from NC_133324.1 coordinate 555,881,563, forward strand.
GTGCTCCACAGAATATTCCCACAGGCATCACCCCTGTGCTGGAGGGGATGCGGAGAGAGAGCCACACACGCCCACGTTTGGTGGTACTGCCCCTTTATTCGCCCATACTGGCTAACTATTCTACATTGGATAAAAGAGATCCAAGGTTTTGAAATACCTAATGATCCATGGGTGGTATTACTTCATTGTACAGGCTCACCAGCAGGAACGTATAAAAAGTCAATAATGCTCCATTTGCTCAACGCTGCAAAAGCCCTTATTCCACGTTTCTGGAAAAAACTTCCATCCCCTCGCTACGTCATTGGCTGTTGGAAGTGGACCACACATATTACATGGAGGACCTTACATATTCCCTTAAAAATAAAACAGACTTGACAACAAAAATATGGTCCTGCTGGTTCGCCTTTAAATATTCTACTGTATATGCAGAAATTATGTCCAAAGATGTATAAATAATTTATGCGTGCTGGTTATGTTGAGTTGGGATATATGGACTGGGGCAGAACCCCCCCTCCCCCACCCTTTCCCTCCCCCCCGCCTCTCCCTCCTTCTCTTTTTTCTAGCTTCTATATTCAATCTTTTCTCTAGCCTTTTCCTTACCCCATCTCTCTAACTATAAAGTTTCTTCTTTTTCTCTATACTGAGGATTGTACTATGGTCTGATGGTTTGTGACGGACCCCCATGGAATATTGGTTGCTGTAGAGACATTAGACACTATCTATAATCAAGACTGTATAACATAGTTTTATACTAACCTTTCGCTGGTCGTCTGTCGTGATTACAACGCGCCATTCATATCAGATGGCCCATCACTGATTGTACTGTGTGCACTGCTTGGTATATACTATATATATGCTGTATTCTTTTTCTTTACTTTTCAATAAAAACTAATTAAACAAAAAAAAAACTACACTTTATTTAATATTTAAGAAGTGCATAGTATATTACATAGTAATTCAAAACATTACAGGCATCTCAATGTACAAGCATTATAGCATATCGGGAGGGTGCACAGTACCTCAAGGTTAACTAATAAGTTGTATAAAACCATGTGTGTGTTGAAAAATGGGTATCTATAAAACTAAAAAAAGGAGGTAGAATGTGTGTGGTGTGTTGTGGTAATTTCAACCTACTAAAAGCACATATTGTCAGGAACCATGAAACAGACTGAGACAGAAAATGCAGTAAAAATCACACCTTTTAATAAAATGGTAAAAATGGTACAACTGGTAAACCTAGTCAAAACATAGCCAGGGTTCAGTAGCCAAATCGGGTAGTCAGGAAATCAGGAAGTCAGAGATCAGCGTAATCAGAAGCAGCAGACAGGATCAGGAATCAGAAGGGAGGTCAGCCAGGCAAGTCTTTAACAGGAACACAGCAGAGAGTCACTAGATATGTTGACCAAGGCGAAGGCATTGAAGAAATGAACCAGGCAGTTTATATAGCCAGAAGGGGCTGGCTGTGGGCTTGACTGATGAGCAGGAGATGATCAACAGGTGAGCCACTGTGGAACGATCAGTACTGGCAACTAGGGATGAGCTTGATGTTCAGGTCGAACATAACATAATAAAATATGAGCGTCACGGAATGCCCCATAATGCACTGCGAGATCGCAGTGCATTGCTGCATGATGATTGGCCAGAGCATGCACCTGACCTGTATGCTTTGGCCAATCACAGCGCGCTCTGCTAAGAAAGCCATAAGTGGCCAAAGGCTGGGTGCCTTTGGCCAATCATGGCTCAGGGGGACTAAGTCCATGCCCCCCACACTATATAAGGCTGTATACACGGTGGCCCTGTGTAGTGTTGTTGGCGTGGACAGAGACATAGCTTGATTTAGATTAAGTAGGCAGGTTATTCAGTTAGTGGCAGTGTATTTGACATATACAGTATCTCACAAAAGTACACCTCTCACATTTTTGTAAATATTTTATTCTATCTTTTCATGAGACAACACTGAAGAAATGACACTTTGCTACAATGTAAAGTAGTGAGTGTACAGCTTATATAACAGTGTAAATTTGCTGTCCCGTCAAAATAACTCAACACACAGCCATTAATGTCTAAAGCGCTGGCAACAAAAGTGAGTACACCCCTAAGTGAAAATGTCCAAATTGGGCCCAATTAGCCATTTTCCCTCCCTGGTGTCATATGACTCGTTAGTGTTACAAGGTCTCAGATGTGAATGGGGAGCAGGTGTGTTAAATTTGGTGTTATCACTCTTATGCCGCGTACACACAGTCGGATTTTCCGATGGGAAATGTTTGATGGGAGCTTGTTGTCGGAAATTCCGACCGTGTGTAGGCTCCTTTGGACATTTTCCATCTGAGCTTTTCGACAAACAAAATTTGAATCCATTGTCGTAAATTCCGATCGTGTGTACACAATTCCAATGCACAAAGTTCCACGCATGCTCAGAATCAAGCAGAAAAGCCGCACTGGCTATTGAACTTCATTTTTCTCTGCTCATCGTATGTGTTGTACGTCACCGCGTTCTTGACGTTCGGAATTTCCGACAAGATTTTTGTGACCGTGTGTATGCAAGACAAGTTTGAGCCAACATCAAACATCGGAAAAAAAACATGGATCTTGTTGTCGGAATGTGCGATCGTGTGTACGCAGCATAACTCTCTCATACTGGTCACTGGAAGTTCAACATGGCACCTCATGGCAAAGAACTCTCTGAGGATCTGAAAAAAAGAATTGCTGCTCTACATAAAGATGGCCTAGGCTATAAGAAGATTGCCAAGACCCTGAAACTGAGCTGCAGCACGGTGGCCAAGACCATACAGCGGTTAACAGGACAGGTTCCACTCAGAACAGGCCTTGCCATGCTCCACCAAAGAAGTTGAGTGCACATGCTTAATGCCATATCCAGAGGTTGTCTTTGGGAAATAGACGTATGAGTGCTGCCAGCATTGCTGCAGAGGTTGAAGGGGTGGGGGGTCAGCCTGTCAGTCCTCAGACCATACGCCGCACACTGCATCCCAGAAGGAATCCTCTTCTAAAGATGATGCACAAGAAAGCCCGCAAACAATTTGCTGAAGACAAGCAGACTAAGGACGTGGATTATTGGAACCATGTCCCGTGGTCTGATGAGACCAAGATAAACTTATTTGGTTCAGATGGTGTCAAGCTTGTGTGGTGCCAACCAGATGAGGAGTACAAAGACAAGTGTGTCTTGTCTACAGTCAAGCATGGTGGTGGGAGTATCATGGTCTGGGGCTGCATGAGTGCTACAGTTCATTGAGGGAACCATGAATGCCAACATATAATGTGACATACTGAAGCAGAGCATGATCCCCTCCTTTCAGAGACTAGGCCGCAGGGCAGTATTCCAACATAATAACGACCCCAAACACGCCTCCATGACAACCATGGCCTTGCTAAAGAAGCTGAGGGTAAATATGATGAACTGGCCAAGCATGTCTCCAGACCTAACCCCTATTAAGCATCAGTGAGGCATCCTTAAATGGAGGGTGGAGGAGCGCAAGATCTTTAACATCCACCAGCTCTGTGATGTCGTCATGGAGGAGTGGAGGAGGACTCCCGTGGCAAACTGTGAAGCTCTGGTGAACTCCATGCCCAAGAGGGTTAAGGCAGTGCTGGAAAATAATGGTGGCCACACAAAATATAGACACTTTGAGCCCAATTTGGACATTTTCACTTAGGGGTGTACTAACTTTTGTTGCCAGCAGTTTAGACATTAATGGCTGTGTGTTGAGTTATTTTGAGGGGACAGCCTCAAAATAACAAGGGGACTCCCAGATCCCGGCCCCCCCGTGTGAAATGGTAATGGGGTACAAATGTACAAAAAATGTGTGAAAATGGTAAAAGAAACACAATACATGCCATAGGACAAGTCCTTTATTAAAAAAATAAAACTGTCCCACGGAATCTTCTTCTTCTTCTTCTCGCGCTCCGACGGACCGAAAAAGAAAAAAAAAAAAGACGTACGTCACCTACGATTTGCCGTAATGACCGGCCTCTCTCAGGTGTCAGTTCTTTTATAACTGCGGGCGGGGCCACACGATGATGTCGCCGGGTGACCCCACCCCCCTCTGACACATGGGGACATCCCTATGGCTTTCCTGTACCATCAGAGGGGGCGGGGCCACCCGGTCCGCTCCCTCTGACACATGGGGACATCCCTATGGCTTCCCCGTAGCGTCATAGGGGGCGGGGGCCACCCGGCTACGTAACCGAGTGACCCCGCCCCCCTCTGACACTATGGGGAAGCCAAAGGGATGTCTCCATACGTCAGAGGGGGCAGGGTCACCCGGCGACGTCATTGTGTGGACCCGCCCTCAGTTATAAAAGAGCTGTCACCTGAGAGCGGCCAGTCATTACGGCGGGTGCTTCCCATGGAGGCAGATTGTAGGCGGCGTGCGGCTTTTTTTTCTTTTTCGGTCCGCCGGAGCGTGAGAAGAAGACAGTTTTATTTTTTAATTTTTTTAATAAAGGACTTGTCCCAAGGGGTGTATTGTGTTTTTTTATATTCCAATATATTTTTATTAATTTTCAGAGTTTTTCACAAACAACAACAAACTATACACAAACCAGTACAGTCATCCTGAATACATGTTGATAGCTTATAGAATAAACACATCCCTCTAAAACCCCCCCCCCTCTATAGTCAGGGGGAAAAAAAAGGGGGGGGGGTAAAGAAAAAACAGGGGGAAAATATATGTAATGGTGTCTCACATTGATACAATTACAGGTTCTTTCTTCAACTTTTTACAGATTTGAAACAAAGATAGAATATGTATGTTCCAAAAAATAGTCTTTAGAGTTAAAAAATTCCAAGTGCTTTGATGAATCTTTAAATGTTATCCAGGTCTGCCACACCCCATTAAACTTCTGTATAGTATCATTATTTTCAGCTATCAGTATCTCCATATGCATAATACCATTAAGAGTCTCAATCCACTCCTGAATTGAAGGAGCAGTAGAGGTTTTCCAGTATCTGGGTATCAATTGTCTAATAGCTAAGAGAAAAAAACAAAGAAGATATTTTTTTGTTTTAGATAATGATCGAGATAAAAAAGAAAATAGAGCTACTTCAACCGAGTTGTTGATTGATTCACCCGTAGCAAAATTGTATAAGCTAATTACTTGATCCCATAATTTGTATATAGGGGGACAAGCCCACCAGAGATGAGATAAGTTACCTATGGCAACATTACAATGCCAGCATATAGCTGGCTGTGATGGAAAAATTTGATTTAAATTAAATGGAGTATGATACCATCTAGATAGCAGTATAAAATTGCGCTCTTGAGTATCACAAGCTATTGAAAGTTTATAGGTATTGATAAAAATTTGATCCCAATCTTCCTCTCCTATTAATCTATTTAGCTCCATCTCCCATTTGGCCGTATATGATGGTAAACCAGGTGAGCTAAAAATAGACAATAACATATATATCTTAGATATAGTGTGTGTTGGTGGTTCCAGAGATATACATAGCTGCTCAAAATCTCTAAGCTGTCCATGGATAGAGTGTTTCGGGGTTAAAGAGGAGTAAAAACTCCGCAATTGCAGATAAACAAACCAAATACCTTTTTTTCTGATCATGTAGAGCTTGAAAATTTACAAATGGCATAAAGGTATCTTCCAAAATCATATGCCTAATCTGAGGCCAATAGAATTTGTCCCAGGTTAGAATAGCATTTGAATGCACACCAATAGATAGAGAAGGATTGTCTATTAAAGAAGTGAGTGGAGCTGGGATAGTAGACAGAGGCAATAATTTTAAATAATGATGCCAACTCTCCAAAACCATATAAGTAAGCCAAAGTCAAGAAGACCGCGATCCTATATCTTTGAAACAGAACCACAAGGCAGCTTTAGGATTTAATAGAGAAGAGCCAATTTCCAATTGAACCCATTGTTTATCGTTGGGGTGATGGAACCAACCTAGAATATGAGAGAATATAGCTGCTTTATAATAACACTCAAAATCTGGCAAAGCTGCTCCTCCACGATTTTGGATCGGCAAAGTGTTTTCCAGTTAATTCGAGGTTTGATATTGTGATAGCAAACTGTTAAATTTTTTAAAGAATGCTTTAGGTAATTTAATAGGTAAGGTTTGGAACAAGTATAGATACTTTGGGAGAGTATCCATCTTAATAGAATTAATACGGCCAAATTATGATAAAGAAAGCTTCGACCATAATAACAATTCAGTTTGTGTTCGTAATAGTGGGAGAAAATTTAGCTCATAAACCGGTGAAAGATCTGTTGGAATTTTAACTCTTAAATGTTCCACTGCTACTTCTTGCCAATGAAAAGGAAATAACGCTACCAATGAAGAAACCTCTTCTTTAGGTAATGAGATATTTAATAAGTCAGATTTCGTTAGATTTACCTTAAAATTACTTAGATATCCAAATAGATTGATTGCTTTTAAAACAGAGGGAATACTTATTCTTGGTGATGTTATATAAAGTAAGACATCATCTGCCTAAAGTGAAGTTTTATAATCTCATTAATAGTAATATCATGAATAGAAGGATTATTGCGTATGGCTATTGCTAGATGTTCCATTGTGATAACATAAAGTAATGGAGATAACGGACAACCCTGACGGGTATCGTTATTAATCTTAAATATATTAGAGAAAGTACCATTTATTCGTACCTGAGCAGAGGGAATTGTATATAGCGCCATGATTTTATTTATCAAATTATCCCCCAGATTAATCTGGCGAAGTGAGTGAAATTAAAATCTCCAGTTTAAGCGATCAAATGCCTTTTCAGCATCGATTGAAAGCAGGCAGGCTGGAATATGCTGTTTCTGTGCCAAGGAGATTAATGAGAGAGTCTTACTAGTGTTATCTCGAGTCTCTCTTGACCTCACAAAGCCAGTTTGATCTGTATGAATTATTTGAGGTAACAGGGGTTGAAGTCTATTAGCAATGAGTTTAGCATTGAGCTTGATGTCTTGATTCAACAATGAGATAGGGCGAAAGCTATTTGGATTTGTTTTGTCTTTCCCAGGTTTCAGAATAACCAAAATATAAGCTTTTAATGTTTCAGGCAGGAAAGGCTGAGATTTTGAGATTGATTTGAACGAATGTAAAAGAATTGGGGACAAATATGATGCAAGAATGTTATAGAACCGGCTAGAAAATCCGTCTGGCCCTGGGGCTTTACCAATCTTAGAGGACTTAATAACTCTTAGCAGTTCCTCAGAATTAAAAGAAACGTCTAGGGAGGAGTTAGTAGCCAAGTCAAAATTTGGGAGAGCTGTTTCTTCCATATATAAAATCATTTTTTTTCCACCTCTATGGAAGAATAATCAGTTTTAGAGTTAGTTTGTGAAATATTATATAGTGAAGAGTAATAATGGCAGAAAGTCTCTGCAATAGCTGAATTGGTATATACTAGTCCTTTACCAGGAGCATATAATTTCAAAATGGATGATGCTGATATTTTAGTGTGAAGAGAGTGTGCCAAAAAGGAACCACTTTTGTTATTATATTCATAGGACATCCTCAATGTATTATCCCGAGCTCTTAAAGACTGCTGATCAAGTGAATGCAGAAGTTGACTTCTAGTGTTAGCAAGTTCGATTCTAACCCTATCGCTATTGCTATTTTTATGAATTACTTCCAATTCAGAAATTTTTTTTAATAAAGCTAAATATTCCTCAGTTCTAATTTTCTTGAATCTAGAACCACGCAATATAAAAATTCCCCTCAAGACACATTTTAAAGCCTCCCATTTAATTGGTGGTGCAGTATTATCCGATTTATGGTCTTCAATAAAATACATTATAGCTTTTTTAATATCAGTTACACATAGAGGGTCTGCTAATAGATTATCATTTAGTTGCCAGGATCTATTCCTGGCACACAATTCTACTAAAATGACAGAAAACAGGTGAATGATCTGACCATATTTTAGGTTTTATGCTAATTGTCGGAGTAGCATCTAGTAATGTTTGTGATACAAAAATATAATCCAACCTACTGTGTGTTTTATATACTGGGGAGAAAAAAGTATAATCTTTCTCAGAAGGGTGTAGTATACACCATAAATCAAAAAGTTTCATTGTGGATAGTTTCTGCTTTAATCTACGAAGAGCTGAGAGCTAAATATGGGTTTTTCCCCGAGGATGAGTCCATTTGAGGATCAAAAACCAGGTTAAAATCACCTCCCAGAATAATATCATCCTCAGCAAAGCTTTCGAGAATACGTGTATATTTAAGACCTTCAGAGATTTGGGCCGTGTTAGGGAGATATACATTAGCTAAAGTATATATTTTATTTTCATTTTTCATTTCTACAAATAAATATCTACCTAAAGAATCTGATTTACAATCTAAGACTTGACATTTCGTATCCTTATGTATAGTGATTGATACTCCTTTGGATTTCGCATATGGATTTGTACTATGAAGCCAAGTAATATAATACTTATTTTTACATGCTGAAATATCATCCGTACGAAAATGCGTTGCTTGAAAAAACACTATATCAATTTTTTCTTTATTAAGGTAGTGAAAAATTTGCAAGCGTTTATTAGGGTGATTGAGACCCTTCACGTTAAAGGAACATATTGAGAATAACATAGAAGAAAATAGTAATTTTTACAGTTTTATTAAGTGAGAGCAACCCAAATGAAAAAAAAAATTTGGGGGGAAAACAGTTTAAAAGAAAGACACAGAAGAAAAAAGGGGGGAAGGGAGAAGAAAAAAAAAAGGGGGGGGAGTGAGGAAAAAAAGGCAAGAAAGGAGCAGTAAAAAAAACCCCAAAAACCCTACATTAAGGCACTTAAAAATATACTGGCATAGATATCAAGATATATTATAATAAAATTCCTATAATCATATTAACTAAGATTCTTCATGCCAGTACAATTTTCTACATATAATAATTAATTTAAAGAAAAAATATATAGGTAGGCGTATAAGTAGAAACATGATTTATCTACAGCAAGCCGCAGAGATTCTGTTGCTACTACAGCTTTCCGTAGAAAAAAAAAAGTGTTGGGAAGCTCCCTTTATGATTATCTTCTTTCTTTAATATCTAGCCAAATCATCTCCTGATCTGTAACATAATAATTCTTTATAATAAAACTATTTTAATCTTACTATCTTAGATACATCAATATCACATCTATCATAGTTAATTAAAAAAAAAAAAAAAAAAAGGGTTCGTTGATTCAAGTCAAGTAGAATAAACTTGCTCCCATTTTTCTCCTGGAGGAGGATTTGGTAATAGAGATTTAAATGGCGAGTCAGGTAGGTCCGTCTTAGGAAGTTTAAAAGTTGACAAAATGGAATGGAATGGAAAACGGAAATCCCCATCTGTAGTGGATAGCATTGGTATTTAATATTTCAAAAAGAGGTTTTACTGATCTCCTCAGTTATAATGTACGTTTAGAAAGATCAGAGAAGAGCATTATGGGGGAGCCTGGAAAATGAACACCCTTTGATCTCCTAGCAGCTGACATAATGCTTTCCTTGACCGCAAAAAAATGAATACGGCAAATAACATCTCTTGTTTTATCTGGTTCCGGACTAGTAATAGCTGCAGTTCTGTGTGCTCTATCAATTTCATTAGCTATTGCTGGATCTTTTTTTAATAGATTATTAAATATATGTTGAAGTGTGGTTTTAAGATCTTTATGTTCTATTGTTTCCGGCAGGCCATGGATTCTTATATTATTTTGTCTTGCTCTGTTTTCTTGGTCATCTGATTGCAATATCAGCTCTTGTATCTGTAGTGTGTGTTCATTCAAAACATCGTGATGCTTATCTAACAGTTCTTAAGAGACATTAGTAGCAGTTTCTATTTCATTAACCCTGGATCCAATATGAGATACTTCAGTTTTAAGGACAGAGATCTTAGTTTTACACATTGTCTCTAATCTAGAAACATAGTTTTCCATATCAGATCTTCTTGGTAAAGAACAAATGTAAGATCGAAGTTCTATATCCTCAGTTGACATTTCAAACAAAGGTTCAGGTATATGCTCCTTCATGCTCATACTTTTAGTTTGCAGCTGTTGATTGGTATGCAGCGATTCTAAACTTGATAATGTATCAGGTAATGTATCGGGTTTATTAGACAATATATCAAAAGAAAAGCATTAAGTTTATCAGAAGCACCTGAGCTTAAGATAGCTGACTCTGTAGGATTACTACCTGAAACAAGCTTAGTAATCCCACTGGTCTCAACTAGGGATGAGCTTCGAGATCGAGTCGAACTCATGTTCCACTCAAACATCGGCTGTTCGCCAGTTCGCCAAACAGCGAACAATTTGGGGTGTTCACGGCAAATTCGAATGCCGCGGAACACCCTTTAAAAGTCTTTGGGAGAAATCAAAAGTGCTAATCTTAAAGTCTTATATTCCTGGTATTGTCATAAAAAGTGTTTGGGGACCTGGGTCCTGCCCCAGGGGACATGGATCAATGCAAACAAAAGTTTTAAAAACAGCCGTTTTTTCGGGAGCAGTGATTTTAATAATGCTTAAAGTGAAACAATAAAAGTGTAATATCCCTTTAAATTTTGTACCTGGTGGGTGTCTATAGTATGCCTGTAAAGGGGCGCATGTTTCCCGTGTTTGGAACAGTCTGACAGCAAAATGACATTTCAAAGGAAAAAAAGTCATTTAAAACTACTTGCGGCTATTAATGAATTGCCGGTCCGACAATACACATAAAAGTTTATTGATAAAAATGGCATGAGAATTCCCCACAGGGGAACCCCGAACCAAAATTAAAAAAAAAAATGATGTGGGGGGTCCCCCTAAATTCCATACCAGGCTGTTCAGGTTTGGTATGGATATTAAGGGGAACCCTTTCCCAAATTTTTTAAAAAATGGCATGGGGTCCCCCTCAAAATCTATACCAGACCCTTCAGGTCTGGTATGGATGTTAAGGGGAACCCCGCACCAAAATAAAAAAAAAATCGGCCTGGGGTCCCCCCAAAAATCCATACCAGACCTTTATCCGAGCACGCAACCTAGCAGGCTGCAGGAAAAGAGGGGGGGAGCGCCCCCCCTCCTGAACCGTACTAGGCCACATGCCCTCAACATTGGGAGGGTGCTTTGGAGTAGCCCCCCAAAACACCTTGTCCCCATGTTGATGGGGACAAGGGCCTCATCCCCACAACCCTTGGCCAGTGGTTGTGGGGGTCTGCGGGCGGGGGGCTTATCGGAATCTGGAAGCCCCCTTTAATAAGGAGACCCCCAGATCCCGGCTCTCCCCCCTGTGTTAAATGGTAAGGGGTACAATTTCACAAAAAAAGTGTAAAAAATGTTAAAAATGACAAGAGACAGTTTTTGACAATTCCTTTATTTAAATGCTTCTTCTTTCTTCTATCTTCCTTCGGTTTCTTCCTCCATCTTCTTCTGCTGGTTCTTCTGGTTCTTCGCTGGCTTCACTGTGTACAACATACTACAAGCAACTTGTTCAAGGTATGGTAGAGCTGGAGAAGCTAGGGAACTGTAGAACCAGGCAAACAAGCCTTTTTCTTTCCCCCCTTTTTTTTTGCTTTTCAAGCCTTTCCAGATATCACAGTCCAGAATCAGTCCAGTATCAAAAATATCCCAGTATCACAGTCACAATCAATTGCTCCCGTATTGCTCCTGTGTGCTCCTGTGTTTCAGGGGACTCAGATAGGGCTCAGATAAGGCTCCGATCAGGCTTGGTAGGACGAGGTAGGGTCAGGAGCCGATAAGTTGGGAGACCGTATACCCGCGGAAGCCAGAGAAGCTGAGGAAGCCAGGCTGTAGAATCAGTGAACTCGATAAGCCGGTAAGCCAGAAACCGAAAGAGGGGAATGTAGAGGGGAATGTAGATCTGAACAGACTCGCTCCTTTTCGCTCCTTTTTAGCTCTTCTCAGGCTGCTTAGGTGTTTAAGCACTCTTCAGGTGAGCTCCGTGAGGACAGGAGCATGTACATCCGAGGATGAGACCCAAGAGTGTTCCTCCGGACCGTACCCTTTCCAATGAACCAGGTACTGTATGCACCCACGAAACCTATGGGAGTCAATGATCGATTGTATCTCATACTCCTCATGGTTCTCAACCTGCACCGGCGAGGACGTGGTACCAAGGTGGTGAATCGGTTGCACGCACACAAAGATTTTAATAAGGAGACATGAAAAACATTTGAAATACGCATTTTAGAAGGAAGGTCTAATGCATAAGCCACTGGTTGATCCTACGGAGAATACGGAAAGAACCAATAAATTGCGGTGCCAGTTTCAGTGAGGAAACACGGAGTCGAAGGTTACGAGATGACAGCCAGACCCTCTCCTCAACCTGGTAGGAAGGCGCAGGTAGGCGTCGGTGGTCAGCATGGAGTCTGTACCTCTCACTGGCATGTTGCAAGGACTCTGGGACCTGCACCCAAGTTGAACGAACATCACGGAGATGCTCCTCTAACGCAGGAATTCTTTGAGGAACAAATGAGTCAGGCAACATGGATGGTTGGAAACCATAATTCACCATAAACGGAGACAATCGGGAAGCGGTATTGATGGCACTATTGAGAAGAAAACTCCGCCCAAGGTAGGAGGTCTGACCAGTTGTTATGGTGGTCAGAAATATAGCAGCATAGAAACTGCTCCAAGGCTTGTTTGGCTCGTTTTGCGGCCCCATTGGACTGCAGGTGATACGCAGAGGAGACGGAAAGCTGAATTCCTAACTGTGCACAAAAGGCTCGCCAAAACCTGGAGACAAACTGGGTACCCCTGTCAGAGATGATAAACTTGGGTAGCCCATGTAACCGAAAGATCTCCCGAGCAAAAATGGATGCCAGTTCTTTGGATTTGGGCAACTTCTTTAGTGGAATACAATGTGACATTTTCGAGAACCGATCAATCACCATAAGAATAACTGTGTTGACCTGTAAGTTGGGTAACTCCACAATAAAATCCATAGACAGGTGGGTCCAAGGGCTCTCTCCATTGGGTATGGGAGGCCCACTGGAAGGTGTTGTGGTGTCTTACTCTGTGCACATACAGAACAAGCGGCTACAAAGGCAGTTACATCAAAATGTGGACTAGGCCACCAGAATTGTTGAGAAATAGCCCAAATTAGTTGATTCTTCCCTGGGTGGCCAGCCGTCTTGGAAGATGGTAAGTCTGGAGCAAAGAAGTGTGGAGATTCTCAGGGACAAAGCAGCGGTCATCAGGTTTCGCGGGAGACGACTGGATCTGAGCGGCACAAATTCTGTCACCCAAAGGTGAGGTGAGACTGGTGCGTACATTAGCCAGAATGCGATTGGGAGGTATTACAGGAATAGGCACCGACTCAATCTTGGAAGCAGAGGAAAACTGTTGTGACAATGCGTCAGTCCTTACATTCTTAGTACCAGGTAAGACAAATACAAATACAAGACAAGTACAAATACAATGTAGTACATAAGTCCAACTCAATAGATCAGCCAAACATTACATCAGCCATCTGAACTTTACAATAACTGGGAGCAGATGCCTAAGATGCCGGTATCTCACCCAACTCCAAATGTAGCATCACTTCCTTCAGTTAGTGCTGATGTCACTTCCGCTTGCTGTACAGCAACTCCTCCTATGACGGTGATTGTCATCACCTAGTGCCATTCATCTACTGGCCGGAAATGCCAGACCATGTAAACAAAGGGGTCAGGATGGCCACATGGTCATATCTAAGCAATGACCATGTCCAAATATGGGCATGGTCATATTTGATCAATGACATCAACACCTTTGTTTAATTTTTGTGGTGACCGGGAATCTGTCATTCATCATGAGACTTTTTTGAGGATTTTATTTTTTATTAAAAGACTTGTCAAAAACTATATTTATTTATACTTTGTCCACCCTGACATCCATACAAGTCCCTCATTTAGGGTAAGGGTCTTGTATAGATGAAGGGATTCCCCTATCATTTTGTTTACAAACAGAAGTAAGAGGCCCAGAGCTGTCATTTGCTGTCAAATAAACTGCATTTTTTTATTTGTAAATGTCAGTTTTGCTGCAATAGGTTGTATACATCACACAGATGTCTGACTTCACAGGCAGGTTTAGGGCATTCCCCAGGCATGTTATTTAAAGGAAATTTGCATTTATTAAAACCACTGCTCCTCACCTTCTTCTTGTTCCTCGTGTTCCCCAGAGCAGTTCCTGGCCTCCAATGCCATTTGTTTGACAATCCTTTTCCTGTTAGCCTAGTAAATGGCCATGACATTAACATTCACGTCTATTAACACCAGTGGGGTTAAGATTCTGCACCCAAACTTTAGTCATTTCTGTAATTATACAGTAAATCTAATATCTGAGTTTGAGTTGGGTTCCCACTCAATCATCTTTCAGCAGTGATGCTGCTTTTGCTTCTCATTGTCTTGGGATTTGAAACTGTTGCAGTTTGGAGAGTGGCAGTAGCATTTTGTTAAAGCCCAAGTAAACTCTCAGTTGAAATCAGCTAAATACATTCCAGGTGCATCAAAACAAAGGATGTTTAAAGTCTAAAGGCTCAGCTGACATGTGTAATCCCATATTAGTCAATGAGATATGTCTTAATTAGCACTACTGAAGTTGCTCCGACTTCAGAAAAGGTTCATGTACTACTTCAAGGCAACTTCAAGGGCACTTCTCTTCTATTCTATACTTCTATCAAAGAAGTACTCAAGTCACAGGAAGTCGCCTGGCAAAGTCGCACCACAAGTCGCTTGACTTTCAGGTCGTGGCAGTGTGAATCGAGCCTTACAGTTTGTTTTCTTCAGAAATCAGTTACAGTCTGTTTAGAAAAGCCTGTCCCCTGCCAGCATGTTCTAGAGAAGAATTATTGCGCCCTCTTTTGGTTCCTGTCTATACTTTCAAGGTGATTATGTGGAATCATTCCTCAGCCTGCAGTTCATTCAGTTTTTCAGTACTAAGAATACATCTCTACTTAATTTGCTACTTCTCTTTTATTTTAACCACTTCAGCCCAGGAAGATTTTACCCCCTTAATGACCAGAGAATTTATGGTGATACGGCACTCTGTCATTTTAAATGACAATTGCGCGGTCGTGCGACGTTGTACCCAAACAAAATTGGCATCCTTTTTTTTCACACAAATAGAGCTTTCTTTTGGTGGTATTTGATTACCTCTGTGGTTTTTATTTTTTGCGCTATAAACAAAAAAAGACCGACAGTTTTGGAAAAAAAGCAATATTTTTCACTTTTTGCTTCCTTACTTTAAGCCAATATATATTCTACTACATATTTTTGGTAAAAAAAATTGCAGTAAGCGTATATTGATTGGTTTGTGCAAAAGTTATAGCATCTACAAAATAGGGATAGATTTATGGCATTTTTATTATTAATTTTTTTTTTTACTACTAATGGCAGTGATTAGCGATTTTTATGCATGACAGATCAGACACTTTTGACACTTTTTTGGGACCATTGACATTTATAAAGTGATCAGAGCTAAAAATATCCATTGATTACTATATAAATGTCACTGGTAGGGAAGGGGTTAAACACTAGGGGGTGATCAAGGGGTTAACTGTGTTCCCTCAGTGTGTTCTAACTGTAGGGGGGATGGGCTACCTAGGACATGACAGAGATCATTGCTCCCGATGACAGGGAACAGTGGATCCCTGTCATGTCACTAGGCAGCACAGGCAGATGCCTTGTTTACATAGGCAGTTCCCTGTTCTGCCTCTCCTCGGCACAATCACGGGCCACCGGCGGACATCAAGTCCACAGGACCTGCGGGCACGCTTCCGCGGAGCGTGTCTGCTATGCAGCTATAACGGAAGGACGTACAGGTATGCCCTTTAGCCCACCCGTGCCATTGTGCCGACGTACATCGGCGTGCTCTGGTCGGGAAGCGGTTAAACTAGTGATAGTGATTGAAAATAAAGCAGAATAGACCCACCACTTGCCAGCCATGAGACAAGTTTGTAACATGTCAGAAACTACTCATATTCTAAGGACCATACACTCCAAATGACCTCACTGTAACTGAAAGTGGGAAAACAACTAACAAAAAAGGCACAATGAAACTTTGATGTCTCTAGGGAAAACATGATTGGTATTGTACAGGTTCACAAAACTTCAGAGGTTGACACCATTCTGCCCAAGAATGGTGTTTCCACCCTCTTCCACTTCATTTTCAGTTTTTCCTTATTTTCCAAACTCCAATTTCCAAAATAAATTTATAACAGCATCAGCATTTTCATCTGTTGCTGCAAATTCTTGTAGTGTCTAATCCTCTTCTGGCTAATCCCCCGTACACATGGTCGGATTTTCTGACGGAAAATGTTCGATGGGAGCTTGTTGTCGGAAATTCCAACTGTGTGTAGGCTCCATCGGACATTTTCCATCGGAATGTCCGTCACACAAAATTTGAGATCTGGATCTAAAATTTTACGACAACAAAATTCGATCTTGTGTACACAATTCCGATGCACAAAGTTCCACGCATGCTCGGAATCAAGCAGAAGAGCCGCACTGGCTATTGAACTTCCTTTTTCTCGGCTCGTCGTACGTGTTGTACGTCACCGCGTTCTTGACGTTCGGAATTTCCGACAAGATTTGTGTGACCGTGTGTATGCAAGACAAGTTTGAGCCAACATACGTCGGAAAAAATTCATGGATTTTGTGCTCGGAATGTCCGATCGTGTGTACGGGGCATAAGACTAATCCATTGTTTTCTGCTGTGGTGTATTTATTAGCAAGGGATAGACTGTAGTAAAAACTGTGAAAATACAATGGCTGATTTGCTAGTCACACATAAACACACTCTGCTGCACCCACATCTGCTGCACCCTTTAGTTGCCAGTATTCCATTGTGTAGTTAGATTAGGTGGGATGGTACCACATCAAAAGGGTCAGTGGATTGAACAGAGCTAATCCGTTTTCAGTTTAGTATCTTTTAATTATGCATTTGTTCCCAAATGCTGAATATGAAAGCAGATCTCAGTCTTCACATATTTAAGCTCTGAAATGGTTTGGCCTTGATAGCATTTATGAAAATATGTTCAAAACTCTCAGTTAAGTCTTTCAAACCTAATTTCCTATTCAGATCTGGCACTCATACCTCGTCATCTTTTCTCATTGAATCTGTAGATGGACAATGAATGGGCAGCCTATCACTAAATCTGAACAATTCTGGCATCTACAAGTTGTGTGGTGGCAGATTTCTGGTTGCCATTTTTAAAGAAGTATAGCCAAAGCTATTTTGGCTATGCTTCCCCCATGGATCACAGGGGAGCAGTTCATTTTGCACTCCTGTGACTCCTTTTTAGCCTACAGTGGGCTAAAGTGAGTGTCTCCCGCCAACTCCACAGCCCAGCGCTCCAGTAAGTGCTGGAGGGGCAGAGCGGAGATCCGGTGACTGACAGTCTCTCTGCAGGCTGCAGACTGAAAACTGAGCCATCAGTAATGTTAATTTGCTCAGTTCACAATCTTAGAGGTGGCTGGTGGAGCTGCAGTGGGGATTGGTGCTGCAGCCATCTAGGTTAGAAAGATTGTTTATTTTTTTTTTTTAAAAGCCATACTTCTCTTTTAAAGTTCAGCCTTTAGAGGAGATCTATTATCTCCTAACCAAGTGCTAATCTAATCTCCCAGGCTTATGAGATGTAGTGTGACCATAGGGGAGAGACAAGGGAGATATCACCTAGAGTATATAAGAAGTTTTTTAGAAATAATTCAAATCATCCAGACAGAGATCAAGCTGTCTGTGTATGAGACATTTACCTTAATCGCAATGTATCAGATTGAAACCAATTGGTTTCCCTTTTCCAACGGAGAAGTTTATTCAGCTGCTGAGAATGCAGGGGGAGGGATAACATAGATTGTAAAGGTTGCATGGAAACCCCATGAAAGACAGAGTCAGTGAAGATCCTTTCAGCTGTAGGGGCCCAATAAAATTACCCTTCAAAGTTCAGCCAAAGAATCCTGAAGTAACAAACAAAAATGAGTGTTCTTTCTATGTGGTTAATGTATAGTGCAAGGATTAAGACGGAACTCCTGTATCACCCAAGCACAAGAGAAAGCCTGTTCTGCCGAGAAAGCTCCCCTCGGCGGATAAGGACCCCCCTCTACTGCACCAGTACTGCACCTGCGCAGTAGGAGCCGGCGGAACTAGCTGAAGCAGAATAGTTGGAAATAAGCTGTACACGGCGCCTGTAAGAGGGCCCCTCGCAGGCTCGCTTCGCTCGCCACACTTCGGGCACAGCCTCGCTTTGCTCGGCACTTTTTTATTCTCCCTCTAGGTCCACTTGGATGGTGGGGCTTGAACCTGGACCCAGGGCGCAGGCGCCGTGTACAGCTGATTGAAGATTTTCAGCTTCGGCTATCTTCGGCGGCTTCTAGTAGTTCGTACTGAGCGAGTGCTGCACCTGTGCAGTACAGGGGGGTCCTTATCCACCGGGGGAACTTTCTCGGCAAGACACAGGCACAAGTCACCCACTCATATGGGGCAAATAAGCCTGTCTCAGCTGGTTAAAATCCCACAAGGGTGACTAGCTGGTTCCTGTTCTCATCCCTCACAGTGGTCACAAAGGAGTGTAAGTGGTCAAGTGATTCTTATCTGCCCTAAATAGACTCCAAAGTTTAGATATAGAGGGAGAGGAGAGACGCAAGCTCTCTCTCTCTCACAGCCTCAGTCAGAGAATGGTGGCTGGAGCCACTTCTTGTCTCCCCCCTGTCCCGATGGCGTCTGACGTCACCAGCGGGACGCGGACGTCTAATTGAGGCTGGCGCACATGTGCTGGCCCAGCATGGTGGAAATGGCATAGTACAGCGTAAGTCATTCCAGCATCGTGCGTCAATCATACAATACTAGAGCTCAAGCCTCCTAGGGCAATTGGTCAGACACCCAGAAAAACGAGTGCCCCGGGCGTCCGTATAGCCACCTGTCCCAAACAAGGCCCTGCATTGGAAACTAAGGTTACATTATTAAATTTGATTGTATAGATAAAAATTATTTCTATTCCAAAACGACTGTATAATTGTCATTTTGATCTGTTCTAGCATCCTTAACTGCTTCAGCCCCGGAAGATTTTACCCCCTTCCTGACCAGAGCACTGACAATTGCGTGGTTGTGCGATATTGCACCCAAACAAAATTGACATCCTTTTTTTCCCACAAATAGAGCTTTGTTTTGGTGGTATTTGATCACTTCTGCGTTTTTTATTTTTTGCGCTATAAACAAAAAAAGAGCGACAATTTAAAAAAAAAAACACATTATTTTTTACTTTTTGCTAAAAGCAAAAACACAGCGATCAGTGCTATGAAAATGCACTGATTACTGTGTAAATGACACTGGCAGTGAAGGGGTTAACCACTAGGAGGTGATGACGGGGTTAAGTATGTCCTAGGGATTCTAGCTGTGGGGGGATGGGCTTCAAGTCACATGACAGCTATCACTGCTCCCGAAGACAGGGAGCAGTGATCTCTGTCATGACACAAGCCAGAATGGGGAAATGCTTTGTTTATATAGGCACTTCCCCGTTCTGAGGCTCAGTGACACGATCACCGGGAGACCGGACAGCGAGTCCGCCTCTGGTGGCGCACACGCGCCCCTGCTGTCACCACCTCTTAAAGGGGATGTACAGGTACGCCCATTTGCCTACCGCTGCCATTGTGCCAACGTATATCGGCATGCAGCGGTTGGCAAGTGGTAAAGTGAAAGGTCCATCTTGTCAATTCAATTTGCTAGCATAGTGTATCAACACATACCAAGTTTAGGATCAACGCATAGGTTAACATAGGTCAATATAAACCTGCTTAGACTGGAAATAACAATTTGGACAATCTAGGATGTATAGTAGCATATTGAAATTAGATGGAAAGTTTTAATGGAATGACACTCTCTTACAAAAAAGATTGAGAGCATCATTTAGTTCGGGGTATTTTAGAGCCAACAAATTATGGATCCAGCGAGCTTCTCGCTGCAAAAGTATCCTGTCGTTACCACCCCTCTTTCATTCTGTGGGATATATTCTAGAGCAAAGAACTGCATCTTTGATCAATCGATTCCATGAAAAAGACCCATGTGTCTGTTTATTGATGTCTCCATTTTTTCTTTGACACTAAGGAGACATGATCACGGATCTAATGAATAAACTATCTCTTAGTCTTTCCCACATAGTATGCCCCACAATCACATAATATGATGTACACCACTCCTACTGATTGACAGTCAGACAGAAATTGTAGTCTAAAAATGCATCCATCAGGAAAAGTGATTTGTTCAGCTTTGTGAATGTACAGTATCTACCGAAATTGCTTTTATTGTAAGGAAAGGTTCCTATTGATTTGTTTGATTCTTGTTCCTGTGGCTATGAAACAGTTTGTCTTTTAGTGATTTTGACCCTCTAAAGGCAATTTCTGGGTAGATTTTAAGATGTTTGGATATGGTATTGTCAGCCATTAATAAGTACCAGTATTTTTTCATTATTTGATAGACTTGTTTCTGTTGTCCTGAAAAAGGAGTGATCATTCTAAACCCAGTATCTGACTTTTTAGTTTTGTTACCATGAGTACGAGATACCTTATCTTGATGTTTGGCTCTATTATAGGCCCTTTTGAGAATTTTTTTGCTGTAACCTCTTTCATATAAGTGCAATTGAAGCGCTTTAGCCTCTTTCTCAAAATCTGCATCCCTACTTCAGTTGCTCCTTATCCTTAGATACTGGCTGTATGGGATACCCATCACTAGAGGTGTAGGATGGGAACTGCTAATGTGCAAAACAGATTTCCCTGCAAAGGGTTTGCGGAACAGCGTGGAGCCCAGACTTCCATCCTGATTGACGAGTATCTGTACATCCAAAAAGTTCAATATTTGTTGGTGGCAATCCATGGTAAATTTTAGGTTATAGTTGTTGTTAGGGATGAGCCCGATGTTTGAGTCGAATGTAACTTCGACTCGAACATCGAGTGTTCGCCTGTTCGCCGAATATCGACAATTTAGGGCGTAAAAATACAGGTTAGAAGGATGTCCACAAACATCTAACCTTAGAGATTGTATGTTATGTCTATGGGCATGTTGTGGGTTCCCTGTGACCTCTGAAGGCTTTCCCGTCTGATGTTTGGGAGCAAATATTGGCTTTCCAAAATTTACTTTTCCATCTGATATTACTCCTCTAAGGACGCTCAAGTTCTTTTCCCACAAAACTGGCCAAGCCAGTTTGCTTGCTTTTGCAGTACTCACCATACGGCCCCAGCGATTCCAGTTGCTGCCTCCAGATCCTTTAGAGTTCCACCTTCTCCGCAGTCACCAGCTCCCCATTACCTGTATTGTCATCACTCCGTATGATCAGCATGTCTTCTCCGCCTGTGATTGCCCCATCATCAAGTGTGTTTTTTTAAAGGAATGCCTGCCATGCAAAATGGAAGAATGAACATTATCACTTGTGTTTAAGAGGTACCTGTCTGTTTGGCTGAGAACTTTCACAAAGAAGTTTTGATCTGATGACCTGACACCAAATCCGCCATTCCTGGATATTATTATCAGGTTTAAAGTGACCCCTAGACTGAAAAGCTGGGGGTCGTCCAGATCCGGTGAGTGGGGACACATGAGGGGGTGTTGTTGTACACCAGAATATCTCTGAAGCATTCTTGTTTTCTCTTCACTTTGGATTGGAGCACTTTAGTCACCTTATTTGGACTTTTTTTTTCCATAAAGATTTTCTTTTTATTTAAGATAATGCAAGACATAACAGAAGTAACGATACAGAAGATTAATGCTCCAGCTGGAGTGCTAACAAAAAAAACCCCATACCTTCACCTATTATCACAGAACACAATCATTTGGACTTTTATGTTTATTATATATACAGTGGGGACAGAAAGTATTCAGACCCCCTTAAATTTTTCACTCTTTGTTATATTGCAGCCATTTGCTAAGGTCATTTAAGTTCTTTTTTTTCCTCATTAATGTACACACAGCACCCCATATTGACAGAAAAACACAGAATTGTTGACATTTTTGCAGATTTATTAAAAAAGAAAAACTGAAATATCACATGGTCCTAAGTATTCAGACCCTTTGCTGTGACACTCATATATTTAACTCAGGTGCTGTCCATTTCTTCTGATCATCCTTGAGATGGTTCTACACCTTCATTTGAGTCGAGCTGTGTTTGATTATACTGATTGGACTTGATTAGGAAAGCCACACACCTGCCTATATAAGACCTTACAGCTCACAGTGTGTGTCAGAGCAAATGAGAATCATGAGGTTAAAGGAACTGCCTGAAGAGCTCAGAGACAAAATTGTGGCAAGGCACAGATCTGGCCAAAGTTCCAAAAAAATTTCCGCTGCACTTAAGGTTCCTAAGAGCACAGTGGCCTCCATAATCCTTAAATGGAAGATGTTTGGGATGACCAGAACTCTTCCTAGAGCTGGCCGTCCGGCCAAGCTGAGCTATCGGGGGAGAAGAGCCTTGGTGAGAGAAGTAAAGAAGAACCCAAAGATCACTGTGGCTGAGCTCCAGAGATGCAGTCGGGAGATGGGAGAAAATTTTAGAAAGTCAACCATCACTGCAGCCCTCCACCAGTCAGGGCTTTATGGCAGAGTGGCCCGACTGAAGCCTCTCCTCAGTGCAAGACATATGAAAGCCTGCATAGAGTTTGCTAAAAAACACCTGAAGGACTCCAAGATGGTGAGAAATAAGATTCTCTGGTCTGATGAGATCAAGAGGAGGACTGGGCCGACTTCTCAGTCGATAACCGGTACTATAGAAGGGACGGACTGCACCTAAATGAGGAGGGTGCAGATCTGCTGGGAATGAAGATGGCCAAAAAGTTAGAGGGGTTTTTAAACTAGGCGATGGGGGGGAGGGTCCAGAGGTAGAGATAGTCAGCACGGAACATATTCCAGAGGGTAGTATTGGGGGCATTAGCGGTAGGTTAACCAAAGCACAAAAACACAAGGTAAGTATAGTAGCAAGTCCTAGTTGCAATCTCGAAACACCCAATACGAGGACAATATGCGACCGGTCTAAAATATGTGGCATGTTCACCAATGCCAGGAGCATGGTGGACAAGATGGGTGAACTAGAGATACTGTTGTATGAGGAGGATTTGGATTTTGTAGGAATTTCAGAGACCTGGTTCAATAGCTCTCATGATTGGCTGGCACACATTCAAGGGTATACCCTTTACCGCAAGGATAGAGAGGGTAAAAAAGGGGGAGGGGTATGCCTATATATAAAGAATAATGTACAAGTAAATGTGAGAGATGACATCGCTGAGGGAGCTAGGGAGGAGGTGGAATCCTTATGGGTAGAGCTCCAAAGGGATGAAGCTAAGGGGAAAATAATACTGGGAGTATGCTATAGGCCCCCTAACCTGAGGGAGGAAGTGGAGACAGATCTCCTATCACAATTTGGATTAGCAGCAAGGATGGGAAGTGTTATCATAATGGGGGATTTTAATTATCCAGACATAGACTGGGCGGAGGGAACCGCCCATTCATCTAAGGCTCGCCAGTTCCTTAATGTCTTGCAGGACAATTTTATGGGTCAGACGCATCAACTAGAAATTAAACATTACTGGATCTACTGATTACCAACAATACAGACCTGATCACGGATGTGGAAATACGGGGCAATTTAGGTAACAGTGATCACAGGTCAATTAGTTTCAGTATAAATCACACAAATAGGAAGCATAAAGGGAATACAAAGACACTGAATTTCAAAAGAGCCAACTTCCCTGAACTACAAACCTTGCTGAAAGGCATAAATTGGGATAAAATATTAGGAACAAACAATACGGAGGAGAGATGGGTTTGCTTTAAGAGCATATTAAATAAGGGCATTAGCCAATGTATCCCATTGGGTAATAAATTTAAAAGAGCGAACTCCAATGTAAAAATGCATATAAAAGCAAAGGAGAAGGCCTTCAAAAAATACAAGGTTGAGGGATCATCCTCAGCATTCAGACTTTATAAAGAATGCAACAAGAAATGTAAGGGTGCAATTAGGACGGCTAAGATCGAACATGAAAGACACATAGCGGAGGAGAGCAAAAAAAATCCCAAGAAATTCTTTAAGTATGTAAACAGTAAAAAAGGGAGGACAGACCATATTGGCCCCATAAAGAATGAGGAAGGACATCTGGTTACAAAGGATGGGGAGATGGCGAAGGTATTGAATTTATTCTTCTCCTCAGTCTTCACGAGTGAAGTGGGGGGCTTCAATAACCAAAACTGCAGTGTTTATCCTCATGACACAACACAGGAAGCACCTCCATGGTTAACAGAGGACAGAATTAAAATTAGACTTGAGAAACTTAACATTAATAAATCACCGGGACCAGATGGCTTGCATCCAAGGGTACTTAGGGAACTCAGTCAAGTGATTGCCAGACCGTTGTTCCTAATTTTTACAGACAGTCTACTGACTGGAATGGTACCAGCTGATTGGAGAAAAGCCAATGTAGCACCAATATTTAAAAAGGGCCTAAAATACATCCCTGGGAATTACAGACCAGTTAGCCTAACATCAATAGTATGTAAACTCTTGGAGGGGATGATAAGGGACTATTATACAAGATTTCAGTAATAAGAACGGTATCATTAGCAGTAATCAACATGGACTCATGAAGAATCGTTCTTGCCAAACCAATCTATTAACCTTCAATATGGGGAGTGTTATTCCTGCGCTACCAATCAGTGCTACTAAGATAGTTTTAAATAAGGAGAAGCAGCTTGCACCGAATGGGGTTCAGCCTTAAACCCTGATAAGTGGCAATTATGAACTGGGGGTTGGTGCTGCGCTAATCCTGAGAACAGATCAAGTGGCTGAGTGTGCTGGGTATGGATTCCAGCCTGCACTGCAGTGAGGGGTGGTAATACAATCCTAAACAACAAGTATAGTGCTTGGTAAACAAGCAAGTGAAAGGTGCCAAACCAGGTGATCCAAATGAAAAAAATCTATATCATAATATAATGTATCTATATAATATACATTGGGACCCACCCCAAAGGATTATGTGTTGCAGTGTGTAGCATAAAAATATTAAACCAATAAAGTAATATAAAAATATAAAAACCGGTAGCTGAGCAACATCAAAAAAATATGAAATATTCTCCAAAAAACACAGTATTTGCCTCTACCACATATAAAGTGCTGTGCATATATATCCAGAAATTGATGCAGTGTATAAAACCGTGAAGAGTAATTAAAACATGTGACTAAAACAATCAATGCCAAAAGAAACAACAAAAAACAGAAAAAAAATTCCTAATACAATATTACAATGAATAGCCTTAGTGATCATAAGCAATAGAGCATCATGCATTAAAGTGTCCAGCAACCAGCAGGGGGTGCTCAAAATTCAAGTAATAAGTTCAAATGAAAGTGCCTTAGTGCAGCATAAATCAGCTTCAATGTTTCCTTGGTGGTGTCACATTATCATAACATGCAGATGAACTTAGGTAACATAACTTTAGAGGAATGGTGACTGTGCAGTTTAAAGCAAGATTATATCCATGCAGGAATCCTCAAACGGTGGGTAGTGGCCTCTTACCTCACTATACTGAGGTTACAGCATAGAGCAGCAAACGCTATTGGTGTCTCCTATGCAGGGGGGTCCTAGGTGGTGTGTTATCAATTAGTCAGACCTCAAGCCCATAGGGAACATCATGTTGGAATGAAGAGATAAAATCCCATATAGTGTAGTATTTTGTATAAAAAGTTAGACTTTATTTAGTTTTAAAACATCACACAGGGTACTCACACAGTGTACAGTGGACGGTACAATGTATCCGGACGAGCGGCGAACTCGTACACTGCTACCAGTGGGTGGTGCCTGTCCTAATGGGAGATAGCATAGTGGTTAGAGCAGCAGGCTTATGTTGGTTGAAGTTGTGGGTTCTAATCCAGGAGAAGGAATATTTATATATATATAAGAGACGATTGAGAGGGGATATGATTTCAATATACAAATACCATACTGGTGACCCTACAATAGAAATAAAACTTTTTCACAGAAGAGAGTTTAACAAGACTCGCGGCCACTCATTAAAATTAGAAGAAAAGAGGTTTAACCTTAAACTACGTAGAGGGTTCTTTACTGTAAGAGCGGCAAGGATGTGGAATTCCCTTTCACAGGCGGTGGTCTCAGCGGGGAGCATTGATAGCTTCAAGAAACTATTAGATAAGCACCTGAATGACCGCAACATATAGGGATATACAATGTAATACTGACACATAATCACACACATAGGTTGGACTTGATGGACTTGTGTCTTTTTTCAACCTCACCTACTATGTAACTATGTAAGATAGAACTTTTTGGCCCTAATTCTAAGCGGTATGAGTGGAGAAAACCAGGCACTGCTCATCACCTGTCCAATACAGTTCCAATGGTGAAGCATGGTGGTGGCAGCATCATGCTGTGGGGGTGTTTTTCAGCTGCAGGGACAGGATGACTGTTCTTTTATAACTGAGAGCGGGGCCACACGGTGACGTTCCCGGGTGACCCTGCCCCCCTCTGATGCATGGGGACTTCCCTATAGTTTTCCCGGAGCGTCAGAGGGGGCGTTTACGTAACTGGGTGGCCCCACCCCCTCTGACACCACGGGGAAGCCATTGGGAAGTCCCCGTGCGTCAGAGGGGGTGGTGTCACCCGGGTACGTCACAGTGTGGCCCCGCCCTCAGTTATAAAAGAACTGTCACCTGCGAGGACGCATCATAGGGCAGGTGCCTCCCGTGGAGGTGGGTCGGTCGCGGCTTTGTTTTTTTTTTTCTTTTTCGGTCCATCGGTCCAGACCCATACCAGGGTCTGGTATGGATTTTGAGGGGGACCCCTACGCCATTTTTTTTTTTTAAATTGGCGCAGGGTTCCCCTTAATATCCACATCAGACCTAAAGGGCCTGGTATGGAATTTGGGGGGACCCCCACGCAATTATTTTTTTAAATTTTGGTTTGGGGTACTCTTAATATTCATACCAGACCCAAAGGGACTGGTAATAGACTGGGGGGATCCCATGCCATTTTTTTCAATGACTTTTATCTGTATCGCCGGACCCAACAATTCATTATAGGCGCGAGTACTTTTAAATTACTTTTTTTCCTTTAGAAATGTCATTTTGTGCAGGGACTGTTCTAAACACAGGAAACATTTACAGGCATAAAATTAGCACTTTTGATTTCTTCCATAGACAATTCACTATGGCTGGCACTGCTATTACTTCATGACTTTTTTTCCCTTTAGAAATGTCATTTTGCTCTCGGACTGTTCTAAACACGGGAAAAAAGCGCCACTTTACAGGCATACTATAGACATACCCCAGATACGAAATTTAAAGGAATATTTCACTTTTATTTTTTCACTTTAAGCATTATTAAAATCACTGCTCCCGAAAAAACGTCCATTTTTAAAACTTTTTTTGCATTGATACCTGTCCCCTGGGGCAGGACCCAGGCCCCCAAACACTTTTTTGACAATAACTTGCATATTAACCCTTAAAATGAGCACTTTTGATTTTTCACGTTCGTGTCCCATAGACTTTAACGGTGTTTGTGTGTTCGAACAAATTTTTTGCCTGTTCGCATGTTCTGCTGTGAACCGAATTGGGGGGCGTTCGGCTCATCCCTAGTTGTTGTGCATAGGGGCTTAAAAAAAAATGTGCCTGCCCAAATCAAAAAAATGTTGCCGATATAACAACGCCATACTAGCACCTTACTGAAGAATTCCTGCATTTCCTCTTTGAAAAATAGATCACTCTCCCACCCCTCAGGTACAGGTTCACGTAGGATGGGGCACACTTGGTCCCCATCGCCCCCCCCGCACCTGGAGGTAGTGGGAGCGTCCAAAGAGAAAGACGTTGGTCAAAATGAAACAAAGCAAATAGAGAATGAACCTATTGAATGGTCCAGACATGCGGACTCATTCTGAAATAAAGCCCTCAACCACCCCAACCCCCAAATCATGGGGGACGGAGTTGTAGAGGGTCTCCACGTCCCTGCCCCCTCAGGAATGTACATCCCATCAAGGGTCCAGAGGAGATCCATGGTATCTTGAATATAGGATCTTAAGGCCCCTGCGTGGGGATGAAGGTAGTCATTTTTTAACTGTCTAGCTACCTCAGTAAGGCATCCTCTGCCTGAGACTATGGTTCATCCCGGGGGATGCATTAAGTTCTTATGAATCTTTGGCGATGCATATAGCATTGGTGTCTTTGGAGATTTAACGTTTAATTCCCATTTTTCTGGTTATTAGATTAGTATGGTAAGCAGAACTTTCTATAGTGTAGTTCAATATGTTCAACAAAGCCGTCAGACACTTTTTTGTACTATTCACGATTGTTTAAAAGGTTCATAACCATAGTTTCGTATTGAATACCATCCATCACTACTAGGTTACCTCCTTTGTCTAAGGGCTTGATAATTATACGCTGATCTTGTTGTAAGGTAAAAACGTCCTCCTGTTTGTACTCCCTGGCAGAGAATGGTAAGAACAGAAAGGTCAGACAGAAAGTCCTCAGCTGGGGAGGGCTCAACCTCGTCAGTATGGCCCTCCTCCCATAGTTCCATTAGATCATCTAGAGCCTTCATATCATTGATAGTAATTTCTTACCATAAGGGATTGTCCAAAGATTGGGATTGAGAATATGACTGATTTTTGTCATATACAGTGCTGAGAAAAAGTACTTGCCTCCTTCCTGATTTTTTTTTTTTTTGCATATTTCTCACACTTAAATGATTAATCATTAATCATCAAACGCATTTTAATATTACACAAAGTTAACCCGAGTAAATCCAAGACGCAGTTTTTAAATTATCATTTCATTTATTAAGGGAAAAAAGCTGTTCAAACCTACCTGGCCCTATGTGAAAAAGTAATTGCCCCCTCTCATGCTGAATCATGAATGAACTGTGATTATCCATAATTTTTTAGAAAGCTGAGTTCAATTTCACTTGCCACACCCAGGCCTGATTACTGCCAGACCTGTTGAATCGAGAAATCACATCAATAGAAGCTGTCTGACAAAGTGAAGCACGCTAACAGATCACAAAAAGCCACACATCATGCCACAATCTAAAAAAATTCAAGAACAGATTAGACACAAAGTAATGTTCATGTATCCGTCTAGGAAGGGTTTCAAAGCCATTTCTAAGGATTTGGAACTCCAGTGAACCACGGGGAGGGCCATTATCCACAAATGGAGATAACTTGGCACAGTGGTGAACCTTCCCAGGAGTGGCCGGCCTACAAAAATGATCTAGGAGGTCATAAAAGAACCCAGAACAACATCTAAAGAACTGCAGGCCTCACTTGCTTCAGGTCAGATCAGTATTCATGATTCAACAATAAGAAAGAGACTGTCAAAAAAGGCATTTACCAAAAAACATCTTGATTATCCCCAAGACTTTTAGGCAAATATTCTGTAGACTGATGAGACAAAAATTAAACTTTTTGGAAGGTGTGCGTCCCGTTACATCTGGTACAAAACTAATACAGCTTTCATAACAAGGACATCATACCAACAGTCAGACATGGTGGTGGTAGCGTGATGGTCATGGTCTGGATTATGCAGCAGGACAATGGTCCGAAGCACAACAGCAAATCCACCTCTAAATGGTTCAAACTAAGCAAAATTTAGGTTTTGCAGTGGCCTAGTCAAAGCTTGGACTTAAATCCAATTGAGATGCTGTATCATAACCTTACACAGGCCGTTCATGCAGGAAAACCCTCCAATGTGGCTGAATTAAAACAATTCTGCAAAGAAGAGTGGGCCAAAATTGCTCCACAGCAATGTAAAAGACTCATTGCCAGTTATCGCAAAAGCTTGATTGCAGTTGTTGCCCCCAAGGGTGGCACAAGCAGTTATTAGATTTAGGGGGCAATTACTTTTTCACATAAAGCCAGGCAGGTTTGGACAGCTTTTTTGCCTTAATAAATGAAACCATCATTTACAAACTGCATTTTTTATTTACTCGAGTTATCTTTGTGTAATAATAAAATTTGTTTGATGGTCTGAGTCATTTAAGTGTGACAAATATGCAAAAAAAAAAATCAGAAAGGGGGCAAATACTTTTTCACAGCTTGTATGACTTTAAACATTAGTTTTTGTGAAAATAGATTTAGATCCTTAATAAGTTAAAATTGGTAAATTTTTTGTGTAGGACAGAAAGTTAGACCCGGACTTAAGCCCTGGATTTGTTCAGCAGTGAGAGGATAGGAAGATAGGTTAATTACTTCAAATTTGGTTTGGTCATAGATAGTTTGTGATTCGTTTGTTCCCCATTGAATATTTTCTTGGGGTCTAGTGCCTGTTGAGAAAAAAATTGGTGCTGGACGTAAATCTGGTTGATATGTGCTCCTGTTTGGGTGACTTAACTGAGCCTGAGCAGGTACATTCAGTGTTTGAGAGGTGCTGAGTGTTGGGATGCCTCCCATTTGATCGGAGGGGCCCGTGGGAATCTGGGAAGAGGATGATATGGCGGTATGACTACTGCGTGTCAGCGCAATACATAACTTCCGCCATGCTGGGCTGGCGCATACGTGCAGGCATCAATTAGACGTCCACGTCCCGCTGGTGACGTTAGACACCATTGAGACGGGGAAGACAAGAAGTGGCATCCAGCCACCATTCTCTGACTGAGTCTGTGAGAGAGAGCTTGCATCTCTCCTTTCCCTCTATATCTGAACTTTGGAGTCTATTCAAGACCGGTAAGAATCACTTGACAACTTACACTCCTTTGTGACCACTGTGAGCAATGTGAACTGGAACCTGCCAGTCACCCTTGTGGGAATTTAACCAGCTGAGATGGGCTATTTTGCTCCATATGAGTGGGGGACGTGTGTTCCTCGCACTATGCATAAACCACATAGAAAGAACACAAAATTTTGAGAGGGAGGAGCCTCAGAATGGCCCTGGTTGAGAGGCCGTGGTAGGAGCTCCAGATGTCTCCATCCCCTAATGCAGCTAAAGACCAATAGTGCCTGTCCAACCCCATACTAAGTACCCCAGCATCACTGCTCCCTCTTACCCTGGTGTATAGTGGGGAATGAGGAGGTGGAGACTAGCTGTCTGGCATAGCAGCAGAGGAGAAGAAAGTCTTGGTCCTGTGGCATGAACGAGAGACCCAGGCCGTGGCTGACTCCCGGAAGGAGAGGAGCAGAGTAAGCGACTGGGGATACTTGGTGCTGCTCAGAGGTATTTGGAGGTACATTGAGGCACCCAACGGAAAGCGGAAACACCCGGAGCCATTCGGCGGTGCTCGGAGATTCCCGGCGGTACTCAGCAATTCCCGGGGAGGAAGGCAGAGCATCAGGGACTGTGGTCGGAGTGTTCGCGGCTGGTGTGCCATGGACCTGATGACCTGGAGAGCAACAAGCGGAGCAGACCCATAAGGAAGACCCCGTGAACTCCCCCTCATTTAAAGAAGCCCCTTAGGAAAAAAGAGGTAATCCCTTAACTTTGGCTTCACCTAAAGAGTGGTGAGCGGTGAGTACTACTTATTTTGTACATATATAGACTGCTACATGAATAGAACATTTTCTGAAATGCAGATGTAGAACTGAGTTATTGCACTGCTGAATATTAAACCATTAAGGGTCAAACGGCTCACCATCATATTCTAGCAAAACAAGCAGAAAATAAAACAGTAATTGAGGAAGTACAAAGATTTCTGCAAAAGACTGGAAATCCCTATCCCAGAAATCCCTGGATGGACTGTAGATAGGAGAGAAATAACAATACAAGAAGAAGACAGATGACCACTGTTATACAGGAAAAAATAACATAAATAAATAGAATAGAAATAAAAATTCAGTACCATAAGAATAGAACATATTGAATGGGGGGAGGAAGGGGGTTCGGGACGAGGGAGAACAGGATGGAATAAGATTAAAAAAAAAAAGATATAGGGGACGGGGAGCTAGGGAGATCCGGCGGGCTTCAGACCTACACCCCTAAAAGTTTGGAGAAGGTCAAAATACCATCACATTGGATCTTGGGGGGGAGGGATGGACCACATGCCAGGAAGTCCTTCCTTCTCATGCCTCTTCTTCAATGAGAAGTCGATCCTTATGGCAGAAGAATACCCTTGCCCTCCATATGGTGGGAGAAGAGGGGGTGGTTGCGAGAAAAAAACAATATAACAGAACTAAAAATATTAACATATAGAGGTTTAAATACCCCAGGAAAAAGGCATAAAGTACTGAAGGAAGTTAAACAATATACAGCAAGTATAGTATTTCTACAAGAGACCCACATAGCACAGGATACAAAGATAAGAGACAGGGAATATGATTTCAATGTACAAATACCGTACTGGTGACCCCACAATAGGGATAAAACTTTTCCGTGTAAGGGAATTTAATAAGACATGCTGCCATTCACTAAAATTAGAAGAAAAGTGGGTTAACCATAAACTGCATAGAGAGTTCTTTACTGTGAGAGCGGTAAGGATGTGGAATTCCCTTCCACAGGCAGTGGTTTCAGTGGGGACCATCGATAATTCCAAAAACTATTAGTTAAGCACCTGAACGACCACAACATACAGCAATATACAATGTAATACTGACATAAAATCACACACATAGGTTGGACTTGATGACATTTTTTCTTTTTTCAACCTTGCCTACTAGGTAATTATGTAACATTACTATGTAACAATGTAAGATTATATTGAAAAGAACATCCAATATGGTACTATGGGGACGCCCCAACAAAAAGCGCAAAAGGGGTGGCGATAGGATTTGCAAGGCTCTTTCTGGAAGAAAGGAAAGTGGATTTCGGTCGGTTTATATTTGTAAGAGGGAAAATACAAGAAGCAGAATTCATACTGACAAATGTTTACTGTCCAAATATAAACCCAACAGGGTACTTGAAATCCTAGGAAAACTGATGGATTTTAAAAAAGATGAATTAATTATGGCAGGAGACTTAAATTTCTGCATGGATCCAAAGGTAGATAGTCTGTTGCATGCGCAGGGGATAGGGAGACATCAACTTAAGAGGGTAAAAAAAAAAATTACACCAGTGTCAAATGGCAGATGACTGGAGGATACAGTATCTGTAGATAAAAGATTATACCTTTTATTCCCCAATCAAATTAAGGGAGTTGGGACTTTAACATCGTGGATTCAGTAGAACAAAAAAGGGGAAATTGGGACTTTAAATGAGGTGGTAGATTTTGTGTAGAAAAGGTGGTCAGTTTTATTAGAGTAAAAAATATAAAAAATATAATGCATATAGGTAATAAGCATCATATGAAAAAACATATAATGAAGTGTTGTCATAGTGTACATATGCATACTAGATTCAAATTGCAAAGTAATAATACATTTTGTATACAGAGATCAATAAATGAGTAACATCGTAATATACGTATGCATAGAGCAATAACATCATATGGGTAGATGTATACATGATAAACACTTAGTACATATATATAGCATAATCAATTAGCCTGACAGCTGGCAGCCAAAGGAATGATACAAAAAATATGTGTAACATATCTTGGTATGAAGTTAAGTAGGCATGTAACTACATCCTTAATGTCCGACGCGTTTCTGTGTGAGATACACTTCTTCAGGGGCGGATGTGGTGGGGTATCTATAAAAATTGTATAAATTATAAAAATTAATCCTAATATAGATAAGTACAACAGGTGAAAAACTGGCAGTGTGGTATACCCTGGGTACTTACATGCCCGTACGTGACGACGGTATGCAGAGTAGGCAAAACCGGAGCCGTGGGAATGGTCTGTCCCGGGAGCTGAGGTGATGGGACACCCCATGTCCAAGGATTAGCACATGCAGAAACCCCCAGAGGGAACGCAGGCCTCTTGTGATAACAATAAAAATGTGAATGTGACCTAAAAAAGATAAAAAAGTGACCAATGGTAATAGTAGTGAAAAAATAGGGACTAGGTGTGGTGTGTAAGAACGGTGGTGGTATGAACCACCGCATCACCAAAGATAGGTGACTAGTGAAAGGCTGGAAAGAAGGAAAACGAAAAAAACATGTGCTGGGAAGTGCTGTCCATAAGGACACATCTGTGTTTACCTTATGTGAAAGTGCCAGTATGAAAGGCTTCCAAAAAGTGAGCGTGCTGCCTGTGTGTGAAGGAAGGAGACCTGCAGTGGGGAATGACTATATGCGCGTCCGAGGAGGGGGGGCCATCACCAACATCACGCGCACGACAGAGAAGAGGAGGTGGGAGCCTAAGCACGCATGGCAGGACGCCACACGTACCCTAGCGCCGAGAACCCAACTGTCGGCTGGATGGAAACAACAAGCAGTCCCGTTGTGGCGCCGAAAAGTGACGACACCTCGCACGCGAGGCTGCTGGGCGTGGCGCCTATGCATCGTGGACACCCGCCCACCACCCCGGGGGGGAGAGGGCGAGCGTGCAGAGCGCATCGCAGCTCCCGGGAACTAGACAAAAAACCCGGCCCGGAGTGGCAGTATCCGCACAATCTGCCGAGACCTTAGGCATGATTAGGTACTAGCGCCAACTGAAAAGCATGGATAAATGTTGTCTCGCCACGTGTACACCATCTACACATGGATGGCAGGGGAACACTGCCAACCAAAGTCAAACACCTCCATCCCTATAGCATAAACAATCAAATTAAGGGAGTTGGGACTTTAACATCCCGGATTCAGTAGAACAAAAAAGGGGAAATTGGGACTTTAAATGAGGTGGTAGACTTTGTGTAGAAAAGGTGGTCAGTTTTATTAGAGTAAAAAATATAAAAAATATAATGCATATAGGTAATAAGCATCATATGAAAAAACATATAATGAAGTGTTGTCATAGTGTACATATACATACTAGATTCAAATTGCAAAGTAACACCTACACACCACACCTAGTCCCTATTTTTTCACTACTATCACCATTGGTCACTTTTTTATCTTTTTTAGGTCACATTCACATTTTTATTGTTATCACAAGAGGCCTGTGTTCCCTCTGGGGGTTTCTGCATGTGCTAATCCTTGGACATGGGGTGTCCCATCACCTCAGCTCCCGGGACAGACCATTCCCACGGCTCCGGTTTTGCTTACTCTGCATACCGTCGCCACGTACGGGCATGTAAGTACCCATGGTATACCACACTACCAGTTTTTCACCTGTTGTACTTACCTATATTAGGATTAATTTTTATCATTTATACAATTTTTATAGATACCCCACCACATCTGCCCCTGAAGAAGTGTATCTCACACAGAAACGCGTCGGACATTAAGGATGTAGTTACATGCCTACTTAACTTCATACCAAGATATGTTACACATATTTTTTGTATCATTCTTTTGGCTGCCAGCTGTCAGGCTAATTGATTATGCTATATATATGTACTAAGTGTTTATCATGTATACATCTACCCATATGATGTTATTGCTCTATGCATACGTATATTACGATGTTACTCATTTATTGATCTCTGTATACAAAATTTATTATTACTTTGCAATTTGAATCTAGTATGCATATGTACACTATGACAACACTTCATTATATGTTTTTTCATATGATGCTTATTACCTATATGCATTATATTTTTTATATTTTTTACTCTAATAAAACTGACCACGTTTTCTACACAAAGTCTACCACCTCAAGTCCCAATTTCCCCTTTTTTGTTCTACCTTTTATTCC
Organism: Aquarana catesbeiana; assembly: GCF_042186555.1. Lineage (NCBI taxonomy): Eukaryota > Metazoa > Chordata > Amphibia > Anura > Ranidae > Aquarana > Aquarana catesbeiana. Next base: position 555,917,136 of record NC_133324.1, read on the forward strand.
CCAGTGCATGCGATGTACTCAAGATTTAACTATATAATGGTGGAGCACAGATTGTTAGAATTAGTAGGAACAACATCCATAGGAATACAGACATTATTGGACCATCCACCAGTAATAATGAAATTAAAAATAAACAGCAGTCAAAGTAAAAATGTCCTGTGGAGGCTAAATGAGGATTTATTATTAGACAAAAATAGAAACTATTATAAGAAAAGAGTTAGAGCTGTATTTTCAGCTTAATGAAACCGCTGAAGTATCTGAAAACACAATACGGGAAGCCCATAAAGCTTATATAAGCGGTATATTAATATCCAATTGGGCTAGAAAAAAAATGGAAAGAACAAAGAATATAAATAGGTTGATAAAAAGAATATATGAATTAGAACAATTACATAAAAAAAAAAAAACATGGACAAAAAAAAAATACAACAAGAGCTTACATTAATAAGAGAAGAACTGAGAGAACTAATGAAGCAGGAAACAAGACAAGTTTTTAACAGAGTGGCAATTTACAGATATACATGGAGTAATAAGCCAGGGAAATATTAAGCAAAAAATTTGAAAAATAAAAAGTCAATTAATTTTATAGATAAAATTAAAACAGAAAAAACAGAAACAGTAGATTTAACAACATTAATAGCTCAGGGCTTTCAAAGTTACTATAGTGCATTATACACAGTGCGACAAAAGGGTTCGCAAGAAGCGGAACTGTGAAGAACTCTAAAAATACAAGAATATCTAAATGAAGCAAACTTACCTAAATTATCTTAAGAAAGATTGCAAATATTAGAAGAACCAATAAAGTTAGAGGAAATAAGAACAGCCTAAAAAATACTCCAGTAGACAAGAGCCCAGGCCCAGATGGTCTAACGATAAAATATTATAAAAAAATTTCCAATAGCATTTTTGAACGCAGATACAAAATTGTACGCAAAGGTGCTAGCTAGTAGATTGAAAGAATTGATGCCTGAATGGATCCATGCAGATCAAACAGGGTTCGTCCCAGGAAGAGAAGGCAAAGATAATGGAATAAGAACTTTACTTCTGTTGCATAAATTAAAGACTAGAAATGTGTATCTTAGTAAACGATATTCCCTTACTAAATGAGATAAAAACAGAGCTAAAAAAATAGCGATGAAATCTCTTTCTTGGATAGGAAGAATAAACATAACAAAAGATGGTAATAATCCCAAAAATGTTGTACAAATTTCAGATGCTGCCAATAACGCTACCCCAGATATATTTTAGGACACTTAGAGGAAAAATACTAAGATTTATTTGGCAGGGCTTCTTCTTCCCCTGCTTCTTCCTCCTTCTTTCTCCGGTCTACCTCCGGCTTCTCCTTTCCTACTTCTTCCACTGGTCTTCTCCTTCTTTCTCTGGTCTCCCTTCGGCTTCTCCTTCCCCACTTCTTCCTCTGGTCTTCTCCTTCTTTCTCCGCCTTTTCTCCCGCCACTGACCCTCTGATGATTCAAATAAGGAACCTCCTCCGATGATGCGATGGGGCGGATCATATCATTCAGAGACCCCGCCTCTTGTGACTTCACCGCCTGGGGCTTGATGGGTCCGTAATGTCATAATGTAAGTTTTACTGTGACAGGTTGGCTCCCCTGGGCGAACCGCGGTAACTGTATGTCGGCCCTTTAAGACGCTATAGGAGGCGCTCGCGCGCTGCCGGAGGTGTGTGCCTGGCACCCGCGATCACTTGTGACAGAGTGGGAACTGGGATCTTTGTGTGTGAACAAACAAATCCCGATTCTCTCAGGGAAGAGGAGACAGATTGTGTGTGCATACTAAGTATGAACACCAATCTCTCTCCTCCTCCAGTCAGTCCCACCCCCCTACAGTTAGAACAGATCTAGGGAACACAGTTAACCCCTTGATTGCCCCTAGTGTTAACCCCTTCCCTGCCAGTGACATTTATACTGTAATCAGTGCATTTTTTAGCACTGATCGCTGTATAATTGCCAGTGGTCTCAAAAATGTATCAAAAGTGTCCAATTTGGCCGCCACAATATTGCAGACCTGATAAAAATTGCAGATCACCGCCATTACTAGTAAAAAGATAATAAAAATGCCATAACGCTTTCCCTATTTTGTTGACGCTATAACTTTTGCGCAAACCAATCAATATACGCTTATTGCAAACTTTTTTTACCAAAAATATGTAGAAGAATACATATTGACCTAAACTTTTTTTTTAAATTTGGGATATTTATTATAGCAAAAAGTAAAATATATTGTGTTTCTTAGGCTCCTGCAAAGAAAAATTCAGGCCTGTTCTTAGGCTAAACAGGCTAAACTTCTCTACACGAAGTGGCATGTTTGTGATTCAAACCCAGACTCTCAGGGCTGCTAAGCAGAAATGCTAACCAGTAAGCCACCGAGCTGCCACATGTGGAACCCTCCTACACATAAATACACATGTACTGCATTGCTTTGGACATATAGGTGGTGGAATTACATTAGTCAGGAGTTATTCTTCTTGATTTATTCTGTGATATTTGGTGGTTCTTGGTGTGTGAGTGTAGAATAGTGATGTTACCCTCTGATTTTTGGCAATGCCATTTTTATTTCTGATGTCGGTACACATATCAAAGTTTTTGGGTTCAAATTGATTATTTGGAAATAATATAAAACACACACAATTGTGACACATTTTAAATTTGCATCAGCAATGGTATAGTTTGTGGTTTGTAAAGACACCTGTATGAGTTTGGGTAAACATTTTTGACTTGGACAGCAACACATGAAAGTGACAGAGAAAAAATATTTTACCAAAACATGAAAACATGAGAGTAGTTTGCATGTCTGAGCATGCTCAGTTGTGCTGGCACTTAGTTGTAAAGAGATGGTAAATTTATCTCTTCTCAGACTTTTAAAGATATTTCAGTGTAGAAATCACTTTTTCACAAACTTTAAAAGCAGATTATCTTTAAAAAAATATACCGCATATTTCAGTACCATTTAGGCGATCATATCATGCTCTAAACATTATTTCCATGTGGAATTCTCCAGGTCCTAACAAGAGTAAGGGTTTGGGCGCTATCTGTTTTCTGGAAGCTATAGTAAGTTAGATTTTGGGAGTATTTTTGCTCCAGCGCTATAGTAAATTTCATTTTAGCGCTAATTACTGCGATTGCGGCATTTTAGCACTAATTACCGCGATTGCGATAATTTTGCCGCTAATTAGCGCTCAGTGCTATTGTAAATGACCCCCGAAGTTGTCAATTAATATAATATTTCTAACACATATCTTAGGTATACTTACAAAAACACCCCAAAACACATTCTTTCAATCCTCCCATGTATAGCGATACCAAATGCATAAGACTTTTTCACAGCCTAGCCACATAGAGGGGCCCAAAATCCAAGAAGCACCTTTAGGCGTTCTAGGGGCATAAATGACACATCTAATTACCTGACTACCTATAACATTTTTGGAGGCCCTGGAGCAACAGGACAGTGAATACACCAACAGAATGACTACTTTTTGGAAAATAAACACCCCAAGGTATCGTCTAGGTTGCATGGTGAGTCTATTGAAGACCTAATTTTTTTTAGGTTTTTTTTCCAAATCTTTTCATTAAGAGTTTTGGAAAAAAATAACAAAAAACCCTCACAGGGGCTTTTGATATATCATTGCAAAGATCAGGAGACAAGGAGTAGCAAGGGTTACATCCATAAAACATTAAAGGTGTGGCTCATAATAACTTCTACATAAATAGACAGGCTTGACAAAAGGTGCAAAGGAGAAAAATATGCGATAAGAAGGGGGGGGGGGACATCCCCATGGCATCCCAAAGACAGAAAGAATCATGTAAAACAGCTTAAAACTTTTTTTCACTTTTGGATGGAGTGGCAAAGGGTTGGAACTCATGTTAAGTTTTTTTTTTGCTGAATTTGTTCCTACTGGGGAAATTCACCCTCCCTATTTGTCCTGAGGACCATTGCCATTGTGAACTAAAATGATGAAAAATCATGAGAAATCCATGTGTTTACAGAAGTCAGAACAGTAAGTGGGAATCTTCCAAAAGGAACATCTGTTTTTGTGACAAGGGGAGATTTGCCTTCAGTTTGGAGAAATTATTTCTAGTTGTGTCTACAGGACAGAAAGTGAAGGGAAATCTTTCTAATGGGATACACACAGCAAAATAAAACAATAAAAAGGAATAATAAAAAATAAATCAATAAATACATTGTAAACTGACAGGGGTTTTGGCCCTTACTTGCTCTATCCAAAGCAAAAAAGGTTTGTGTGTAGGTATAATAAATATGCACTTTAATTGCATCACACAAAATCCTATTAAACTTTGCTTGTTCAGAATACTGAAGATGTTTAGATACTGTTCAGCAAAGGGAATACTCATGTGGCCTTACTGAGTCCATATTCTTTTGTGAGGATTGCTGTCAATAATTATTTTTAGTGATGCATAAACATCTATATTTTTTTTAAGTACTTTGTTGACAAACTTGTCTTTCTACATTTCCTGAGGACAATAGGTCAAGGTCAGGGGATAGGTTGTGAGAAAGATCCATCATGGATTCCACCATCGATACACCTCACCCAGAATACCATACAAAGCCTCTGCTGGGCTTTTATTGGCAGGTTGGAAATCGCTAAGGTCCAGATTCATAAACATCCTCCTCATTTAAAGATGAACAAAGGAAGAGCCAAATTCTGTTGAGGGGAAAAATGTAATTTATTTTGGCCACTAGAAGCGGAAACAATAATTAAACCCAGACACGTTTGAGTAGAAACATTAAAAGCAAAATATGTAGAAATTTGGTTTTGTTGTTACAGAAAACTACTGAATGATCAAGCAGATTCAAATAATGTATAAATCATGAAATATTGGTTGTAGTGTATTCAAGCCTCAATAATTCAATGAGTATAGTTTTTACACTTACATAAACATATAAATGTAGAAAATCATAATCTAGTTTGTGTTTTTTAGTATACCTCAGACCAGTGCTTCTCAATTTTTTAGTCAAGGCACCATTTCAAATTATGCACAATTTGCAGGAACTCCATTCTAAAATGTAAAAAGTTAAATTAATAGATCTACATAACACAGTAGCATCCACACACACATAGTACATCCAGAATTACAGGTGATTAATTTTATCAAAGCAAATATACCTTTGCACATTGGTACAGACTAGTATTCCAGTATCTCTTGTCTTCTTCAGTTTCTCTCCCTCACATAGCTAACATGACTCCTGTGCTGATGGAGAGGAGCAGGATAAGGTCAAACTAGAACACTTTGTAGGTGCCCGAATTGCTCCTTATCAAGCGATGATGTTACCAATGTTGCATAAAAACTTGAGGCTTTGCATCCACTCTGAAGCTTGTTGACAATTTTTGGGCAATTTGGGGCAAATTTTGGACATTTTGCCACAGCACCTCTGAACAGCCCAGACAGCACCCCAGTTGAAAACACATCATGTGGTGAAATTATCTTACTGCATGAAACTCTGATTGTAATGGTCTATGCAAGATGTGAGCAATGTTTTTGCTTAAATGTATGGCTGCCTTCTAATACTGTTGATGAAGTTAATTAACTTAATTTTTGACAATGTTTTTCCATTACATTTTTGTTAATGTTTTCCATTGCATATACAGTGGCTTGCAAAAGTATTCGGCCCCCTTGAACTTTTCAACCTTTTGCCACATTCCAGGCTTCAAACATAAAGATATAAAATTTTAATTTTTTGTGAAGAATCACGAACAAGTGGGACACAATTGTGAAGTGGAACGAAATCTATTGGATATTTTAAACTTTTTTAGCAATTAAAAAACTGAAAAGTGGTGTGTGCAAAATTATTCGGCCCCTTTACTTTCAGTGCAGCAAACTCACTCCAGAAGTTCAGCGAGGATCTCTGAATGATCCAATGTTGTCCTAAATGACTAATGGTGATAAATAGAATCCACCTGTGTGTAATCAAGTCTCTGTATAAATGCACCTGCTCTGTGATAGTCTCAGGGTTCTGTTGAAAGCGTGAGAGAGCATCATGAAGACCAAGGAACACACCAGGCAGGTCCGTAATACTGTTGTGGAGAAGTTTAAAGTGGAGTTCCACCCAAAAGTGGAACTTCCACTCATCAGATTCCTCCCCCCCTCCGGTGACACAGTTGGCACCTTTCAGGGGGGAGGGGGGTACAGATACCTGTATATTACAGGTATCTGTACCCACTTCCGGCATAGATAGCCGCAGAATCTGCGGTTATTTACGCCACTTCCTGCTCCCTCCCACACGGGTCCCAGAGGCAGCAGGGACCATCCGTATTGCGCTGCGCAACTCGCGCATGCGCAGTAGGGAACCGGGAAGTGAAGCCGCACGACTTCACTTCCTGATTCCCTTACCGAAGATGGAGGCGGCAGCACCCGAGGACGGAGAGACACTTCGGCCTCGGGTGCCGACATCGCGGGCGCCCTGGACAGGTAAGTGTCCATGTTTTAAAAGTCAGCAGCTGCAGTATTTGTAGCTGCTGACTTTTAAAAAAAAATTTTTCGGCGGCGCTCCGCTTTAAAGCCGGATTTGGATACAAAAAGATTTCCCACGCTTTAAACATCCCAAGGAGCACTGTGCAAGCGATCATTTTGAAATGGAAGGAGTATCAGACCACTGCAAATCTACCAAGACCTGGCTGTCCCTCTAAACTTTCAGCTCAGACAAGGAGAAGACTGATCAGAGATGCAGCCAAGAGGCCCATGATCACTCTGGATGAACTGCAGAGAACTACAGCTGAGGTGGGAGAGTCTGTCCATAGGACAACAATCAGTCGTACACTGCACAAATCTGGCCTTTATGGAAGAGTGGCAAGAAGAAAGCCATTTCTCAAAGATATCCATAAAAAGTCTCGTCTAAAGTTTGCCACAAGCCACCTGGGAGACACACCAAACATGTGGAAGAAGGTGCTCTGGTCCGATGAAACCAAAATCGAACTTTTTGGCCACAATGCAAAACGATATGTTTGGCGTAAAAGCAACACAGCTCATCACACTCAACACACCATCCCCACTGTCAAACATGGTGGTGGCAGCATCATGGTTTGGGCCTGCTTTTCTTCAGCAGGGACAGGGAAGATGGTTAAAATTGAGGGGAAGATGGATGCAGCCAAATACAGGACCATTCTGGATGAAAACCTGTTGGAGTCTGCAAAAGACTTGAAACTGGGACGGAGATTTATCTTCCAACAAGACAATGATCCCAAACATACAGCAAAATCTACAAAGGAATGGTTCACAAATAAACGTATCCAGGTGTTAGAATGGCCAAGTCAAAGTCCAGACCTGAATCCAATCGAGAATCTGTGGAAAGAGCTGAAAACTGCTGTTCACAAACGCTCTCCATCCAAGCTCACTGAGCTCGAGCTGTTTTGCAAGGAAGAATGGGCAAGAATTTCAGTCTCTCGATGTGCAAAACTGATAGGACATACCCCAAGCGACTTGCAGCTGTAATCGCAGCAAAAGGTGGCTCTACAAAGTATTAACGCAAGGGGGCCAAATAATTTTGCACGCCCCACTTTTCATTTTTTTTATTAGTTAAAAAAGTTTCAAAAATCCAAAAGATTTCGTTCCACTTCACAATTGTGTCCCACTTGTTGGTGATTCTTCACAAAAAAATAAAAATGTTATACAGAGACTTGATTACACACAGGTGGATTCTATTTATCACCATCAGTCATTTAGGACAACATTGGATCATTCAGAGATCCTTGCTGAACTTCTGGAGTGAGTTTGCTGCACTGAAAGTAAAGGGGCCGAATAATTTTGCACACACCACTTTTCAGTTTTTTAATTAATTAATTAATAAAAAAAGTTTAAAATATCCAATAGATTTCGTTCCACTTCACAATTGTGTCCCACTTGTTGGTGATTCTTCACAAAAAATTAAAATTTTATATCTTTATGTTTGAAGCCTGAAATGTGGCAAAAGGTTGAAAAGTTCAAGGGGGCCGAATACTTTCCCAAGCCACTGTATATGTGTAATAATTTTAATGATCATCAACAAAAACCTAATAAGAAGGCTTAAAAGATAAGTTCACCGGGGGACAGGAGGCGGAGCCTAGCGGAGCAGACATGCATTGTTAGAGCTCCACACCGCTGAGGAGAGAAGAGAAGGACAAAGCGGAGCCTGCAGGCTCAAAAGGTATCCATTTGAACCTTTTTGCCCCAGGGAACAAACTGTGAAAGTTTGGGCAGGAAATATGGTACTGGGAGGAAGCCGTGGCAGAAATAAAAATCACCTCACAAAGAGCTCACAGGCACTCACTGCAACTAAAGCAGCTCCAGTCACCTCACAATATACAGCATCAGGGCGCTCTCACAGACAGAAAATATCACAGCAAGACTCTCCATTTGAGTCAGATACAGAACAAATCCTCTCACAAACTTCTCCACAAGCCTCCTCAGCATCCCCAGTAATATTATTACAATTTGAAAAGATGCTTCATAAGGCTTTAAAACAAACCTCAGACCAAATAACAAACAGCCTAACCAAAGAAATAAGAGAGCTGGGAAACCGCACCGCAGCCTTAGAAATAAAAATTGATGAAATTGAAATTACAACCCAAGAAAATATAACAGAATTGGAACAATTAAAAGAAGAGAATTTAATACTTCAAACTAAGCTCGAAGATTACGAAAATAGAGCCAGACGTTCAAACTTGCGCATAAGGGGAATACCTGAAACTGTGACAGACCTGCAATCTACTATTACTGCTCTATTACAAGAACTAAAGCCAGATATCCCTATTGAACGTTTAGAACTGGACAGAGTACACAGAGCCCTCACAGCCAAAAAGAAAGACGGACCCCCACGTGATATAATCACAAAATTTCATTATTACAGAATGAAAGAACAAATACTAATTGCTGCAAGAGAAAAAAAGGAACTTAATTTTCAAGGACACAATTATCAAATTTTTGCTGACCTATCCCAACTTACTATTACTAAAAGACGATCCATGAAACCCCAACTAATGGAACTGCAACGCCACAACATTATGTATCAATGGGGTTTCCCCTTTTCAGTCAGATTTAACTACCAAGGTACAATTCACAGAAGTAGATCAGCAGATGAACTACAACAAACCCTTTTAAAATTAAATCTGACAGAACCCACAAGCAGCAACACCCCCACACGCAGAAGAATGGCATCATCTTCACCTTCAGGTAGCACCCAGAAAATTTCAGAACAAAATGGGAATCATCATTCTCACAAAAGAGGCCGTTATGCCACATCATCCATGGACCAAGAAGATTCAATGGACTGACATCCTAATTCCTGATATCTCTTCATTTATTATACTAAGAGATGGTTCTCTATAAAAAACCTGTATTTATAACTGAATGTAACTGCATTCTGATAGTCACACACTGTATGGGATCAAGTTACATTCCAGTTATATTTCTTATTACTTCTGATTCATATAGCCTTAGAATATATAAGTGAAATAAGGAAATTCTTGTTCAGTTATATATTTTCAGGTAATAACAATAGATTTATTACTTTTTAGGACAAATATGTTCAATAATCCAGAAGTAATGGAGGCTTTTTCTTTCTTTTCTTAAAACAAATATATTAGTACCTAACTAGTTCCTAGAACTATGTTTTTCTTTCTAATCTGAAGCAATACAACCTCAATTTTATGAGTTAACATATCTAAACAGTTACATATGAATAAAATATGTAATTGTTTACTCTAAAAGGGTTAAAATCCCAAAATAATTCAAACTATCTTCATCAATACCAAAGTTATTAACAGTACCTTTCTAACTGAATTATTTAGCCTAGGGCAAAACTAACCATATACAACCACCCTGGAATAAATAATTTCAACAAAAACTATATTCTGCACTCCAATTAATGAATCATCATTTTGATGTCTTTTGACATAGCACTTCTCTCCTGTAAGCAGAAGATCCGTGTACCCCCATTAGCCCTCCTCATTCTCCCAACCATATTATGTGGGAGTGTGACGAAGGCACTTATTCCCCTGAGAGAGATATTTATTCTCTTTCACGGGTAAATTGTGATTACTTGCAAAAAATAATTTATACAATGTATCATCTAATCTCATATGTTTTTTGTTTACTCTTTACTCCAGAATTCACTGGTTTCTTTTCTATCTTTTCATCTCTTCAGTCCACACAGGTTGATCTGTGCAGTCAGCTCTGCATAAGAAAAAGTAAGTCAAAACTATTTGATCTGTTGCCATGGCACCACTGAATATACTTTCCCTGAATGTTCAGGGAATAAATGTCCCTCAAAAAAGGACCAAAGCCTTCCGTACTTTCCATAACAAGAAGGCTCACATAGTATGCCTCCAAGAAACACACTTCACCAAAGATTCTACTCCAAAATATATTTCTCCTTTATATCAACAAAGTTACACGGCTTCTGCCTGTACCAAACAAAGGGGTACTCTAATTGCATTTCACCGATCCACACCATTCACCTTATCATCAGAAATTAAAGACCCAGAAGGTAGATACCTGATACTCATGGGTTATATAATGGATACAGCAATCACGGTGATTTCCTACTACGCTCCTAACAAACAACCTACACCATTCCTCTCACATATATTACAAGTGATTAATACACACAAAATAGGAACAGTGATAATGTGCGGGGATTCGAACCAGGTCCTCCTCCCATTTCTAGATAAATCACCTTTTACACCATCCAAAATAACCTCTAGATTACCTTTTTCTCAACTTCTTTCCAAATACAATCTGGTAGATTCGTGGAGAGAAAGTAACCCAATGAAAAAGAAATTCACTTATTTCTCGCACCCTCATCAAACCTTCACCAGAATAGATCATATTTTTCTAACAATAGGAATAATACCAGAAATTATTGCATCAGATATAATTCCGATTCCGTGGTCTGACCATAATGCAGTATACACTACTATAGCCTCAGCCGTACCAAAAGCGCATGACCCAACGTGGTACTTACCGGACATAATGCTCAAACACCCACTACATCAGATGGCCATTGAACAAGCTTTAAAGGAATACATATCAATTAATAATACAACAGACATTTCCCCAATAACACTGTGGGAAGCTCATAAGCCTGTCTTGCGTGGTACAATACAAAGACAAATGGCACTATTTAAACGGGAACGCAAAAATCTAGCAAAATAACTAGAACTCAATTTTAATGCAGCCCACATATCATTCCAAGATAATCTATCTCAGAGTACAAAATCTCATCTGGAAAAATCTAGATTGGAATACGATCTATTTCTCACTGAGTCAGTTGATAAATCCCTCAAACGCTCCAAACACAATTTCTACATGAATACAAACAAACCAGGTACATATTTGGCTCGGGCATTAAATTCAACTAACAAATCTTTCAAACCAATACGTTTGAAATTCTCAAAAAATGTTTATACTTGTAATCCAGTTAAAATAGTCCATAAATTTCACTCACATCTCGCAACTTTATACAAGACAAACAATGAATTTAATCCTACAGAGGCTGAATCCTTCTTCTCAAAAATAACCTTACCTGAGTTGTCTCAGAATCAAAAAAGCAGTTTGGATGAGCCTATAACTATAGATGAAGTTGCTAACTCCATAAAAGACCTAAAACTTAACAAAAGACCAGGCCCAGACGGCTACTCGGCTTTATACTATAAAACATTCTCAGAAATACTCTCTCCCATTCTCACTGAAACTTTTAACAAACTTCTAGAAGGACATTCTTTTCGGCAAGAAACACTAATGGCAATTGTTTGTATGATCCCAAAACCCCTTTCTGATGATACTTCCTGTGTGAATTATCGGCCTATCTCTCTGTTAAACCTTGATATTAAATTATTAGCAAACATAATAGCAAAACGCCTCAATAGCATTATAGGAAAATTAATACATAGAGATCAAGTAGGCTTCATGCCAAATAGACAGGCAGGCGATAATAAAGGCAGGGCAGTGTTATTGGCACATATTGCTAAAAAACGGAAAATCCCTTTATGTTTTCTATCTCTCGATATTAAGAGGGCATTTGACACAGTATCCTGGCAATATATGCAATATTCATTACAAAAATGGGGTTTTGGACCCCACTTTTTAACATGGATCAAAGCATTATATAATAAACCCAAAGCCTATATAAAATACGCTGGATACAAATCTGATGCCTTTAATATCGAAAGAGGTACCCGACAGGGTTGCCCATTATCTCCCTTGTTATTTGCCCTTATACTCGAACCCATGGCCCAATACATCAGAACAAACCAAACTATAACTGGCATTGAAGTAGGAGGTATTACACACAAATTATGTATATTTGCAGACGATATATTACTTTTTCTATCATCACCACAGGTCTCTGGTCCTAACTTAATACCAGCTCTTGATGGATTTGCAGCCCTATCCGGCCTTATGATTAATCCTAAGAAATGCCTAGTGCTTAATATTTCGCTCACAAACATGGAATTGATCCCGGCTAGGGCTGCACTCCCATTCACATGGGCAGAAAAATCAATCCCATATCTTGGAATTCATTTAACAGCATCTCATTCTGACTTATTCTCAACCAATTATCCTCCTATATTAAGACAGATCACAAATCTAATAAAACAATGGTCGCAACTTCCTTTATCCTGGATAGGGAAGATTAATGCAATCAAAATGACTATTCTACCCAAATTGCTTTATCTATTCAGAGTCCTCCCTATTCCAATTCCTTCCTATTTTTTGAGAATAGTACAAAAAAGAGCAACTTCATTTATATGGGGCTCTTCTAAACCACGTATACCTATACACACACTACATCTTCCCAAAAATAAAGGAGGCCTGGGATACCCTAATTTTACTAACTACTACAGAGCAGCACATTTGGCCAGTCTGTCCAAATACCATGCAAAACAGGAAATCCCATTATGGGTATTCATAGAGGCTTCAGAAAATGACCCTCTATTAATATCAAACTTGTTATGGCTTGATCCTAAAGACCGCTTTAAAATTCATAATCCCATAACTAAACACTTCTTATCTCTCTGGGATAAACTAAAAACCAAATATCAGTTACAATCTCCACACAATCCTCTCCTTTCTTTTATCAGAAATCCGGCCTTTTATCCGGCATGGATCTACCCAAATTCTTTTAAAGCTTGGACAACATCAAGCATTCAGATACTAAATGACTTCATAGCATCTAAATCATTCCTTTCATTCCCATCGCTTAGAGAAAAATATGATCTACCAAACTCTGAGATATTTAGATATCTCCAAATCAAAAATTTCTATACACCATTCCTAAAGGGGGATACACCATTATCCCAATTATCCATTTTTGAATCAATCTGCACAAAAGATCCATTTGCTAAAGGTACAATTTCATCACTTTATAATCAATTATATGGAGTAGTAAATCTTAATAGACCCTCTTACGTTCAGAGGTGGGAGGAGGACCTGGGACAAACTTTAGAAGACACGGACTGGTCTAACATATGGCTCACATCTAAGTCATCCTCACCCAACATCTTAGCACTGGAGACAAATTATAAAGTCCTAACTCGCTGGTACCTTGTACCCGCTAGAGTGGCAAAATATTCACCTAATACCTCAGCTCTTTGTTTTCGAGGATGCCCAGAAATAGGCACACATTTACACATATGGTGGACGTGCCCAGTAATCCAAACCTTCTGGAAGGAAGTCTTCGTGATTGCATCTAAAATATTTAAAAAAATAATACAACCAGATCCATATATAACTTTACTTAATCTAAAACCGGAATGGTTAACACTCTCTCAATTCAAACTTATGATCCAACTAATAACGGCTGCAAAACAAACAGTGGCCAAAGCATGGAAATCTCCTACGTTGGTACTAGCAGAAACAATTCACAGAATGAATAATACAATGTCCCATGCTAAGATGGTAGCCATCGATCAAAATCAAATTCCAAAATTTGAAAAACTTTGGCATCCTTGGATAAAACAACAGTTCCTGTCAAATTTCAATGACTCTGTCCTGTTGCCATGGTAACAGATTAAATGACTTACAGAGACACCCATTCTAAGGCTTCAAAGAGAACTAAAAAGAATAATAAACTGACGAGCAGGACAACCTTGTGGACCATACCTCTGCCTTTCTACCCTTTTTCTTCTTTCTCTTTCCTTTTCTCCACCTTACGATTAAAGCTCATTATCAGAATTTATTTGACCTATATACACCCTACCTGTAAACAATATATATAGTAGGTATAAATCATTTAAATACCTACAAAATTAACTAAGGAAATGATGTATATCTTTAATTTAGGTTTACGTGAACCCAATGTTTAATATTTGAAATTTCATGATATTTACCTATATAATCCCTACTGTAAAACAATGAGCTTACTTTATAGATCCTTGTAAACTTACTTTATGTATCTTTATAATATTGTATACTCAATAAACTTCTTTTGACAAGGAAAAGATAAGTTCACCTTTACAAAAAAATAATGAATGCACATTTTGTTTGCAAGTAAAAAAATATGCATTTATTATTTTTTATGTAATGGATCTGTAAAGCATTGCACCCACGATCAGCAGATTTTGTGTGTAATGTCACAGTCTTGCAGACCGTCTGTGTATCTGTCTGGCTGTACCTCTGATATGGCCAGGCAGTTGCACTGTGACAGGAAGACTTAATGAACTACCACGGCAGTTAACAGCGCCATGGTAGTTCATTGAGAACTACAAGCCGACAGCCTCAAAGTCTGTCTGACCTTGTTGTTTTCTGATTCACAGAACACTGTAAATGGATGACGTGGTTGGAGCCGCACATGGCCGCATTTTTTACAGATTATGACAGCTAGCAGGAGGAAGAAGATCCCCCGCTAGCTGTCAGACTAGGAGTTCGGGGGGAGTGGGGGCCGCTGCATCCCTGAAAACGGGTGTAACATGTAACATGTTACAAAAGGTGAAATTACAGTATCCTTTAAATTATATCTGACATTGATTTCTCGCATTGCTGTACTGTATTATGATATAGAGCAGGGGTAGGCAACCTTTCAGAGGTTGAGATCTACCTAACCAATATGGAGGAAATCGAAGATCTCCTGGGGGAAGGGAGGATGCCACAGTAGTATCCTCTGTCCCCATTCACATCACCCCTCCAAAGTAATGTACTCTGCCACCCTGCCACCCCACAGTACTGTTCTTTGCCCCCCCACAGTAGTGTCCTCTGCCCCCCTTCACATCACCTCCCCACTGTAGTGTCCTCTGCTCCTTTCACATCACTCCCGCCCACTTTAGTGTCCTCTGCCCTTCTGCTCCCCCATAGCAGTGTCCTTAGCTCCCTTCACATCACCCCCCACTGTAATTTCTTCTGCCCCCATAGCAGAGTCCTCTGCCCCCTCTTCACATCACCTTTCCCCACTGTAGTGTCCTCTGCCTCTCCATCTATATCAGTGTCCTATGTCCCCCTTCACATCCCCCCCTCCACTGTAGTGTCCTCTGCCCCTCTGCCCCCCCCATAAGGGTGTCATTAGTCCCCTTCACATCACCCCCCACTGTAATGTCCTCCATAAGTGGCAGCACAGTGATGTAGTGGATAGCACTTTCACCGAGCAGCAATAGGGTTGCTGGTTCAAATCCCGACCATGACACCATCTGCCTGGAGTTTGCATGTTCTCCCTGTGCCTGCGAGGGTTTCCTCCGGGTACTCCGGTTTCCTCCCACACTCCAAAAGACATGGTAGGTTAATTAGATCCTGTCAAAAAAGAAAAAAAAATGGCCAAAATATGTGTATGTTGTATGTGTATGTGTTTGTAAGCGTGTCAGGACCCCATGGGGCAAAGGACCACACTATACCACAGATGGACACTGGCGGCAAAAGCGTCCTGAGTCAATTCAGTTCGCATAGGTAACGCTATACAAGTCATTCATTCCTTTGATCTGCCTCCCATAGCAGTGTCCTCTGCCCCCCCCACACATTATCCCCCCACCACCACCATAGTGTCCTCTGCCCCTGCCTCCATAGCAGTTTCCTCTGCCCTCCTTCACATTACCCCCCTCCCTACTGTAGTGTCTTCTATTCCTCTAACCCCCATAGCAGTGTCCTCTGCCCCCTTCGTATCACCTTCCCAGCATAGTTTCATAGTCCTCTACCCCTTTGCCCCCATAGCAGTGTCCTGTGCCCCCCCAAAGCTGTGTTCTCTGGTGGCCCCCATAGCAGTTTCCTCTGACCACCTCCTGTCTCTTTCCTCTGCCCCTCCACACTAGTGTCTTTTTCCCCCATCATCCTCCAGACACAGCAGAGTGTAGGTAGCATTCTCCTACCTTACAACGGGCATACAGCAGAGCAGGGATTGAGAGGCTGGACAGAGGGCAGAAGTGGAAGCTGGAGTTAACTTTTCATATTAACAAGCTGGTGATTGGTTGATAGGACTACCCAGCAGGAGGGAGCTGCCATAGTCAACCTTTCAAGTTAATCTGCGGGTGGTTGGTTGCTGGGAAGTCTGGAAGTCCTGGCAACCAATCACCAGCTTGATAATATGAAATGTTAACTCCATCTCCCTCACCTGTCCTCTGTCCAATACTGTGCTGCCTCCCCATCTCATTTAGCTTAGAAAATATGATTAAAAAAATTCAACTTTACAGGAAATACCCAAACATATGCAAGAAAAGGAAAAAAAAGACTTCTGCTTGCACACGATTGGATGATTCAGTCAGCACAGATTTCCACAAAGTGAAAATGATCCACTCCTTTAGTAAACCAACCCCACTTTGCGTTTAACAGCATCATGGAAGCTACTTTTATACTGTTAGGCCATGTCAGCCATTCACAAAAAAATTACATTTATGCCAACATAACTGATAGAAATATGAACACAATATACAGTGGATATCGATCTACATTATTATTATAATACAAGATTTATATAACACCAACAGTTTGCACATCGCTTTACAACATGGTGGCAGACAGTATAGTTACAATACAATTCAATACAGGAGGGATCAGAGGGCCCTGCTCATTAGATCTTACAATCTAGAAATTCTACATTGAACAATCCCTTACTGACCCCAAGAGCTGCAGGCACTATGGAAATTTTGATCTTTAAATTTCACAGCAGAAGCATTGAAGCAATCCAAGTTGTTCCATTAACAGCACAGTTCACCCTGTTCCTCTGTTTTCTTAAATTAAATATATCTGAGAGTGTGTATCGTTTTATCAACTAGATGATCTACAACATGGGTTCATGTGCATTGCAGTAACACACATGTTAACACCCATTATGTTAAGGTAGCACATTTATTTTGAATAGGATGCCAGTGCACTTAATCACAGCAAAAACTTCACCTAACCCTTTTGTGGATTTGCTAACAGTGCAGGTGCATTGTCTTAATGCATTGGGATCAATGCTGAAAATGAATGCCACTGATACACATAATGCACATTATCATGGGTTGCAATAATACCCACATTACCACAACATAATGGTGTGAATCTGGCCCCTAGCTATTCCAAGTATTTTTTTTTCTTTTTGTAAATGAAAGCAAAACTTCAGCCCTTGTCACGGTCAGGCTAGGAGACCAGAAGCTATCGCAGTAGAGGCTCCCACTGACCTGCAGGATAGGTATACACGCAGGTCACCCTTGCAGATGATGCTGGCTTCTGCGAGGGTGTCTTAGCACTATTCACCGGAGCTCCTGTTGATGGAGATAACATTTTTTCCTTGTTAGAATCAGGTCGCAGTCCTCAAATTCAACCCACCAGGAGGTAAGCAAGCCGGGGTACAGTAGCAAACATAGCAGGTAGACATCAAGCAGAAGTATAGTCAGTAAAGCCAAAGGTTGGTAACAAGTAGTTGAAGGTTGGGATCAAGCAGAAGTGTAGTCAAGCCAAGAAGAATAACAAGCCAAGGTATCACAGTCAGGGGTCAGGCTCAGAGACCAGCAACTATAGCAGTGGAGAGGCTCCACCGACCAGCTGGATAAGTGAACAAGTAGGTCACTCTGGAGGATAACACAGACTCACCCGAGGCGCAGGGTCTGAGCACTAACTGGTATTCACCAGAGCTCCTGTTGGTGGAGATGGATTTTTCTGCATGTTAGTATCGGGTCACTGTCCTCAAGATCGCCTGACCAATAGGTGAGCAAGCCAGGGTTCAGTAGCAGATATAGCAGGTAGGGATCAAGCAGAAGCATAGTCTAACAAGTGGTTGCAAGTTTGAATCAAGTAGAAGCATTGTAGAGCAACAAGCCAAAAGTTGGTAATGAGTGGTAGCGAAGATACGGTTGGCAGCAGGAGTGACAAAAGCAAGATACTGGCTGGGGAGAGCACAATAATCTGGCAAACAGGATGTGCAGAGATACGGTTTTAATCAGGAAGTTCATGGGAGAAGAAAAGAGTTCAATTTTCATGGGAAACAAGACATAAGGCAAGGTTGTCTGTTTTAGGTAACTCAGTAAGAAGAGCTACTGCCAGACACAGCAGATGTCCTGGGTTCTGGTCTGGCAGGGTCTCTGGAGCACATGCCAATGGAATTTTCTACCCATGTGCAAAAACAGGGAAGGTTTAGGACAGGGATATGCAATTAGCGGACCTCCAGACGTTGCAGAACTACAAGTCCCATGAGGCATAGCAAGACTCTGACAGCCACAAGCATGACACCCAGAGGCAGAGGCATGATGGGACTTGTAGTTTTGCAACAGCTGGAGGTCCGCTAATTGCATATCTCTGGTTTAGGACTTCCCTAGTAGCAGTATTTGCTTGTGCATGAGAAACCTGCGCATGTGTATATGATCAGGGACCCGAGTCCTGCAGCATATCTGAGCACATACAGGGGGTGGAAAAAAGTCTCTCCTAGGTGAGCAATGCAGATGTGCTGCTTTGCAGCACAAATAAGGTACTTTGTCAAAATAAATAAATAACGTCCTTTCATAAGAGAGGGAGGAGGGAGGAGACAGGGCAGCAGAACATGACATTGAGGGCAAAGCTCCGCTTTAATGTTGGATCTCAGGTTATATAAAGGATGTGAGTCCTTTCATATAAGTCATTTTGTAGCTATCTGAATTATGAAAACCATAATCATTCAATAATATATGTTCTGACTATGTTAAGCATGCCAGGTCACCTGAGGCTCTGTTGGGGTAAGGAGTGCACCACTAAGGTAGTGGACCTTACGGCTGACTGTCATGGATGGGGCTCTGGGTGGTTCAGGAAAGCAGGTCCTCTGGAGCACCGACACGGATCACACTGGGAGTTAGAGCATGAGATTCCCCAGGGCATGGAGTCTAAGAGCCAGCAGGTGTTCACCAGAGCCCCTAGTGGCGGGGATGGACTTTGATGCAACTGGCTCCAGGTCGCGGCCCCCATGGTCTCCCAGCTAATGCTCACGATAGGTTACTGAAGGATAGAAAGGAAGCAGCAGACCGGGACAACAAGGGATAGTCAGGAGATAAGCCAAAAGGTTGGGGCAATGAGCAGACGGGGTAGTTAAAGAAAACGGTCAGGGTATGAAGCAGACGAGGATAGTCAAGAACAAGCCAAGGACGGTAAACAGAATCAGACGTAGAGAACACGCCAAGACACACACAGGAAGCCAAACACACAATATTGATCAGCGAGGCTGGCTTGCAGTGTACAGGTTAATAGTGTTATAGTTGAAACACAAGCAGAATGCAGAGAGCCCTGAAAAAAAGGTTGAACGCCCCACCTGGCCGAATGAAGCAGGCTATCCAAATGATGGATTGAACCTCTTAGACAGGTTTGAATGGATGTAGTAATAGTAGGGTGAGGCCAGGTTATAGAAGGTCCTGAATAAGAAAAAGTGGGAGGCTCAATAGGCATGGGCTAGACTGGCATAATTAGTGCAGAGGCCGACTGAATCGCACCACCAGGTATAGCAACTGACTGAATTGCATTGCCAGGTGTAGCGACTACCTGAAACGCATCGCAAGGAGTAGAGACTGTGGAACTTGCAGACAAGTTAGTCTGGCTGTGCATCCAAAGTAGTTTAGGGATAGGTAAAGGTAAATGGTTATGCAAACTGGAGTGAATCATCGGCTCAGGTTCTCAGGTGGGCTCCTCATCCAGAGTGTCAAATTACCTAGAGAGTGTATCAGCCCGACACATCCCGGAAATTGCTATACGCAGCCAGAAGAGCAGAAGATACTGAGATGGTGGCATCAGAAAGTTTCTCTTTTAAGGCAACCCTGAGTAGGCGGGGCGAGGAACAGGAGGAACCCCGAGCCAGGATTTGCCCAGCAGTCCAGTCAACGTGTGGAGAATGGAGCCGTAACCAAGGAAGACCCAAAACGATAGGAGTTGAGGCCTTAGGTAAGATAAGGAAGGATATCCACTCCTGGTGGAGTGTCCCTACTGACATCTTAACAGTTAGAGTCTTGAAGTGGATAGGGTGGGAGAACAGTGCCATCAATCGCCGAGACCTCCAATGGTGTGGTGAGGGGCAAAAGGGTAAGTCTCATGGAAGATGCAGTTCCCCAGTCCATGAAACTGCCATATGCTCCGAAATCCAGATATGCTGAGACTGAATGAGAGGAAGCGCCAACATGAAGGGACACAGAAAGAAGAAGATGAGAAAGTGAAGGTGATATTTCTGGGTCCAATACTCCCTGTTCCAGATGTATTAGACTCAAGCGTTTTTCCGGACGAAGAGAGCAAGTGTCACGAAAATGGCTTTGGCCCCACAATGGAGGCACAGGCCCAGAGTTCTGCGCCTAGCACGTTCCTCCAGAGATAGCCTGGTCTGGCCCAGCTGCATAGGTTCCTCAGCTGGCAGGAGGTGCTCCTCGGGTCAAAGAAAGGGGAGCTAAGGCTGCCTAAGGACTGGGAGTACTGGCGTCTTTTTTCCAGGGTCCTTTCCTGAAAGCGAATATCAATCTGGTTACACAAGGACATTACAACGTCCAGTTCAGCAGGGATGGTTCTTCCCGCTACTTTATCCTCCACTCTATCAGAGAGGCCATGTAAAAAGGTTGCAACTAAGGCCTCATTATTCAAGCTCAGAAGTCAAAGTACAAAAATGAATAGTGTACTGTCCCACAGAAGCGGACTCTTGAAGGAGACATAAAAGGGCGCTGGCGACTGAAGAGACATGACCCAGTTCCTCGAAGATATTCCAAAAAAGTTTCAAGAAGTTAGACAGGCTAGAAACCACTGTATCATTCTGTTCCCACAGAGGGGCAGCAGAGGCTAACGCCTCACCAGTCATGAGGGATATAAGTTAGGCTACCTTTGCCCGATCGGACAGGAAGTTTTGGGGATGGAGTTCAAAATGAATGGTGCACTGGCTAAGAAACAGGGGGTTCCTTAGCCGGCCTTGGAGTCCCCAGAGTAACGGGATGGAGCAGGTAAATAGTAAGAGTTTGTGGCTGCGGCTGTGACTAGAATAGCTAAAGCAGCAGGTAGCGGTTGGGGTTGTTGAACCGGGGGGTCCTAAGGAGGCCTGAAGCTGTTCAAAGTGGGAGGCAAAATCCTGAAGGAATCGCATCACCTGGGTCTGATTAGATTCCTGGTCCTCGAGTCTGCGGACTATGCCCAGCAGCTGATCATCAGCAGGTAGCGGCACATCGGCCAGGTCCATGGCTGATCAAACTGTCAGGTCACCTGAGGCCAGTTGACAGATGCATGCCGTTGGGGTCAGGAGTGCACTGCTAAGGTAGTGGACCTTACGGCTAACTGCCGCGGATGGGGCTCTGGGTAGTTCAGGAAATCAGGTCCTCTGGAGCACCGACGCAGATCACACTGGGAGCTAGAGCATGAGATTCCCCAGGGCACAGAATCTAAGAGCCAGCAGGTGTTCACCAGAGCCCCTAGTGGTGGGGATGGACTTTGCTGCAACTGGCTCTAAGTCGCGGCCCCCAGGGTCTCCCGGCTGATGCTCACGTTAGGCTACTGAAGGATAGAAAGGAAGCAGCAGACCGGAACAACAAGGCATACTCAGCAGACAAGCCAAAAGGTTGGGGCAACGAGCAGACGGGGTAGTCAAAGAACACGCCAAAGGTCAGGGTGTGAAGCAGACAAGGATAGTCAAGAACAAGCCAAGGACGGTAAACAGAATCAGACGTAGAGAACACTGCAAGACACACACAGAAACCCAAACGCACAGTATTAATCAGCGAGGCTGGTTTGCAGTGCACCGATTAATATAGTGTTCCCAGTTAGAGGCTGGGGTGAAGCCATGCTTGAGGGAAGATTACTTAAGCAGACAGGTGTGAGAGTGCACAACCAAAGGTAAGCAGATAGACAGAGCATGAAAGTATTGCTGCAGATTCATGACAAAGCATATATTCATTCAAGTAAACTTATAGTAAATACAAAGCAAAGTATGTAAGCAGCATGCCAATCTTGACATTGTACAAGAGCGTACTAAAGTACCCAGTTTTACCTTAAAGTGGTAGTAAACTCTGTACTGCCAATTTTACCTACAGGTAAACCTATAATAAGGCTTACCTGTAGGTACTGTGAATATCTCCTAAACTTGCCTAAATCTCCTAAACGTGACTTTCAGAGCCAGAAACGGCAGCTCTTGCGCACATGCATAGGAGTTGAGTGGCTCCGGTCAATCACATAGCCGGAGTTCGCGAACCCAGAAGACAGACAGGGGGAACATGTCAGCCATCTCAGAGGTGACAATACGGAGCTGGAGGGCTTAATTCCAAGGTAAGTATTTCAGAATGTGCTAGTATGCGATACATTGCTAGCAAATTATGCCATTGCCTTGCAGGTTATTTTTTTGTTTGTTTTTTTTTTTTAACATCGGCGGTTTACAACTGCTTTAACAGTACTACAGTCCAAAGTTCCTGTGCAAATACAGACTATGAAATTCAGTAACTTCCATATTATCATATGTTTGGGCAGTGGACACATGCTATAAATTATTAGCTTGATTTCTGCAAAGTTACTATAATGCCGCGTACACACGGTCGGACTTTTCGTCTACAAAAGTCCGACAGCCTGTCCGACAGACTTCCGGCGGACTTCCGGCGGACTTTCGGCGGACTTGCAGCAGACTTTCTAACGAACGGACTTGCCTACACACGACCACACAAAAGTCCGACGGATTCGTACGTGATGACGTACACCGGACTAAAATAAGGAAGTTCATAGCCAGTAGCCAATAGCTGCCCTAGCATGGGTTTTTGTCCGTCGGACTAGCACACAGACGAGCGGATTTCGGGGTCCGTCGTAGTTACGACGTAAAGATTTGAAGCATGTTTCAAATCTAAAGTCCGTCGGATTTGAGGCTGAAAAAGTCTGCTGAAAGTCCAGAGAAGCCCACACACGATCGGATTACCAGCCAGCTTTAGTCCGTCGGCGTCCGTTGGACTTTTGTAGACGAAAAGTCCGACCGTGTGTACGCGGCATAAGTTTTTTTTTTTTTTTTAAATGACCATCAGAGAAAAAAAAAAAAGGAAATTTGACAAAATTAAATGTATTTTTTACAATGAATAAAATAGGATAAAGTAATACATTAACTTTGAGGATGAATTACTGCACAGTTCCCAAAGCTGCAAAGGACAGTGATTACTTATTTTAAAGTTCGTTTACTCCATGTTATAAGTATATGTAATCACTTGAATTTACATTTGCAGGTGTTCTGTCGAGAAGTGCCCCCCATCGAATAGTGGTTGGCATGTACTGCGCATGTGCCATACTGATTTGCCGATCAGCTGGGCTGACGTAACCAGGGCGCATTCGCAAATCGTAGGAGGTATCTCTCAATGGGAGATACCATTTCACAGGCACAGTTTAAACCTATACAAACACCGTAGTTCTCAGATTGTGCATCGCTGCTGCTGGAGGGCAGCTAGTGGCTGTGCTGAAGAGCTGGTTTTGTCTGTGTTGTAACCCCCCCCCTTTCACACAGGCAAAACCAGCCGTTCAACACAGCAAGCCCGCCCTGCAACACAGACAAAACCGGAGCATCAGCACACTGTAAAGCCACTGTTTCTATAGGTTTCAATTGATACCTCCTTCGATGTGCGCTTGCGCCCTGGTCATGTCACTCCAGCTGATCGGCAAATCAGCTGAAGTGCGGCTCCGTCATGCGCATCCGCGGGCACTCTTCGATGGGGGGCACTTCTAAACAGAACACCAGCCACAGGTTCGTTGCTAAATAGACCTGTAACTAGACATGGACATAATTGAAATACATATTGTATATGTGATCTGTTTTTCTAGATACTCTTATCATTTACATTATCGGCCACCACAGAGCAGGAAGGTGACACCACCATTCTCCATTGCAGGCTTAACAATTCCTAATGGCCCCCGCCTGCTTGATGGACTATTAATGAGTATATCCAAACTATTCATCTCCCTCCTGAACTTCACTGATTCTGCTTGTTAGGAATATTTAATATATAGTATAGATCAGCTCCTCCATCTCAGCAACACGATTTGTTCGATTAAGCCATTCAGGGATGGAAGGCGGAGATGTAGATCGCCAATGGATTGGTATACACATCCTCACAGCATTAATCATGTGCATGGCAACCGACTTATGATATCGTTTTTTAGGAAGTTTAGCTAGATGTAAGAGATACTGCACAGGAAAGAAGTCCAGCTGGAGTAGGAACACTTGTTTTGTCAGGTCGTGTACTTTACATCAGAAGTGTGTCGGGCAGTCCCACCAAATATGGAGGAATGCTCTTTGCCACACCGCCAGCAGAGGTCAGAGACAGAGGGGGAGAATTTATGTATCAGGTCCGGTGTTCTATACCAGTGGGTTTTCAATTTATATCCATTCTCCTGAACAGATACATTCAGGGACCCATAATGGATGTATAAATGAATGCGGTCCCAGCTCTCCTCGTCTATCTCTCAGCCCAGGGCAGATTCTCAATAGGTAAGTTCCGAGAGTAGAGTGTGGAGGGTTCTCCGAATAACGACGGATAGAGCATGGAGATGACATCACATTGGGGGGTTGAACGAGTGCAGAGCGACTCCATGGTTGTGGTGATCTTTGTAAAGCCTTGTTTGCGGGACATGTCATCTAAGAAGTGTTTAAGCTGGATATAAGACCAGAATGGAAATGTACCCGTACTGGAGAGCTAAGCGAGATCAGTTTGTCGTAGAAAGCGACCTCTTTGAAAAAAGTGTTTAGCCAACATTTCCATATGTGGCCACTCGGCTTTCAGGAAGGCACCAGAAAGCCTGGAGGGAAGTCTGGGTTGCCTCTCACTGGAGTGATGGGGCAGAGTTTAGCTGAGACTGCGTGTACAGAGCAAGCCCTATCAAATTCGTGTAGGGTGGCTCCTACCAGAGGATGGGTTTAAGCTTGTAGAGAAACGTGTTTTCTAGAGAGCCAAGGAGTATGACATAGATCCGAGTTTGTCACCAGATATTCTAAAGAGACCCAGTCCTTACATCGGTTATGCACTCTCCAGTGGACAATTCACACTAAATGGACTTCCCGGTAATAACGTTGTAGGTCAGGAAGACCAATTTCTCCACATGCTTTAGGAAGCACCATTTTCTACCAGCTTATCCGTGGGGGTTTATTACCCCAAAGGATGGCCATGCATATGGACTTATAAAGTCCAAGAAAAGGAAGGTGGTAAGCGAACAGGTAGTGTTTGCAGTTTGTATAGCAGCCGGGGCAGGATCGTCATTTTAAGGATGGATGCTCGTCCAAACCAGGAGATGGAAGGTTTATCCCATTTTTGGAGATCTTTATGTATATTTTGTAGGTCCATCTGAAAGTTTATGCTGTAGAGTTCTGTTAAATCAGCAGGGAGTTCGATGCCCAGGTAGGTTATGGCTCCCGTTTAAAATTGAAAGGGGAAGTTGAGTTGACATTGCTTGGCCAGTTCCGTGGGTAGGGATACGTTTAACGCGAATGACTTGGAATCGTTAATTGTTAGGTTAGATAGGAGTTTAAAGTGTTCCAGAGTTTGAAGAAGATCGGTTAAGGACTTTAGCGGAGAAGAGAGAAAAAGTAGAACGTCATCCGCAAAGGCCGCAATCTTAAATTCTCGTTCCTGTATCTGTATACCCTTGAAATCTGGGTTGGCTCGAATGCAACATAGTAGGGGTTCTAGCGATAATATAAAGCAAGGGGGAAAGGGGGCACCCCTGTCTGGTTCCCTAATGGATGGAGAAGGCATCCGACAGATGGCCGTTGACCTTAACCCTAGCTCTGGGGTTAGCATATAATGATAGGATCAAGGCCTGCAAACGGGGTCTGAGCCCCAAGGAGGTCATGACAGCGTCCGTGTAGTCCCAAGCCACAGTCGCCTTCTCTGCGTCCATTGCCAGAAAGAAGCCCTCCTGTTGAGAGGAGGTAAGCCAGGTATGCAGGTTCAGGGCCTTAATGGTGTTGTCCCTGGCTTCTCTTCCAGGAACAAATCCTACTTGGTCTAGGCCCACCCAAGTCGCTATGTGATAAGACAAGCGATTTGCCAGAATTTTGGAAAAAAAGCTTGATGTCCACGTTAAAGAGGGAGATTGGGCGATAGCTAGCAACATTAGTGGTGTCTTTCCCTTCATTGAGGATAACAGAGATATAAACTTTAAAGAGTCTGTCTGACCTGCAGGGATCGGTGGGGAGAGAATTAAATGCTTTGAGAAAGTGTGGCACCAGAATGTCCGAGAGTCTTATAATATAGGGCCGTATAAGCGTCCGGGCCTGGACTTTTACCTGGTTTACCTGGTTTTGTATATTAAAGTGCTTCTAGAAATTCCACTGATGTCAAGGGAGCTTCTAGGGCCTGGGAATCATCTGCTGACAAGGTAGAGGAACTGTATTTATTCAGGAAGTCTTTAATCAGTTCCTGACCATTCAACCGCACAGCAGGATCCGTGTCTCCTGCATGCAGGTTGTATAGATTACTGTAGAAGGAATGGAATTGATGTGCAATGTTCTCATTTTTGGTATATATCCTACCTGAAGGGTCCACAATATGACGGATCATGGAGGCTAGTTTGCGTTGTTGAGTGGCTCTAGCTAATATCCTACCTGGTTTGTTACTCTGCTCATAAAACAGTTTTTGAGTTAAGATAATACGCCGGCGCGCCCTTTTGAAAAGCTCTTCGAGTAGAAGTGTACATGTTTCCATCAACTCCTGCACTGTTGTATGTGCTAGTGTGCAGTAGTGCTGGGCCTCCAGAGTACGAATTTTATCGGAGAGTGCTAAGACCAGAGCTTAATGTTCCTTCTTTCTCCACGCCAAGGCCAAAAGCAACTAGCCTCTAATGACACATTTGTGAGCCTCCCATTGTGTCATGGGCAAGACATCCGGTGTGTCATTGTGGATAAAGAAGGCTCCGAGCTCCTGTCTAAGATTTGCCAAGTCTCCAGTATCTGCAAGAAGAGACTCATCTAGTTTTCAAGCTTTGGTGGAGGTGATCACCTCGGGAAGTAGAAAGGTAATGGTGATAGGGTGATGGTCAGACAATGTCATGCTCTCAATAAAATATGAAGGTATGGTGGGTCCGCCTGTGTTATAAATAGGTAGTCCAGTCTTGAGTACCAATTGTTAAACTGTCAGATTTTTTATCCTATTTCCCATCACTTCATGTCAACACAACAGGAAGTGAAAGAAAATCTCTTAAAAGTGAAATAAAAACCTAGACTGTGCTCACCAGAATAAATGGAGAAAGTGAATCAGAGAAAGAAAGAGAAAAGGGGGGCAAGTTCCAACCCTTTCCTAATCAATCCAAAACATTAAACATGTTGGCTTTAGATACAAATTACTATTGTGCTCTGGATAATAAATGTGAAAATGCAAGGAAAATAATTTAAAGCTGCACTACTGACTATTTTAAAGATACAAGCTCTGGGACTGTCATTCTAATCTTGGCTTCCTTTAGAGTGTCACTGATGAGGGACAATCATACATTTGATGAAGTATAGAAAGTTTATTTCTCATGCATGCCTAAATCAAAGCAGTAACTGACTAGGTAGAGAAACCATGGTTAGGAAGACACCACCAAAGTCTGCATCTCTAAAACAAAACCAAGAAATATAGAAAGGAGTGCCAGACCAAAATGAGTCCAAAATCATTTTAATTGTTGGTAAAAAAAAGTGATACAAAAACAGCCAGCATGTTTTGGGTGCACCACCACTTGCCCATTATCAAGGTTCAACATAGGAGAAAACTTGGATGAAAACAGTGACCTCACAGATCTATATTGTAACAGTAATAAACAAGGAGTAACAGCTTGACAGCAGCTGCTGATCACTGTTTTCTTTGAGTCCATCCAAGTTGCAAATGTTGAGCCCTGATAAACAGGGTTGCTCCTGAAACATGTTGGGTGTTTTTATATGACTTCTTTTACCAATAGTTAAAATTATCTTGAAATCTGGTTTTGGTCTGGTACTCCTTTCTGTATTTCTGTGGTTTTAGCTACTTTTGGATGTTCTTTGAGGGAACCATTGCTGTGTGGGAGCCACCTCACCAGAGCAATTGATTGTTTGAAGATTTCCTTCATCTGACACGTGCAACTCTAAATGTTCTCAGCACCTCTTTGTGTGTGTTGTTCTGGATTTAAAACCAAAGTCAATGATGGCAGGTCCCATATTAACATTCCCATCAAATAGAGGGGTGATCATTTCTCAACAGCACTCTAAAGTTGGTTGATCATATTATTGAAAGTCCAGAAGAGCATACTATATGTTATCCACTGGTTATCAGCATGTAACATTTTAAGGAAGCTGTTTCCTTTCTTTACCAAGAGTGAATCAAAGATCTTTGGAGAAATGAACTGTGAGCACAGACAAAAATAAACACAATGTCAAACTTCTATTTTCAACATTATACAAGAAGGATCTTGTTTATTGATTAATTTCTGTATATTTACATTGTAATTTGGTAAC
Source organism: Aquarana catesbeiana (assembly GCF_042186555.1). Classification (NCBI taxonomy): domain Eukaryota; kingdom Metazoa; phylum Chordata; class Amphibia; order Anura; family Ranidae; genus Aquarana; species Aquarana catesbeiana. The sequence goes on from NC_133324.1 coordinate 555,945,948, forward strand.
ACAGGCCAGTTCTATGTGAATCATGTCAGTTTCAGCTGTGACTGATTAAAATAATATCTTCGGCTGCACAAAGAGTCCATGCATGTTACTGGTATCAGGAAACTATTCAAAACAGGTTGAGTTATAGAGCATGGGCTGCATTCCAGAACATTAAAAGAATCCCTAATGCAAGGAAACATCACTTTACAAAACACCCTACCACATGGAACAAAGAAACTGTTTTGTTTTATGTGGTTTTCCTTCTAAAGTGGCTGGAGGGGGAGGGAGTCTCACAGGACAATTTGGAATTGTTGAGACCCCGAGCAACATCAATGAGGGTAGATTATATTAAGATGACCACACATACCTAGGGTGTGAAAATCTATAATTCCCATCTGTGAAACCTGTATTAAGTAAAAAACAGAAAAGTTACATGTTTATTTTGTGCTGTGACCCTAAACTGTTTAACCCCATAAGTGTTGTGGATGCAAGCATTTTGACCCCTTGAGCTTATCCTTGCAAGCATATAAACTCACTCTGCTTTATGAGAGTTTGGGGCAGGATAACCATCTTATATAAAACTCAAATAATCTAAACACACAGAGTGTTAAAAAACAAAACTAAGACAAATGAAGAAATAAAAAAAAATCTATGTGCTGCAAACAACAGTTTAAAATGTTAAAGACATTTTTACCTTCTAAGTGTCAACAATACATTTCTGATATGTCAACATATACAGCAACTGTTTTTTTTAACTGTACCTTTTTATTAAGTATTAAGTAAAAGTGTTTTTATGAATTCTAGCTGAATGTGCTTATGCGCAGTCTCTTAGAAAGCAGAGAATGTGACTTTCGCAAACATTCTCTAGTGGAGAAGCATCCAAGTGCATGTGTTTTTAAATGGGGCTCGCTGATTTTCCACCAGTGAATGTTTTTAAAAGTCGCCTTCTCTGCTTTATTAATAGATCCCACCATGCTGCAACCTTCTGCAGGCAGTAGGAAGCTTTCCACTTTGTTCCCTTCTCTAGTGATCACAGTTTGATGATGAATTGTTCAGCAGTATCTGCAACTACAAAAGGTCAGTGATGGCTTGTTTTTAAAGAACACGTATTGCCCGTTCACCCGTGTGTCAATACCCTGTGTTTATGCAGCGTTTATTCAGCATTTTTAAACCCTCATAACCACCCTTCAACACCTGCCATGAATATTACAATGGCACCAGACAATGCTGCTCACACAGGAACGGTAGCATTGTGTTGTGTCATGTTAAAAATTAGGCAGCATGTCACTTTGATTTAACCACTTGCTTACCGGGCACTTAAACCCCCCTCCTATCCAGACCAATTTTCAGCTTTCAGCGCTGACGCACTTTGAATGACAATTGCGCGGTCATGCAACACTGTACCCAAATGAAATTTTTATCATTTTTTCCCCACAAATAGAGCTTTCTTTTGGTGGCATTTGATCACCTCTGCGGTTTTTATTTTTTGTTAAAAAAATTTAAAAAGACCGAATTTTTAAAAAAAAATATTATTTTTTTTTATATTTTGTTATAAAATTTTTTAAAAGGGTAATTTTTCTCCTTCATTGATGTACGCTGATGAGGCAGCACCAATGGGCACTGATAGGTGGCAGTGATGGGCACTGATGGGTGGCAGTGATGGGCACTGATTGGTGGCAATAATGGGCTCTGATCTTGTACACTGCTAGGTGGCACTGATTGGCACCACTGGTGGGCATTGTTAGGTGGCAATGGTGGGCATTGATAGGTGGCACTTGTAGGCATTGATAGGTGGCACTTATGGGCATTGATACGTGGCACTGGTGGGCACAGTGGGCACTGTGATGTGGCAATGTCAGGTTGCACTGTCAGTGGGTACTGTTGGCACAATTGTGGCACAATTGAGGCATTATTGCCTCCTCCTCTTCGGGACCGATGTCCCTTGCTGCTGAGCCGGTGATCGGCTTTTTTTTCTCCTCGCACTGTCAGTGCGAGGAGAAAAAAAAAACGATCACAGAGCTTTTGTTTTGATCATGTGATCAGCTGTCATTGGCTGACAGCTGATCACATGGTAAGGGGCCGGGACCGGCCCCTTACACAGATCGGTGATCACCCGAGTCTCAGTGACTCGGTGATCACAGCGCGCTCCACGCGCGCCCTGCAGGGCGCGCACAGGGCACGTGCACAGGGGAGGCCGTCATATGACGGCCTCCCGGGAATTCAGGTCCGCGCTGTAGCCGTCATTCGGCTATAGCGCGGATGCCAAGCGGTTAAATTTTTTATTGGTTCAATAAATCAACATAACAGAGATATCAACATTGAGGTCATATTGTCAAACCTTGATCATAATAATGACATACAGGTAAAACAGCTAGGAATAGAAGGCTTAGATAGGAGCCAATTTAGGATTAGGAGGACGTGGGTGCCTCACCTCGCTCCGGACAAGCTCAATGGGATCACACTGTGTCCGGGGCAGAGCGGGTGCACCTCCAGTGTATACCAAGGCAGCATGTCACTTTCATGAGGCATTGGTGCTTGTCACTCGTTTCCATTAATTTAAATAGTAATGCTCTGTAACCTTACCTCACAGCACCTAATGCATTTATGGCGTGCTAGTGAAGCATTCATAAAATGTTAGCTGGGCACCGGGGAGAGGCAGTGGAGGTTACTATATCCCAGAATGCACCGGGAAGTAATGGAGAACTAGTACAGAGCAGCTCCAGTCACTTCCTGATTGTACAGAGCAGCCATGTGTTAACGCCATTTGCTTCTGTGTGCAGGCAAAACCATTAAGCCAGCAATACTGACAGTGCCAGGCAGGAGCATTGTGCAATACTATAAGTGGCAAAGCTTTTTGTTTGAGCAAAGCTGAGTTGGACTAAGCCAAGTGTCAAAGGGATCAACATATGTGAATCCATCTTGCAGAGAATTTACAAAAATGTCTGCTACCACACCACCACCTAACCATACCTCAAAGCAGACCATTTCCTCTACATCACTTCCCCTTTGAAGGGCAAGTTCACCTTTACAGAAAAATCTGTAAGGTGAACTTACACAGGACCCCCTCCTCACCCCCCTCCGTCCCGCTGACCTGCAGCGCAGCGATCTCCCGTTATGAGCCCTGGTATAGCCACCTCACCAGACCGGGGCTTAGAAATCCCCTCAGGTTAATCTCCAAAACATTCCCCATCCGGGGGGACGTTTCGGAGCATTTTAATTGGTTGGCGCCATCACATGGGCAGCGCTGACCAATCAGATCCCGCATAGCCCTTCCTGTCAGCGGTGAAGAAGTAGAGAGAATGCCGAGGGGATTTCTAAGCCCCGATCCGGTGAGGCGGCTATAGCAGGGCTCAGAATGGGATATCCCTGCGCTCCAGGTCAGCGGGATGGGGGGGTGAGGAAGGGGTCCTGTGTAAGCTTTCAACTTACACTTTAAACCCTTTCCGCTAGAAAAGCAACACTTTCATGGGCATTTATCAAGCATTCTTGAAGCTTTTTTAGCACTTCATAAACACAACAAAAACACGTCGTAAACACATCCTGAATGCTATAGGCGTGTTAATGAGCATTCATTCTTCATAATCAACACATATGTGAATAAGCTGTTACTGTTTTTTAGAGTTTGTTCACTTGTGCGGTGTTGTTTACTGTTAACATGGCTTGGAGGTGAAATGTGGTCTCCTCATAAACCTTTTTTAACAATCTCACAGAACTGCGTCACAACCAGCAGAATTTCGTCCCCAATGTTGCCTATTGCTATGTGCTTCTTCAAGAGCTTGAACAGCACATCTTGAAACCAGTTTGCTTTGAAATCTTTGCCTGGGAGAGACCTTGTTGATGCAGTATATCTACCTTGTGTTGCTTGTTACTGTGCTCAGTCTTGCCATGGTATATGACCTGTAACTAGGGATGAGCCGAACACCCCCCGGTTTGGTTTGCAGCAGAATATGGGACACGAACATGAAAAATCAAAAGTGCTAATTTTAAGGGTTAATATGCAAGTTATTTTTATAAATAGTGTTTGGGGACCTGGGTCCTGCCCCAGGGGACATGTATCAATGCAAAAAAAAGTTTTAAAAACGTCCGTTTTTTCGGGAGCAGTGATTTTAATAATGCTTAAAGTGAAACAATAAAAGTGAAATATTCCTTTAAATTTCGTACCAGGGAGGTGTCTATAGTATGCCTGTAAAGTGGCGCATTTTTCCCGTGTTTAGAAAAGTCCCTGCACAAAATGACATTTCTAAAGGAAAAAAAGTCATTTAAAACTATTTGCGGCTATAATGAATTGTCTATGGGAGAAATCAAATGTGCTAATTTTAAAGGCTTAATATGCAAGTTATTGTCATAAAAAGTGTTTAGGTACCCGGGTCCTGTCCCAGGGGACATGTATCAATGCAATGTCAATGCCCGTGTTTAGAAAAGTCCCTGCACAAAATGACATTTCTAAAGGAAAAAAGTCATTTAAAAGTAATAGTGGCTATAGTGAATTGTCGGGTCTCGGCAATACAGATAAAAGTCATTGAAAAAAACGGCATGGGATCCCACCAGTCCATTACCAGGCCCTTTGGGTCTGGTATGAATATTAAGGGGAACCCCGAACCGAAATGTAAAAAAAAAAAATTGCGTGGGGGGTCCCCCCAAAAATCCATACCAGACCCTTATCCAAGAACCCAACCTGGCAGGCTGCAGGAAAAGAGGGGGGATGAGAGAGCGCCCCCCTCCTCCTTTATGTAAACGGGTGGCCCCACCCCCTTATGACACTCCAGGAAAGCCATGGGGAAGTCCCCGTGCATTGTAGGGGATGGGGTCACCCAGGAACGTCACCATGTGGCCCCGCCCTCAGTTATATAAGAACTGTGAAATCGAAGATGCGTCATACGGTGGGTGCCTCCCATGGAGGCGGATCAGTCATGGCTTTGTTTTTTTTCTTCATTTTCGGTCCGTCGGCGGAGCGAGAGAAGAAGATGAATGGACTTCGCGGGACCTTTTTATTTTTTTTAGGGTCTTGTCCTCAAGCTGTGTCTTGTCTTTTTTTAACATTTTGACACTTTTTTTGTGAAATGGTAGGGGTACATTTTTACCCCGTTACCATTTCACACAGGGGGGAGGCCGGGATCTGGGGGTCCCCTTGTTAAAGGGGGCTTCCAGATTCCGATAAGCCCCCCGCCCGCAGACCCCCACAACCACCAGGCGGAGATGAGGCCCTTGTCTCCATCAACATGGGGACAAGGTGCTTTGGGGGCTACCCCAAAACACCCTCCCCATTTTGAGGGTATGTGGCCTGGTACGGTTCAGGAGGGGGGCACTCTCTCATCCCCCATCTTTTCCTGTGACCTGCCAGGTTGCGTGCTCAGATAAGGGTGGTATGGATTTTGAGGGGGACCCCTACACCATTTTTTTTAAAAATTGGTGCAGGGTTCCCCTTAATATCCATACCAGACCTGAAGGGCCTGGTATGGAATTTGGGGGGATCCCCACGCAATTTTTAAAAAAAATTTTGTGTCAGTGTTCTCCTTAATATTCATACCAGACCCAAAGGGCCTGGTAATGGACTGGGGGGATCCCATGCCATTTTTATCAATGACTTTTATCTGTATTGCCGAGACCCGGCAATTCACTATAGCCGCTATTACTTTTAAATGACATTTTTTCCTTTAGAAATGTCATTTTGTGCAGGGACTTTTCTAAACATGGGAAAAATGCGCCACTTTACAGGCATACTATAGACACCCCCCAGGTACAAAATTTAAAGGAATATTTCACTTTTATTGTTTTACTTTAAGCATTATTAAAATCACTGCTCCCGAAAAAGTCAGTTTTTAAAACTTCTTTTTGCATTGATACATGTCCCCTGGGACAGGATCCAGGTCCCCAAACACTTTTTATGACAATAACTTGCATATTAACCTTTAAAATTAGCACTTATGATTTCTCCCATAGACTTTTAAAGGGTGTTCCGCAGCTTTCGAATTTGCTGCGAATACCCCAAATTGTTCGCTATTCGGCGAACAGGCAAACACCCGATGTTCGAGTCTAACTTACGTTCAACTCGAACATCGGGCTCATCCCTACCTGTGACATGAAACTGTCTTCCATAGCCGTATCTTAGTAGCAGAGTTTGGCTGTTCGTCACCCAGTTTTAAGACTCCTACATAGCTGTTTCTATTTCAGTTAATGAGTGTGTTTCAACCTGCATATGTAATTGATGATCGTTAGTGCTTGCTTGGTATAATTGGTTAATCATACACCTGACTCTAATCCTATAAAATCCCTGACTGTGTGCAAGTGTAAGAACTGACTGAGCTGGACTCCATAATGTCTTGGTGGCATCCCTTAGCTCCTATTTTTCACAATCCCCAATTCCCCCCCGGGGATGGAAATTAAGGCCTTTCAGTCGTGGTTTGATAAAGGCCTCTATAGAATTTTTTAACTCCAATGGCCCCGTTAAACTTGGTTACTGCACCTCAAAACTAGAAATGCCCCCCTCTGAAAAATTTCGCTTCCACCAGATATCACACTTCTTACACACTTTCTCATCCCGAGACACTCACCTTCTAGCGGTTACTCCATATGAACAGTGGTGCGCCACAGCCATGGATGTTAGCGGAGGAATTTCCCTGATCTACTCAGCATTAGCTGAACCATTGGTGAAAGCGCCTTACACGCAAAGCTGGGAACGTGACCTTGAGTTTGAGTGGGAATTAGATACTTGGAACTCTCACTCCGCTAGAGCCTACAAGGGGATCCTTAATATCTCCCTGATTGAAGCTAACCTCAAGGTCATCTCCCGCTGGTACTTAGTTCCGACTCGACTAATACATTTTTCCCACAGTCATCGCCCCTTTGTTTTAGAGGTTGTGGTCACTTGGGCTCTCTCCTCCATATTGTTTGACAATGCCCCAGGATCAGAAGCTATTGGAATAAATTCTTAAACCTAATCTGTAAAATTAGCGGGACAGTGGTCAGCCAAGACCCTACAATAGCCCTCCTGAACCAGAGGATTCCCAAAATCCCGAAATATACCCAAACTCTGATTCACTTCATGTTCCTAGGAGCTAAGATAACGATAGCACAGCTTAACCGCACAAAAAATCTCCTGGATTTTGTTCCAAGAGAAAACTTCTAACACCATACTAGACAAACTTGAAATTTTCAAATGCATTTGGGAACCCTGGGCCCGTCATATCGGAATCTCTCTATAGGCCCAAGGCCATCCACCCTATCTGACAGCCCTCCTGATTTCAGCCTTCCTTCACTGCCTAGCTCTCCGTGAAGCCCACACCTGCACCCCTCATCCCTTCTTCCTGACTGCTTCCCCCTTCCTGCTACTTCTAACTGTCTATCCCTGTCCTCTCTTTTCTTTCCCTTCTCCCATTAACCCTGTTAGCCCTAGCTGATGGGAATATGGGCTATGACTGTAACATTATCCCAAATTCCACTCAGATATGCTCTTAGCTATTCACAGAGCGATCTGACAGTTCACATTTTACAGTCTGGGCTACTTGCCCTTTTGATACTCGACAAGAACGTCACAAGGTTTCTGAAGAGACAAGTTTTTAGTGACAAATTTTATCCTTTCTGTGAGTACACACTGGTGTTTTCAGCAACTGGTGCGCGGGTTGCCTGGTGTCCTATGCTACAGTTTGTTCCCATTAATATGCAGCCAAAATATTGGGAATCGCAGTGTACCTCTCATATCTGTTCCATGCATAACTTTTTCCTTTTAACCTATCAAACATGAGGTTGATAACCCATAACCCAATTCATTGTTCGCATTGTGAAACCATTTGACAATTATTATTTCTCTGTTTTATATTTTATACCCCTGCGTGGGTGACATTTTGTCTCAATGTTACTCTTTATTCAACAATAAAACATTTTAAAACTCGAAAAAAAAAAAAAGAACTGATGCTGGTTTGAAGCCAAAGGGTAGTCACACAAAAAATTGATTTGATTTAGATTTTTCTGCTGTTCACTTTGCATTTTGTAAATTGATAATAATAAACAATTAGTGTATATTTTGAAAGTTTTCTTACTGTACAGCATTTCTTCGCACCTGCCTAAAACTTTTGCACAGTACTATATATTATATACACACAATAAACTATATACATTTTTGTATATATGTTATGTATCTTTTCATGTGACAACACTGAAGAAATCACACTTTGCTACAATGTAATGTAGTGAGTGTACAGCTTGTATAACAGTGTAAATTTCCTGTCCCCTCAAAATAACTCAACACACAGCCATTAATGTCTAAACCGCTGGCAACAAAAGTGAGTACACCTCTAAGTGAAAATGTCCAAATTGGGCCCAAAGTGTCAATATTTTGTGTGGCCACCATTATTTTCCAGCACTGCCTTAACCCTTTTGGACATGGATTTCACCAGAGCTTCACAGGTTGCCACTAGAGTCCTCTTCCACTCCTCCATGACGACATCACAGAGCTGGTGGATGTTAGAGACCTTGCGCACCTCCACCTTCCGTTTGAGGATGCCCCACAGATGCTCAATAGGGTTTAGGTCTGGAGACATGCTTGGCCAGTCCATCACCTTTACCCTCAGCTTCTTTAGCAAGGCAGTGGTCATCTTGGAGGTGTGTTTGGGGTCATTATCATGTTGGAATACTCTCCAACTCTCCAGTCTCCAAAGGGAAGGGATGATGCTCTGCTTCAGTATATCACAGTACTTGTTGGCATTCATGGTCCCCTCAATGAACTGTAGCTCCCCAGTGCTGACAGCACTCGTGCAGCCCTAGACCATGACACTCCCACCACCATGCTTGTGGGAGTGAACGTCCAGTAACCAGTATGAGAGAGTGAGAGCGATAACACCAAATTTAACACACCTGCTCCCCATTCGCACCTGAAACCTTGTAACACTAACGAGTCACATGACACCGGGGAGGGAAAATGGCTAATTGGACCCAATTTGGACATTTTCACTTAGGGATATACTCACTTTTGTTGCCAGTGGTTTAGACATTAATGGCCGTGTGTTGAGTTATTTTGAGGGGATAGCAAATTTACACTGTTATACAAGCTGTACTTTGCTACTTTACATTGTAGCAAAGTGTCATTTCTTCAGTGTTTTCACAGGAAAAGGTATACTGTACTCACTTTTTTGAGATACTGTATATATATATATATATATATATATATAAACTTCAGGTGGGTTACCCTCTTTTCTTAGATCCTGTCCGATCAAGGCACCGTCAGGGTGGACTCCCAACCTTCCACCATAAATGGATAGAAAAAAAGATGTGGACCGATGCTTGATGCAAAAAAGTGTCATTTACTGAAGATATTTCAATTAGTACATGCAAGCCACTGTACCATTATTTTCCAGCACTGCCTTAACCCTTTTGGACATGGATTTCACCAGAGCTTCACAGGTTCCGAGCGCACATCGCTCTTCGTCAGGCTATTCTGGCTGTGTGTGTGGTTTCAATTAGTACATGCAAGCCACTGTACAGTTCCGAGCGCACATCGCTCTTCGTCAGGCTTTTCACAGCCAGAATAGCCTGACGAAGAGCGATGTGCGCTCGGAACTGTACAGTGGCTTGCATGTACTAATTGAAATATCTTCAGTAAATGACACTTTTTTGCATCAAGCATCGGTCCACATCTTTTTTTCTATATATATATATATATATATATATATATACACACACACACACACACACAGGTTATTGTAATTGCAAACTAAAAATTTAAGCTAAACTTATATAAAGGGAACAGTATAATGCAACTCTGTATTTAATAATACTCTACATCCTTAAATATATAAATTATTACTCAAAAGAGGTGTAGGTGCCTAAATTTGGCTTAGTATCAGCCTCTTGCAATTTCCTATAAAGAAGACATCAGACTAGGAGAGGGAGAAGCTGTACACAGAGCCAATCATTTGTGCTGCAGTGCAGTTATTCAGTTTGCTGTACTTATAAAATTAAAAACTCCCCATATCCAACCTGTGTTTCACGAGGTGCAGCTTCTTCAAGCATTTTTAGTCTGTTTTGCCGTTTTCACTATTAGTGAATGTGCATTGTTGGTAGGGGGTAATAACAATAAGGTTTTTCTGTGAAAAAGGAAAATTATGAGGACAATGAAGGTTTTTTTTGGCAAAAGAACAGGTCCAGTATAGAAGGATAGGCAAAAGGATGAAAAAAACATTTTCTGTTTTTGTCTTTACCTATTGATGATATATACAGTATACAGTACTTTGCTTCTGTTTGTTTTTTATAATAATAACCAGTAGAAAGAATGAAATAATAGCTGTCTTTCCCTCTAAGCTCATATGTAATAATTTGCTAAGGATAAAACACCTACTTATCTCTTTCTCCTATTTTTATAAATGCAATGTTTAAATATGCTTAGCCAGAAAAATAGAGTGTTTGAACCGACTGGATCAGGAACAAACACTATCCAATAATACTGGAGACAGACGTATGTGATATATTAAATTTTAATAAGTTTTAAATAACCTCTCATTAAAATTGATGTGGTGTGTCATTTCTATCATCTTGTGTCTATTATATGAAATCTATGAAAAATCTATGAAAAAAAAATTAGTGTTTCATTCTTTATTCTAATTTAAGAACTTAATTTACTTGCTGACATATGGATGTGATTCACTATAAGGCAATATTGTATATGGAGCCTTGCAATATCATACACCTGCCTGTGAGTGTGATCACAAACCTCTATTCTATGAGGCATACAGTAAAAATATCACATTTGTGGTGCCTTTTAATACAAATACTTTATAGTTTGTACTTTTTGGAGATTTTTTTCAGAGCTTTCTTCCAGCTGAAACTGGTGTTAAAATCATTAAGTTTTATGGACCAGAGAAAGTATGCCAGTGGAATTTAGATGCAAATTGATGGAAAAGCGCTTGTAAGTGATCCTGTGGTAATCTTCATGGACCTATTAAAAGAATTCCCACAGGACTCACAAAATGAAATCCTGTTATATCCTTGTTCCTTCCACCTCAGCCTGCTTATCTGGCAAGCCTAATTTGTCTGACATACAGCCCTTGCCCAAAGTTACAAAGCAGAATATTTTTATAGCTATTTTCAGTTTGGGAGGACATTTTCTGAAAAAATGTGTGCACTTTTAGGACAGTATTATAGTCTAGGAACACAGCTTTAGAGAGACTGAAGAAACTTTAAGGTTCATTCACACAGGGATTAAACAAGCCTTTTAGATGCCTGGCATAAATACCTGGTCCTGCACCCGAAGACTAGCATGTGCCCTGTACAACCTGCCATACAAATGAGTGACTGGATGCGACATGCTCTTGTAAATGCCGATGTTAGTTTGCATCAGTGGTTTTTTTTTTAAATCAGAAAATGTTTTATTACGAAATACCAAGTACAATGAACAATTACAGTTTCCATTCCCGTACATCAACACAGAATCATATAAAACTCACATTCCACATTAATCAACAACAGAAACCTGTTGCATCTTTATACTGTCAAATTGTTTACACAGAAATCCCCATTAACCGTGACTAGCAGCTTAGATATGTGGCAAAGTAGTAAACAATAAAAGTGTGGGACCTATACAAATATTTTTTTCCCCCCTCCGACAGACTGTGCCTGCACACCCCAGAGTCCCCCTGGGATGTATTGATTTGGTGTTTGCCCATGCATACGTCATATTTTCCAAATGTGAAAATTTCCTGTTCTGAAAATACATTGGACACGAAAAAGCTACTATTTAAAGGGCTGCAGTTACAACAAGCAGTGTTTTTGATTATCATATGAGGTTATTTTTATCTAATAATTCATTATATGATATTTTTTTCATTTCATGTGCTGTTATTTATTTTATTCTCCATGTTTACATTTAGGCCAAGTTGACCAGCAAAAATAACAGTGCAGAACAAATGGCAGTGGAGCCTACTTCAGTCACATGTTATTCACGTGGTTTCTATCTTCCTTTCCTTACAAAAAAAACAGAGTTTATGACTGGGCAAAATAAAAAAAAAACGTATTTAGTACATCTTTCAGTTGCACTGTACATGCACATCCACCCTCAAAATGTTGCATGTATAGAAAGACACATCTCTCCTTGGAGATGGGGAAAGTGGCAGGTGTTCTGTAATCAAGCATTGGAGATCTGGGAAGGGTTGACAGCACAGGTTAAGATTTCTGTGGAGTAGAGGCACTGGCTTGATTTACTAAAATTGGAGAGTGTAAAATCTGGTGCAAGATTTTTTATTTATTTTTTGTCAAAGTGTAACCACTTGCTGACCAGCTGCCATCATCATACCCACGAGCCGTAGTAGCTGTACGTCGGCTCCTTTAAGCGGGATAGCAGGCGCGCACCCACTGCACTGCGGGGGTGCCTATGCTTGTGGCCGGCAGTCGCGATGACTGCTGGCCACGCGTGATCACGGGCACGTGAGGCAGAACAGGGACGTGTGTATAAACACACAAATCCCTGTTCTGTGAGGAGAGGCAGATCGTGAGTTCCTAATCTTCAGTCCCCTCCCCCCACAGTTAGAACACACACTAGGGAACACAGTTAACTCCTTGATCGCCCCCTAGTGTTAACCCCTTCCCTGCCAGTGACATTTATACAGTAATCAGTGCATATTTATCTTTCCCCTATTTTGTAGATGCTATAACTTTTGCGCAAATCAATCAATATACTCTTAATTGCGATTTTTATTATCAAAAATACATTTTTAAAAAGAAAATTGGGGATATTTATTATAGCAAAAAGTACAAAATATTGTGTTTTTTTTTTCAAAACTGTCACTCTTTTTTTGTTTATAGCGCAAAAAATAAAAACCACAGAGACAGAGATCAAATACCACCGAAAGAAAGCTCTATTTGTGTGAAAAAAAGGATGGCAATTTTGTTTGGGTACAGCGGCGCACAACCGCACAATTGTCAGTTAAAGCGACGCAGTGCCGTATTACAAAAAATATCCTGATCATTAAGCAGCCAAATCTTCTGGGGCTGAAGTGGTTAAATGACCAAGCTGAAGTTAGAAGCTAATTGGCTACCATGCACAGCTACACCAGATTTAGCACTCTCCAGTTTTAGTAAATCAACACCCATGTGTTGTCAGCTCAAATAGGAAGGAAAGAGCACACTGGATTTCTGGTAGATCAATGTTAGGGATGAGCCAAACACCCCCCTGTTTGGTTCGCACCAGAACTTGCGAACAGGCAAAAAATTTGTTCGAACACGCGAACACTGTTAAAGTCTATGGGACACGAACATGAATAATCAAAAGTGCTAATTTTAAAGGCTTATATGCAAGTTATTGTCATAAAAAGTGTTTGGGGACCTGGGTCCTGCCCCAGGGGACATGGATCAATGGAAAAAAAAAGTTTTAAAAACTGCCATTTTCGGGACCAGTGATTTTAATAATGCTTAAAGTGAAACAATAAAAGTGTAATATCCCTTTAAATTTCGTACCGGGGGGTGTCTATAGTATGCCTGTAAAGGGGCGCATGTTTCCCGTGTTTAGAACAGTCTGACAGCAAAATGGCATTTCAAAGGAAAAAAAGTCATTTAAAACTATTTGCGGCTATTAATGAATTGCCGGTCCGACAATACACATAAAAGTTAATTGATAAAAACGGCATGGGAATTCCCCACAGGGGAACCTCGAACCAAAATTAAAAAAAAAAATGACGTGGGGGTCCCCCTAAATTGCATACCAGGCCCTTCAGGTCTGGTATGGATATTAAGGGGAACCCCGACCAAAATTTAAAAAAAAAAATGGCGTGGGGTCCCCCTCAAAATCTATACCAGACCCTTCAGGTCTGGTGTGGATTTTAAGGGGAACCCTGTGCCAATTTTTAAAAAAAAAATGACGTGGGGTACCCCCAAAAATCCATACCAGACCCTTATCCAAGCACGCAACCTGGCAGGCTGCAGGAAAAGAGGGGGGACGAGAGAGCGCCCCCTCTCCTGAACCGTACCAGGCCACATGCCCTCAACATTGGGAGGGTGCTTTGGGGTAGCCCCCCAAAACACCTTGTCCCCATGTTGATGGGGACAAGGGCCTCATCCCCACAACCCTTGCCCGGTGGTTGTGGGGGTCTGCGGGCGGGGGGCTTATCGGAATCTGGAAGCCCCCTTTAACAAGGGGACCCCCAGATCCCGGCCCTCCGCCCTGTGTGAAATGGTAAGGTGGTACAAAGGTACCCCTACCATTTCACAAAAAAACTGTCAAAAATGTTAAAAATGACAAGAGACAGCTTTTGACAATTCCTTTATTTAAATGCTTCTTCTATCTCCTATCTTCTATCTTCCTTCAGTTTCTTCCTCCATCTTCTTCTTCTTCTGGTTCTTCCTCCGGTGTTCTTGTCCGGCATCTTCCTCCGCGGCGTCTTCAAGAGGAGGAACCGTCAGAAGAGGAGAAGCGTCACACAGCGGGAGCCTCCCTCCATGCCATCATGCATGCGGAGCGGCCCGAGAAGAAGATGAAGAGAAGAAGATGAAGAGAAGAAGATGAAGAGAAAAAGATGAAGAGAAAAAGATGAAGAGAAAAAGATGAAGAGAAAAAGATGAAGAAAGAAGCACCACACAGCAGGAGCCTCCCTCCATGCCATCATGGATGCGGAGTGGCCCGAGGAGAAGATAAGAAGACACCGCGGAGGAAGATGCCAGACGAGAGTACTGGAGGAAGAACCAGAAGAACCAGAAGAAGAAGAAGATGGAGGAAGAAACCGAAGGAAGAGAGAAGATAGAAGATAGAAGAAAGAAGACGCATTTAAATAAAGGAATTGTCAAAAACTGTCTCTTGTCATTTTTAACATTTTTGACAGTTTTTTTGTGAAATGGTAGGGGTACCTTTGTACCCCCTTACCATTTCACACAGGGGGGAGGGCCGGGATCTGGGGGTCCCCTTGTTAAAGGGGGTTTCCAGATTCCGATAAGCCCCCGCCTGCAGACCCCCACAACCCTTGCCTGGTGGTTGTGGGGTTCTGCAGGCGGGGGCTTATCGGAACATGGGGACAAGATGTTTTGGGGGCTACCCCAAAGCACCCTCCCAATGTTGAGGCAATGTGGCCTGGTACGGTTCAGGAGGGGGGCCGCTCTCTTGTCCCCCCCTCTTTTCCCTTGGCCTGCCAGGTTGCGTGTTCAGATAAGGGTCTGGTATGGATTTTTGGGGGGACCCCACACCGTTTTTTTCTTTTAATTTTGGTGCAGGGTTCCCCTTAAAATCCATACCAGACCTGAAGGTATGAACTTTTATGTGTATTGTCGGACCGTCATTTTGCTGTCAGACTGTTCTAAACACGGGAAACATGCCCCCCTTTACAGGCATACTATAGACACCCCCAGGTATGAAATTTAAAGGGATATTACACTTTTATTGTTTCACTTTAAGCATTATTAAAATCACTGCTCCCGAAAAAACGGTCATTTTTAAAACTTTATTTTGCATTGATCCATGTCCCCTGGGGCAGGTCCCAGGTCCCCAAACACTTTTTATGACAATACCATGCATAAAAGCCTTTAAAATTAGCACTTTTGATTTCTCCCATAGACTTTTAAAGGGTGTTCCGCGGCATTCGAATTTGCCGCGAACACCCCAAATTGTTCGCTGTTCGGCGAACTGGCGAACAGCCGATGTTCGAGTCGAGCATGAGTTCGACTCGAACACGAAGCTCATCCCTAATCAACGTGTGTTTTTTGTATGTGCAGTGTTTTTAAGGACAAAACATAATGAAATGTGAATGTATTACAGAGATATACGGCAGATTTTTCTGCCTGAAGCCTGTACTAACCCTGGCCTGTTTACTGACCACACTTCTACCTGCTGCCTGAACTGATCCTTTGCCAGTTTGCTGATCATGTCTCTGCCTGCCACCCAAACTGACTCATTTGCACGTCTTGGTTAAAGGAAAAAATCACACTCCAAGGTGCAATAAATTATTAGCTACTAGCACACCAGATATACATTGGTAAACCTAATTTTTATGTAATTGCCTTGCTTAAATGTCATTTAAATATAAATCGCCAAGTGCAAAATCAAGCCACAGTTCATAATCAGTAAAAAAAAGAAAAGTCTACCATCCAAAGTGAAATAAGTAAACTGACGTGTATCTTCCTTTCTCTGATGTGGAGATGATCCCACTTCAGGCAACCTACCACACAACTGTGTTCCTTCATGGCATGCCTAATAAACATGCTTACAGGAATAATTTGACCTTTCTATTCAGAGAAGTGAATAAGCCCTTGTGTGTAAAACATCCTCTGTGGTGCAGTACAGCCGTCCTCCAATTCAAGTCTCTGTTAGTTATCCTCCCAGGCTCCCCATCACCCATGAAAATAAAGCTAAGGAATCCACATAGTGTAAAACCATATATAGATTTTTTTTAATTAAAATAGTCAAGATACTGACTAATATAAGAAAAGCAGTGCCCTGGAACTATGATGGACCACACATCGGGATTGAGCAATTTTCAAATATTTATTTCAGAAGTTGTAGACTCTATAATGTTCACACAGACTAAAATATACACTAACTTTTGTTATTTTTTTACCAAAGAAATGTAGCAGAATACATGTAGAAAGTATATATTTGCAAAAATGTTATAACATAAGAAAACCCGTTTTTTTTTCAAGATTTTCAGTCTTTTGTCATTTATAAAGCAAAAAAAAAAACCACTGGCGATTAAATACTTCCCCAAAAAAGCTCTAGCTGTCTCAAAAAGTTACAAACATTTCATTTAGGTACAGTGTTAAATGACTGAATAATTGTCATTCAAATTGTGACAGTGCATACATCTGAAAAAATGGTCAGGACAGGAAAGGGCTGAGCGCATCCTGTCTTGAGGTGGTTAAAGTAGCCTGTCCTAATAGTAATTCTTTAAATAGAAACCACCCATTCTCATTCCCTAACTCTGATTTCCATTGCCAAAACGCATGCTTTACATTTTGGGAGATATTTTGTAAATCTGTTTTCCTTTTTTCCTTTAGCCACAAGAGGAATACAATTTAAAAAAAAAAATACAGATGGAGTCTGCCTGCTCCCTTTTCAATAACTTCAAATGGGAAATAGTTAGATTTTGTACAGATGATCTGTAATATGTATAAATTGTGTACTTAAAAATACAGTACAATTAAACATGTTGTGCTGAAAGGTGACTTCTCTCTGCTTCCAAAATGTAACCATATTTAAAAAGAAGATATTATGTGCATAAAATCCTTAACATTTGTAACCGGTCTCTAAAAGATATTACTGTGGATTATTATTGTTATGGCTGTATAAGAAATGCTCTCTCATAAAAAAGAGATTCATTGCAGCACACAAGTACCATTACAATATAGTGTCTTTGAAAAATAACAGTTCCATTACTTATTTCTGGTTGAAATATGAGTTCTCCCTGCTTCTGAATTTATTGGATTAAAAAAAAAAGAAGTGATTCTTTGCATCAAATACATTTGTTATTTGAGGAACCAAATTCTAATATTTCTGCATGATAAATGCGTATGCCCTACCTCCCAAATTGCCTCCCATTAAAATGATGAGATTATGTGCCTCAAATGTTTACAATGGTTATAAAGTCTCTAAGAAATAAAATGTTTCACTTGCTATTTATGGGTGACATATGCCTAATCACTGGCTTCAAAACCCTATTACATCCTAAAGAAAAAAAATAGATTAAATTTATAAAATGCTTTTGTGTATAATACAGTTTTATTTAGCATTTATAGCTGAAATATGCCTACTCACTGCCTCACAAATATTCTCTTATGGAAAAGGATACGATTCTGTTAATCAAATCTGTACAAATTACATGTGGTGTCTTAAAAAAATACACTTTCATTTATTTTTTAATACTAAAATAGGACTATTCAAGATTTCCCTCCATTAAAAAGAATGAGCTTCTTTTTAGCTAATCTGCTACAGTTTTTATAGTGTCTTTCCAGACAAATATATTTGTTCTTTATATTTCTGGCTGAAAGAAGCCAAATCTCTGCCTTTATATGTTCTTCTAAAAAAAGAATGAGATTCCCCTGGGTATTCTATTTAATCATTTAAACTTCACCATACTCTCCCTGAATCACTCTCCCCCCTCCCCCCACTGCTACCCTCATCTCCCCCTGCCCCCTCCTCCTTTGTTTTTCTCTTTTCCTCTACCCCTGCTTTTCCTCCCTTACTATTCTTACTATTCAACTTTTCCGTTCAGATTTAGAATACTTTATTAATCCCAAAGGGAAATTACTTGTCAGGCCCTATTTCCTGGAAGACCCTGACATGGCCTGGCACACTCACTATAGATGACACGTGTGGGACCTTTAGTGATTCAGCATGTCCCTCTTCTTCCAGCTGTTTCAACCCTGAGTGTTGGACGAGATATACTTCGACTTTCTGGATAATATGCACAGAAGCCACACAGTGGAGTTGGTGGGGAGATAGAAGCATGTGATTGGTTAATGCCATGTGGTACCTAGATTAATATATGTGTTGCCTCCACTTTAGTGGGGTATTTGTCTGACTGAATATGGCTTCTCACAGCTGACCCTTGTAAAGTTGGTGATATATCTGTTTTGTATCTCTCCCATGATTTTCTACGAGATCATTGTACCTTATAATTGTGAAGTCTCAATAAAGTTTTTGTGTAAGTAAAAGAATGAGATTCTGTTCTGCAAATATGTCCAATTTTGAAAACCTGTGTCTGAAACAATGCAGTTTCAAGTGTTACCCATTTATTATATTTAAGATTTAATATCTCAAACATATGATGTGGGTTAAATGAGAGTTCTTTGACCAAGAGTGAAAGCTTTAACACAATAACAATATTTATTGGTAAGTAGTGGAAAGTCTATCTATACACAACCATCTATCTATAGTCTACACCAAGGAAGAAAATATTAGATTAAAATAAGAGAATGACATGCAGGAATACAGAGTATATTCCTTAAAACATTAATCTACAAACATATTTAGTTACAAGTAAAAGGGCAGACCTTTCCCATAATTACCCGTTTCTCATCAAGGTTCCATTCTGATGGCTGCTCTACCACAAAGAGCAAGTTTCCTCCCATCTAGTCTGTGTATATCAATACAGGCCGATGCCTCATTGGTTGGCATAGCGTGACTTCTGATTGGTTAGCTTCCCTATACTTTGCCTAAGTCAGCCCCCTTTAATGCAAATCCTTGTGAGCCAGAGATTGACTTGAATTTTCCCGGGAAATTAGGTATTGGCCTCCCTTCATTGCATATTCCAGCATGGAATCCTTTGAAGTGAGTATGTGTAAAACAATGAGGTTTGAATCCCATTGTTTGTACACAAAAGCCTGGACACTGTCTTGCCTGGTCTTCTCACAGACATGTGTGAAGATACTATCTTCTGGCCTGCATAGATACAAGCTAAATTACATATATTCCTAATTACAATATTTTACAGCTATTAATGGAGATTTCACATAAACTCATAAGGCAACACAAGAATAATTTCTGACTGAAATAATTTTCCTATTAATACGAATGAGATTCTCTGAAGCAAAAAAGTACAATATGTATATTATGTCTATGGAAAGACCACATATAATGTTATTGCCTGCTTTCTCCCTCAGAAATAGTGATCTACCTAAAAAGAAGGCTTAAAATTTGTACTTGAAATCACTTTAAATTTCAAATAAAAAAAAAAAAATCCAGATGTATTCTGCCTGCTTTCTGCTTCAACACTACTGGTCTGTCCAAAAGGTTAAAAAAAACTGTGTAGCTCTTCTATATATATTTCCTTTCTTCTGTCTGTCAAGAAATAACCCCATTTATTTTGTAAGATGCAATCTGCTTGTTCTTAGAAAAAAAATACACAATATGGTGTCACTGGTGCTGTCCATGAGAATCATAACATTCAATTAAACCATGGGCAGCTTTATGGCACTCCCAGGCATGTAATGTGAAGGTTTTTTGTATTTTCAGTGTTGCCCTTTAAGGCCCTCCCACTGCTGATGGGCTAAGGGTCTGGTATAGATGAAGGGAATCTCTGTCCCTTTGTGGAAGCCATTATTTTTGATAGCCTGCATGTTGCTTGTAAAGCTACCATGTTCACCAAAAGTAAATTCAGTTCTGCTGGCTGCTAATCTCACATTTATGTACTAAAAAAACAAAGTTTATTTTTTTTCTATGCAGCCATAAAATGCACTTTACAGATTTAAAAGAGAACAAAACTATATATTTTCTTAAATCAGAGGAATGAATTGAAGTAGAATTCTGGGAACTACCTACAACAGCTAATCTTAAAAATGTCCCCAACCCCCTCCTAGCACCTAATCTGACTAACCTGAATAAGAAAAGTTCTGTATAGAGTGTTGAGTGTTCTTTTCTCTCCCATGCAGCTAGCAGTGGCTGACAAAGGGTAGATCACATGACCGGACTGGAGTGGCCTGAAAATAGGTTAGTATATAGATCTTCTTACACAGGTTAGTCAGAATAGGTATATAAAAAAGCAGTGCAGCGCATAGAACCAAACACACCAATCAAAATAAAGAAAAGTCCATAATAGAAGAACACCATCAGATATCCGTGGACGGTGGTCCTAAAATTTGACAGACACAGTGATCATGTGACAACCTCCACCAACACTGAGTCCTAACCGCTCACCTCAGCATGTGGACCCCTGAGAGAATCAGTCAGGTCATACAGGCAGTCCCTTCAATAGGGTAGATAAACTGGTCAGCTGGATGGAGGAGTCACTAAGAACGGCTGTGTAACGTTAACAATGTAACCAGGAACTCCGGTGGATATATGACATGGAATGATAATAATAAAATATAGTGCTCTCCGTAGGAAAAAGTCAACATTTATTAAAAAAGTATTGCACTTACATAGCCAGCACTGTGTCCCCAGTGCTAAGGTGACAAGGCAGACAGTAACATGGATCCACGAGGGTAAGCAGAGGACGCGGATGACGTCACGAGGTCACGTGGTTCCGTATGCGTTGCGTCCCAGGGGGCGGGACTTCAACAGCGGTGACGGAGTGACGTACTGCACCCGCTATTAATACCCTTATGTGACACCTCCTTTCAACGGAGATGTCCGCATTCCAAGAAAACCATAGAAACATAAGACTAACAAAAGACACTGACACCTCGGATCAGGAATTACACATGATAACCACGATACCTGATACACAACCAGAAGAGGGCCAGAAGTAAACAAATAAAAAGACTGCATATTAAAATGGAATTACCTTCCAGTACGACAAAAGATACATATTATCCTCTGCATAGGTAATCACATGAGAAAATAATTAAAGAAATTCTAAAATACTGTGACAAAACACGCGTCTCTGCTGGCCCTCGTTTACAGCATATATATACAAAAAATGAAATAAAATAAAATATAAAATATAACCTAACGATCAGAAATGAAACAATTAACGTCAAACTCAACATTGAGGCCGGTAGGTGCAAGAACTTTTGTCTGATGAATCCAATGAGATTCCCTACGGCTAAGCTGACGCAAAAAATTCCCCCCTCTCCAATGCTTGGTGACTTTTTCAATCCCCCAAAACATAAGACCCCTGGGGTTCTGATTGTAAAATAATTTGAAATGCCTTGATAAGTTGTGAGTTTTAAGTCCCTTTTTGATGTTGTTCACATGCTCGCCCAATCGGACATGGAGGTCCTGCCAATATACTGAAGACCACACTCACATTCAAGCATGTAAACCAACAGTGGAACATGTAATAAGTTGCTGAATTTTATACTCTTTATTGGTCGCTGAAGACACAAAATTCTTTTGTTTTTTAATATTGCATTTAGAATGCCTGCAGGCAGTGCATTTCCCACAGGTATAAAATCCCGAGATGAATGAAAATAACCAATTTTCTGATTGAGTAGGTGGATCAATGACATTAGGTTTTCGACAGTCACATGGTCTGCTGACTTCTCCAGGGTCCTTCTACTGGCTAGGAACTAGCCGCTACCTTGCCGGAATTGGCAGCAGAGGAGTATTATGCTATGGTGATCTTTTCTCATTCTGGGAAACATCTGAATGGTACCACAATCTGCCCACATATTTGATCCGTGACTGGCGAGTTTGGCGGGTTCTGCTCTGTATGCTGACCATCCTGTGAGGTTTGCCTGAATATCGCCCTTTTGGTTATCATTTGGATAAAGGCCCTGGCCGGGTATAGGTCACAGGCTTATAGAGCTTGCCATTCGGTAAGCGAGCATTTCGTTTGGTGTTTCACTGGTGTTGCGGTGGAGGATGTATTCAATCAATTGAACTACTTTCTGGATAATTGTTTGAGCACTGCCTATCTTATATAGATGGACTTCTATTTCATATAGTTTCACATTTATGTTTTGATACTGTACATTGTAAAACACTGTTGGTATATTATTTATATTTTATTTTTTATTTAATAGTAGGTCTAGCACTGCTACTTATTCTCCTAATGACACTAGGTGCCACGTGATCACGAAGGGAGGGGGCTTTTTTTAATATATAAATGATGGACGTGATTGTAGTGATATGATGTATAGTGGTGTAGATAATGAATTAGTAGTTATTATAATGATGATGTAAGTACTCTTCCACAGCAATCCAATTCTTCCAGAGAGATGCACTTTATTGACTTCCAACACAGAACAAGGTTCAAAGTCCACAGATGACAAAAAATCCAACAAAGTAAATATAATTTAGAGTCCCATTTTTCCTAGCTCTGCGCTTTCTTAGTCATACACAGACTGGACTGACTGCTAGCTTGAATAGCCCCCCCCCCCCCCCAAAATACTAGTACCCTAGGAGGGAGTTTCTGCTAGGTCAACCCAAAATACTCTTTGATCTTATTGTTACCCCCTCAAGTCTAATTACCACCAATAAATACTTCTTCTATGGTCCTTTAAACAATGTACCCTTTGAAATGTTCAATTAGGTTAACAGGCCATACCTCACATACCTAGGTAGACTTGCATAAGATCAACATATCAAAGGGTCTTCAGCTGTCCCCTTGATATGTTAAAATTCAGTTGGCTTGGACAACTCAACTGAATTTCTGGTCAACATGGCACTCCAATACAACATTATACATAAATCGGCCAACATATTACAACATATACCCCCACTTGGGTCGGTTCTAACTACCAGAACTGACCGATAAATCAAACAACAAAAATATCATTATGATTTAAGGTACTGAATGCTTTACAATGACTCATATAAAATATGAAGTTAAAACTGGTTACATCTCTCTTCACCAGCTTCTAAAATAACCCCATGAAACAGTTATTATATAATATAACTTTTAGACCATGACTGGAAAAGGATTTGTTAAACATCAGTGGCCCATATAGCTGTTAGGCCTTATTATATCACATCAAGATCTTGAATATTGCACAAAGACGAGCTGATTTCACAGTCCATTCTTTGGTCTGACTTCATCACATCTCTCACCATCCCACTGAAAGCAAACTTGGTATGCTCTGGGAGCTCCAATCCACATAAGTCCAGGATTCTCTCATCTCCAGGCTCAAGGTTTTTATTTTTAAAGATGCTTTTACACAAACATTCTACTTTCATCTTTATAATAAGAAGAACCATCAATGTACCAGCACTCACTTTCAACGTCAAAAGGTTTGGATACGGCAGTAAAAACTGTGCACTTCCTTGCACTTGACATTCATGAGTCCATCTTGCAAGCATTTTCCAGTTCATATCTGCTTCTTTCCATTTCCTATTTGAGCAATGATGTCCTGTTGTGTACCTGTCAAGTACCTGAATTTGTTGATTGCCAGCCACAATTTGCTTTTGTAATTTGCTGTAGGCCGACCCCTCATTGCCTTCAATAGAGCAGTTACTTGGATCGTTCAGTCCATAATTACACCTGAATGGTATACCAACATATACATATACCCCCACACGATGGTTCAGATAGAATCAGCTTGACATCAGTGTTTATCAGATCTTCTATCCAGACAAAGCGGCAGTGGAAATTCTTGCCAGTATCCTCACCATGAAAGGTAGAAAGGTCTTTTTCATCCATATATGTCATAGCCTTTAGCATATTATAAACAACTGATTCAACAAAGTTTCAAGTTTCAAATCGTTACTGGAGTGATGAATTTCACTCACCCCTCTTATAAATTTAGAAAAACCACCCAACATACTATAATTTATGCTATGCCAAGCCATTGTGCAGCATCTCACCTTAGATGTCAAATATATTGATCAATACGCATTATGTAATATGTACAGATGTTATGAAAATTATTTTAGGTTTAAATGCTTCTCTTTGGTTTTAAGATAAAGTTCAAGAAATAAAACATAATAAAATAAAAAATTAAGAGCAAAAGAAAAAAAAAATGAAAAAAAAAAAAATTTTGAATGTTCAAAAAAAAAAAAAGGGTCCATTGCTTGATGAATATTGAGAGAGTCCATGAATTCTTTATAAATCCTTGAATAGTGATATATTGTCTATTCAGTGTTTCTCCCCCACTAGCCAGCAATGTCAGATACTTCTAGTACTTCTGCTATTCACATGCAAACGAGCATCTCCGGACAAATATCTGAAAGACAAAAACTCTCCAACAAAAACTCATTAGCGAGGTCCTTAAACGTTGTTTGAAGTTAAAACAAAGCACTATTTACACGTTTACAGTTTGAAGCTAATTCACCCCCACTGCTAGTGAAGTGTCATCTGCATTCAAAAACAGATCTGGAGAATGTACATCTTGTACCCCCTTCAACTGCTCTAATAATTTATTGCGATCCCCTCTCATCTTGTCATACTCAATCTTCAGGTGGTCATATTTCTGTTTTAACTGAGAAAATGGTATCCAGTTCTTGGACCTTTTCTTATTATTATTTTGGTCAGCTCTGTTTTTCATATTAATATCACCTATATTTGACCCGGTGTCTACTCTCTGGGTGTTATCATAAGATATTATCTTTTGATCTTTAGGCTCAGTATTTGTCCTAAACAATGTGGCTAAATCAATTTTGACAGCCTGCTCATTTGACTTTCTCCATAAATGATCTGCTCTCAACAATATGTCTTTTAAATCATGAGGATTTGGGGTAACTAATAAAATATTTTGTTTGATATCTTCATGCAAAGCATCTAGAAACATACTCATATGTATCAAACTCCCACGCTCAAATGCAAGATTATTACCGACCAATAATTCCATAATAGTTGCTATCCTGTGTGACAATTCATAGGGGGATTCACTTTGCATTTGTTGGATCTTCCCATGAATAGTAACATCAGAACGTACACCATACAAAACACATAATAATTCCAGTAATATGTCCCTTGTCCTCAGAGGCTGAATACAGATTTGTTTAATTCTCATCCAAAGACCACTTCCTATAGAATGTTGCAAAACTCTTTCTAAGTCAGATGGGTTGAGATTGTACATATCTCTAACCTGCTGCACGTCACAAAACCATTTTAAAAATCTGTTTAAATCATGGCAGGGAATCATTCCTATTTCTTTAAGAATTGCATCTAATTCCTTTGGTTTCAAAGGCTTCATTACAAGCTGAACTTCACCTGTATTATTATTATTGTTATAAACTGTGGTGGTCACAGTGGGTGCAGCTGGAAATGAATTATCAGATTTAATATGAGGTTCTGTTTCATTTGATAGAAAGTTTGTGTTTGTATTTTGCTGCAGATTGCTGAATCCAAGATTTGATGCATATCTGCATTTCTGAGATCTCTTCTCTAATGCCATAATTCTTAATTTTAATCTCTCATTTTCCTCTGATAATTCATCACAACGTTTAGATTTCTCAAGCAAAGCTCCCCCAATGGTAACTGTATGCAATTTTAAATTTACTGTCTCAGTGTCTGATTGGTTTTGTAACCTCTCACAAACACTGTTGCTATTATCAACTGCCTTCTGTAACTGGGTAATTTGCTCAACCTTACCCTTCAAAGAACTTTCCATTGTTAAACAGCAAGGTAATAAGCCCTGTATAATACAACCTTTTCTTTTACTTTCTGCTATCAAAAACATTTTTCTCTAAAAATTCCTTCATCATAGTCCGTCTGCTTATATTTTTCTGGATTTTCATAAGGACCGCCATGGCGCTTAATACATTTTAATACCCATCTGTTAACTTTATCAGAACTGACACTAGCTTCACACTGAGTAAGCATTTTGACTATATTACTAATAATTAAAAAAAAAAAGAAATATTTTACTCACCGCATTAGTTACTCCTTCAGCTTCCAGTTCAGGTCTTCTGGAACATGACACAGTCCCTTTTTTGTTGTTTCCAGTCTCCAGAGAATAATTCTGGGGTTCCCAACTTGTTAAATTTTGTAGATCAGACTCTCTTATGTCACAACCAGACAATAGAGTCACAGCACAGCTCTTGGTTCTTCATCAGACTTCTGTCCACCTCACAGGATTGTTGTCACCACCGACTTCTGTTACTAAGTCCGAAAATGCTCTTCTGGTCACTTGAACGGCACCAATGTAGTGATATATCCTTTGAAGAATGGGTCACGGCAGCAATGTAGTGATATGATGTATAGTGGTGTAGATAATGAATTAGTAGTTATTATAATGATGATGTAAGTACTCTTCCACAGCAATCCAATTCTTCCAGAGAGATGCACTTTATTGACTTCCAACACAGAACAAGGTTCAAAGTCCACAGATGACAAAAAATCCAACAGAGTAAATATAATTTAGAGTCCCATTTTTCCTAGCTCTGCACCTTCATAGTCATACACAGACAGGACTGACTGCTAGCTTGAATAGCCCCCCCCCCCCCCCCCGAAATACTTGTACCCTAGGAGGGAGTTTCTGCTAGGTCAACCCAAAATACTCTTTGATCTTATTGTTACCCCCTCAAGTCTAATTACCATCAATAAATACTTCTTCTATGGTCCTTTAAACAATGTACCCTTTGAAATGTTCAATTAGGTTAACAGGCCATACCTCACACACCTAGGTAGACTTGCATAAGATCAACGTATCAAAGGGTCTTCCCCTTGATATGTTAAAATTCAGTTGGCTTGGACAACTCAACTGAATTTCTGGTCAACATGGCACTCCAATACAACATTATACATAAATCGGCCAACATATTACAACGGTGATGGCAGGAGAGGACCCAAAACTTTATCTTGTTTGAGTATGGACCAATTTTTTTGAAAAATCCTCTCAAACTTTTTATGTTGAACATTGAAATTCAGTACCATTTTAAAGTTAGGAACACCAATATCATTATCTCTAATCTGGTTGGATACCAATACATTTCTATCCATGTTACACACTCGTTCTATTTCGCTATCCAGGGCAGATTTTTCATATCCCTTTTGCTGAAACCTAGAGGCAAGAACCTGGGATTGAGAGATATAGTCATCCTCATGAGTACAATTCCGTCTCAGCCTGATGAATTGGCCTCTGGGGAAGTTACATAGCCATGACCTATGGTGGCAACTTTCCAGGGGGATATAGGAGTTTCGATCAGTTGGTTTAAAATTATTGCGCAAACAAAAATGATCACCCTCTTTGGAGATCTCCAGATCAAGGAAAATGACGTGCTCCATACTGATATTCCAAGTGAGTTGAATATTCTTGGAGTTATCATTCATGGATTGAATGAACCTATCCAGACCTAAACAGTCTCCTTCCCATATCAGGATGAGGTCGTCGATAAACCTCCTATAACAAATTAGCTCAGTGGGGCTGTTGGTGAAAACAACTTCTTCCTCTCAGTGGGCCATAAACAAATTGGCCACACTGGGAGCAAACCGGGCCCCCATCGCAACCCCTCTTGTTTGCAAATAAAACT
Source organism: Aquarana catesbeiana (assembly GCF_042186555.1). Classification (NCBI taxonomy): domain Eukaryota; kingdom Metazoa; phylum Chordata; class Amphibia; order Anura; family Ranidae; genus Aquarana; species Aquarana catesbeiana. The sequence continues at coordinate 555,973,684 of NC_133324.1, forward strand.
GTCGGTTATACCAAAAATAATTTCATGATAAACAGAAACTAATGCAACTAAGGAGGATTTTTTTATGTTTTCTAGTGTAGCACTTACCTTTGAAGGAGCTGCTGATTAGATATTATATCCGTAAATCACGTTTTCCACCTAGCCCATCGCAGCCCATAGAAATAGAAACAGTCCATTTTTGTACTTTTCTCTTGCATTATTAATATAACATAACTGGGATAGGAGAAGGGTTTTCTGAGATGCTCTTTTGCTGCTTCATAATCTTTTCTTTGCCTTCTTATGCAAAGACTTATAACAATGCAGACTATAAGAAATCACTCTCAATGATTTCTTCAGTGGGGAAGAGGGAAGTAGATTTACTAGAGAATATATGGTAAAGAGTCACTCTGAATAACTTCTTCACCTGCAGAACTTTTTAAGAACAGTCTGTATTTCTACTTGTGCTGGGAGCCTTACTGCTGCCTTTTTACCACTACTTCCCGTCTGCATGGTACTTCCAAGTTGAGCTAAGGAAAAGATTACTCTGAATAATTCCTCCCCCTGACTGATTGGAATCCTGGGGTATTGTTGAACCCAAAGTCACAGGCCATCTCAACCTGTCTCACTGACTTGCGTACCAACATTCCTCAGCCTCTAGTAGTACCCTTCCCCTGGGCTTTCACTCACTTGATCAACAGTCCATGTGCCACTCATAAATGATCGATCGCCCAGTTGTCTTCCGCTTAGTTGCTACTTCTTCTGAAATGGCTTCTCCATCCCTTCTCTCTGGTCTGGCATACTCCCTTCCCCGCAGGGGCGTCCAGTGACACCAGCGACTACATGCTGTCTGGTGTCATTAACTTTTCTGCAGATCCCGGTCCCCCCTCCCTCCCCGTGGGGGGGCTCCATTTGGCTCCCCGCAGGGGAACCTCTCCCCTCTCTGGGCACCAGACTTCACTGACCATGTGACCCCAGCTTTTATGAGAGTCCCGCCTCCTGCCAAAAAAATTAATGATTGGCCAGAACTCACACACAAGCTGCCTGTCACTCAGATCCCAAGTTCAACCTCTCTTCCAGAACCATGTCACTGAAACCAAGAGAAGGCATCTCTGGGTCTAAGCACAGGTGGCCACACCCTACACTATAGTGACACTTCCAGTTTCCAAAATAAACAACCAGGCCTGTTATAATAGTACAAGCCTGCCTAAATTTTACCTGAAACTGCACTTTGTAATCTGAACACAGAAAAAGGTCATCCACATGAAAGTAGGTGCCTGCTACACTAGGAAGGTCAGAGGATGTCAGAGCCCATTGCACAAAGGACAATGCGTCCTCATGCCCAATAATAGTGTACAAGGAGCTGACATCAGCCGTAACCAAAATGCTAGATGGTGAACAGCTGATAGATTCAAGGACCTGTATAATGTGCTTAGTATCTTTAAGGAATGCATCTGTCTTAAAGACTAGTGGCTGTCGGAAGGAATCAATATACTGTCCCACGCTAGATGAGACAGAGCCTATTCCATTTACGATAGGCCTACCTGGTGGGTTGGCACTATCCTTATGGATCTTAGGTAGACAATATATTATAGGGGTCCTGCAGAACAAGGGGTCCAAATATGTTGCTTCCTTTTTATTCAATATGCCCTTAGCCTTGCCTTCCTCCACCAGCACATGTAATTCATCTTTAAAATTCAGCACAGGGTCTTTAGTAAGAATTTTATATGTGTCTCGGTCACTAAGTAGCCGGCTCCTCTCCGCTTGGTAATCAGTTTTGTTCAGGATCACAAGACCCCCTCCCTTATCGGCAGGGCGTATGATGATCTCCTTCTGCTGCTCTAATGACTCCATGCCCTTCCTAATATATTCAGGATCCATCACCTTCCTTATCCTCATCCCATCTAGATCACTGAACACCATATTTTTAAAAACCTCCAGATATTTGTTATCTATGTTTAAAGGGTTTAAAATGGACTTATTGCGAAGATTGGAATGGGTTCCTATATCAACTGCAGGAGTTTTTCACAGGGTTAGACAAAAAATATTTTTTGCTATTAAGACTCCTAATAAATTTGTGAATGTTCACATAGGTCTGGAATTTACTGAGGTTCTGTACAGGAGCAAATTTAAGTCCCCTATCAAGAACACAAATCTCAATTCATTTAATGTGCAGCTACTCAAATTGTAGATGCCTATACCTGCTGGGGTCTGGGTCTTTTGTAACCTTCTACCCCCTCTCCTTCCTCTCTTTCCTTTCATTTTCATGGTTGGCCATTTCCCCATGGTAGGTGAGCGGTTAGGACTCAGTGTTGGAGGAGGTCGTCACATGATCACTTTGTCTGTCAAATTTTAGGACCACCATGCATGGATATCTGATGGTGTTCTTCTATTATGGACTTTTCTTTATTTTGATTCATGTGCTTTGTTCTATGCGCTGCACTGCTTTTTTATACATTTATTTATTTATTGGGATTTGATATTTTGGCCCTTAGTGTTCAGCTGCTGTTCTATGTGATTTTTGCGCTGATTGATTTCCTATATTTATAGTCGGAATAGGTGTTGGGGGGTATTTTTAAGATTAATTAGGTTTATCCTGGAATTCTACTTTAAAGGTTTTTATTTTTGAATCTATACAAAACATGATAGTTGTACATATGTTTAGCATATTTTTCAGGAAAATACACACTAACATCATTATTACCACAAACAATCACAGAATAATTTCTAAAAATTCTACCAAGTATTGCATAAAAAATAAATTTGATTTAATGTACTGTATTAAAATTGGGGATTTGTGTACATCTGTGCGTTCTAATTTTTTATGTAATGTTACATATGTTTAATTACATTGTAAACTATTTTCTTTTTTTATTTAAACCACAAATTTTTTTAATATAAACTTTAACACATTAATGTAATTTCAAAGTATTCTTTCACTATTTTAAATCAGCAGCTTTCATTAAAATAATATATGGTGTTCTTGTATTAAGGGATCTTGCTCAGATGCTTTCTGCTTCTCTGAGATGACATTACTGTACCCACGTCTCCCCAGTTGCTCTCCTATCACATTTCCTTCCAGTGGAGGCTATAAATGTTCAGGTCACCGTTCATTCTGTGGCCATGTTCCACTGTTATCTCACTTAGGATACCCAGTCCAAGCAATAATGTACTGCCACCACTGGATTGTGGATACATAGACAAGAAGTGGCTGCTAAGATTCTGAAGTAGATTGGCATTACTGGGATGCAAAAATAATGAAAAAAAAGTATTCAAACTGTTTGTAAACCAGAGTGCTATCAGGAACCATGAATCACACCAAGACAGAAGTATACTTAAATCACACTTGTTTATTAATAATAATAATAATAATAAGGTAAACAGAGTAAGCGTAGTCAAAACAAGCCAGAGTTCAGTAACCGGATCAGGTAGTCAGCCAAGCAAATGTCAGAGAGCCAGGGATAAACGTAGTAGTACAGCAAGCAGGACCAGGAGCCAGAAGTAACATCAGCCGAGCAAGTTTTCAACAGAAACGGAGGAGAAAAGGCTCTGTTAAGTTGACAAAGGTGAAGGCAGAGATCAAGTGAGCTGGACGACTTTAAGTAGGCAGGACTGACGAGCAGAATCAACAACAGCTGGGTAACTGTGGAGAGAAATGGGAGCTGGCAATTATCTGACAGCTGAGTGGCCAGCTCAGAGAAGGAAGGGCTGAGCCCAGCCCTGACAAGTGCTCTAGCAAACATCACTGGTTATATAGGAGGACACTACCTGAAGCATTCAGGATCCCAATAATTTATGCATTGCCAAAGATTCATAAAGATAAAATAGACCCCACTTTGAGACCTATTGCGAATGGTATTGATTCTTTAATGGCCAGATTGGGCCAATACATAGATCAATATCTCCAACCAGCAGTACAGAAGACTAGAGCGTATCTTAAAGACACCAAACAAATGCTTCAGCTACTAGAAGAAAGAATGGATACTGGACCCTTGCTGATGGTGACAGCAGACGTTTCATCTCTTTACACCATTATTTTACATTAACAAGCATGTGAAGCCACAAAATGGGGGCTTAGGAAATTTACAAATCTCTCATGTATGCAAAGAAAATTCCTTGTCAAAAGCCTTGACTTCTGTCTCACAGCTATTTTTGGTATTGTCACCAATACTACCAACATAAAAACTGGGGTGGCTATGGGAGCCAAGTTTACCCCTAGTGTAGCAGGATTATTCATGTCCCAATGGGAAGAAGAAAACGTTTTCAGTAATCCACCTGTTGAACTCGTTTTTTAAAGAAGATTTATGGACAATGTATTTGTGTTATGGAAAGGGGCTTGTGATCAGCTACATAACTTCTTCAATGTGCTTAATAATAATGATAGAAATATTAAACTATCTTGGCAAATTGATGAAAATAGTATATCCTTTCTAGACTTGGAAATATCCAGAATTAATGTCAAGTTTGTCACTAAAACTTACTTCAAAAATGTCGATCTTAACAGCTTAACAACGGATCAAAAGTTGCCACTATAAAAATTGGCTGTTCAACATTCCAAAAGGACAGATTATGTGACTTAGACATAATTGTACACAAGTAGATTTTCTCACACAGGCCAATATGATTGGTGACAGATTCATACAAAAAGGATACAATAAGGAATTCATCAAGGAGCAGATTATAGGTGTTACACACATGCATAGGAGAGATCTAATTAAAGATAAAAAACATTGAGTGTCAACCAGATCTTGTACCTATAATATTGAACTACAATATCCAACATAAGAAAGTTGAAAAAATCATACAACGTCACTGGCACATCTTGAAGTCCGATAGACTCCTTGAAGATTTATTGCCAAAAAAACCTAGGTTTATATACAGAAGAGCCCCCACTCTTCCTGACCAATTGGTTAAAAATGTGATTGATCCCTCAAAGAAGAGTTTTACATTCTTCACGGGTAAAGGCTTCTACCCTTGTAAAAGGTGTTATGCATGCACCCGAATGAAACTTCCTAATGAAAAAAGTTACAAATTCAATCCACCAGCAATGGCACCACCTATGATATAAAAGATTTTATAGGGTGTAATAGTGAAGGAGCCATGTATGCCCTGGAATGCAGTTGCGGCCTTCAGTATATTGGCCACGTACAAAATATTTTAAATGGTTATGACAAACACAGTGTGTCAAGACACTTTGCCAAATGCCACAAGAAAAATCCCATCCATCTAAAATTTTGGGGGATTGTACCTTGTACTAGACCTTGGCGAGGGGGTCACAAGGTGAGAACCCTCAGCCAACTTAAATCTAAATGGATCTTCCAGATGGACACTTTCGCACCTAATGGACTTAACATCGAATTCAATATAAACTGTTTCATCAGTGATTTTTAGTTGCCTATTCATATGCATCATATCTCCCTACCCTCCCCTTTCAGCAGGATGCAATTATTAGCATATTTCCCATCCTTGTCTCCCCTTTCTCACTCTCTCTCTTTTTTACTTATTCATTGCATCTTTATGGGTCTTATATTAGGTATGATTATCTGATTCATGTTATTTAGTTTTTTATATGTATCCTATTCCTCATTTTAGTCTTATAGGCTATAATTAAAATAATTTCTGGTATCCCTGAGGCTCCAGTATTTTTTCCATGCCATTTTCTCAATTTTGGAATATTCATCACATTTGAGATTAATTAAAAAATTATTTTAGGGGATCCTCCCAGCATTCCATCCACAGCATTGGAATAGGACCGCATGGTCCTGCTCCATATTCCTTTGTGTAAGACACTCTAATTGTTTGTTGTGGACTCTATGCTTACAATGAATGATAAACAGTTTAATCGTGTTTCAGTTTTTTCTGCCTTTTAATATATATATTTTAATTTCCAATAACTAGAAACCACCCATTGTTTTGTATATATGGGTTCCCGACTCTAGTGGATTTCTTGTAAACCTTCCTCTTATGGGTTGTGTATCTGCAATATTAATCCCCCCTTTTTTCATAAATATCTGGTTCTATGTGTATTTGTCCTACTATAGTGGACTGTGTTCCAAGTATCACCCTTGTGTGACTTTTTTTGCCAGTTCGTTTGCATCTCCATGTCCACTATGCTAATACATGCAAAAACGAAAGGAACATGGCCACCCCATGCTTCACTATGGGAGACCAAGGCAAAATGGCCATCGTCACTTTTTTCAATAGCGGTCTTTGGGAAAATGGCCGCCGGCCATTCAATTCAATTGCACAAAGGAATTTCATATTTCTTTTTGCAAAACATTTTAATTTATTATTGAAGATTTTATGTTTAAAATTAATTATAAACAGTTCTTTAATTACGTTTTACACATTTCTTGTTTTTTAATACATACATTTTATTTCCAATGATTAGAGTCCACCCATTGGTTTGTATACTATGGGTGTTGATCCCAGTGGATTTTTGCAAATCCTCCTCTTACGGGGTGTGAGTCCAAGTATTACCCCTGTGTGATGTGTTTTTGCCAGCCCATTTGATGGCCGCCGTCACTTATTTTAACAGCAGTCTTTGCGAAAATGGCCGCAGGCCATTCAATTAGACACCCTATTTAAAGACAGGAACTAGTACCTATTGTTATCCCCTGATGAAGTCACGTGATGTGACGATACGCGTCGGGATTGGAGCAATAGGTTTACCAGGAACTGGCTGTACATACGAGCTTGGCGCTTGTGGATTGCTGCTATTTTGCTACTTTTAAGTGAGTGTTTGCTTTTACTCTGCTTGTGTTTAATAAACCTTGTTATACGGGATTACACTATGGGCATTTCCTTTCTTTGTGCCTAAAACTCCCCCTGCATACTGAGGATATTAACAGAGGGACTTGAACATCTAACTACAAAATCTGGGCAGAAGGATACGAGCTCGGCGCTCATAGATTGATGCCAGCTATTATATATAATAAGTGAGTTTATTTATTATGCATATCTCCACAGACTACCTCATATGGGATTACGCTATATGCTGTCTTTTTTTCTTTTTTATCTAAACCCCACATACTGAGACCACGATCATTTAAGTTCACTGGAGCTGATCAAAAGGACGTTTGAAGATCACCCATAATTTCTTCTATGCCGTATACCTTACGGCAGTAAGGTGAGAGGCTTGTGCACACAGAGGGGCCACCATTAGAAGATTAGCTGGGCACCGATCGATTGATTGCTCAGGGTGGAGGATTCATTATTTGTATGGAAGATTATTTCAGACTGTTACAGTGGAATTTGTTTTCTGTTTTATCACTCTCATTACCAAACTATATTGATTTTTTATCCTGTTTTATTGCACACTCAGTGGTGCATGTTGGACTTTATCACACTGTTTATTTATTTGTTCACTTCTTCATTCGATGTCACATTTTGTTATATAGATTTCACATATTTGGTTCTAGACTTTTTTTCATCACATGGTATTTTATATATTTTGTATATTTTATTTGTTATTGAGTTGATACACATTTGTATAATACACACACCGCAATGCCATCACGTACACATTTATAATTTTTTTCTGCTTAGGATCAGTTAATCAGGTGCTTGCTGCATTTTCTTTAGCCCCCTATCTTCACCTTCATCTTGACAGCGCAGGAGTTACTTACCTTTATATATAGGAGGACAGCCATGATGTATGGGGTATGTCGGCAGAAGTTGATATGAACTTCCATAAGTACTATTTACATCTAAACTAAATCAATTTAAAAAAAATTAATTCGGTATCAGAAACCTCAAAAATGTATTTTAAAAACACTACACCTCTAATAACTATAAATGCATGTTTTGATAGTGTTGTAGCTTTTTGACAATGTTACATCATGCAACTCATCCCTTTATATGTATAGTCAGGTTGAGAGCATCGTGCCACTTAAGAGAACAAACAGATCATCTGAATCCAGCTAGGCTATACAGCTCTAATTGCTTCTTGAAAAATCATAATAAAAAGTAACTTTAGAGATACATAAGATTTCACCACTGAATGTTTTGAGTATGGCATTGTGTCTTCAGTCAATGTAGAGAGAGGGATACACAACAGTCAGCAAGTATAATAACAAAGTAACAAAGAAAAGGCTACAAGTATCACCTATGTTGTTGTAACAGCGTGCAGAGTCCACCCCCACCGTCTGAGGTCCGGATCCCTTTTCGAACTACATTGCCCATAAGTTCACAGGATGGCTGGGCAGAATGGCACCACCAGAGGAAGGAAGTACCTGGAAGAGGGACAGATGTCACACGTTGGGAATTAGACATTTCATTAATTTTTATATACTTTTAATTATGTATGAACTAAATGTTGTTAAGTTTTATATCTAAGACTGTTTTTATTTTTTTGGCACTGTCATAATCCCACTGGTTACTCTTCACGCTGTCTATAAATGCATGTGTTTGAGCCCTGTCATAGCTGTCAATGTTGACAAACATATTACTCCTTTGTCTGACTCCCAATGATCTTAAATCAAGATAAGCTTCGAGTTTAGGTCACAACAAACCTGGTCTGTTTGCAGTTTGGTCAGAACAAACTGGCCATCTCTGGCCAGTTTGCATGCCTTAACCTCCGGCTGATATTTGTAAGCAAACATCATCTAGGATTTGTCATTTTACAGTGGTGGTGCCGTTGCAAAATGACAATCCCCTGCATGCTGATGTTTGTAAACAAACCAGCAGTAGAGAAGTAGCAAGTTACCTTTTTGGTTACCTAATGCTGGTTCCGTGCTGCATGACATTCAGTAAATCAGTAAATCATTCAGTAAATCAGTAAATCACAGTGCAGTTTTATTTGTATCTGCTCACCTGAGTCCTTTTATGCACAATCAGAATTCCTAAGCCCTGATGAAGGGGGAGGGTGTTTGCCCCCCAAAATATGTTGGATGCATTCTACTATAAATCAATTTTATCAATAAATTGTATTGGACTCTTGGACATTTGTTTGGTGATATCTTTGGATAGTATGTGTCTGGATTTAAACACGGGGTCCTTTCCCTTTTTCTCTGAGGGGGTCCCTGTCTTGTGCAGTGCTGCTTCTGCTACTAGAGCCAGTGAGCCCAATGACAATTTCAATAAAATTAGAAAACCCAAATCTAGTGCACTGTTTGTTCTTGTGTTTAGAACTAGTTCTTGAAGGAGTCTAGTCCACATTTTTACAGTTCTTACTTTGAAGAAGTCTTTCCATATGTGGAGCTTAAATCTCTTTTCCTCCAGATGTAAAGAGTGTCTCCTTGTCCTCTGTAATGCTGTGAAAGTGAATAACTCCACCAAGTTAACTACATGGAACACTTATGTTTTTATACAGTACATGGTGATAAAATTCTCCCTTATTTGCCTCTTCTCAAGAGAGAATAAATTCAGTTAAGCTAATCTTTCCCCATAGCTGGGCTCGTCCATGCCTCTTATTAGTTTGGTTGTCCTTCTTTGCACTTTCTCCAGTTCTCCAATATCCATTTTGTGAACAAGTGCCCAAAAGCGAACTGCAAATTCCAGATGAGGTCTTACTAATGATTTGTACAGGGAAAAAATTATGTCTCTTTCTCTGGAGTTGATACCTCTTTGAATACGAGAAAGTATTTTGCTTGCTTTTAAATCTGCAGCTTGGTATTGCATGCTATTATTAAGTCTAGGTTACTCGGGAATACCCAGGTCATTCTCTATCATTGACTCCCCCAGTCGCTCTCCTCCTAGAATGTATGATGCATGCATGTTTTTAGTCCACAAGTAGTAAGTGAACAGCTGGTATAACAATGTAAACCCAGCTAAGACTTGTGCTTATCCGTACTTCATTGAGTGGAAGAAAATATTGAGCAACTTGTGCTGCCCAACACTTACAGGAAGTTGGTGTTGGAGTTCTTGGAGGTCACTTGGGCGCTGAAAAAAACAGCGAGAGCATTGCAGAGATTCTATTGGCCTGGGGTCATCAAGGAAACAGAAAATTATTGTTCCTCCTGCCCTGTGTGTCAGAAGTCGGCACCTATGCCATGTTTCCGTAGTCCGCTGGTACCTCTTCCCATCACTGAAGTCCCCTTTGAGAGAATCACAATGGATTTGGTAGGTCAGTTGATGAAGTGTCAGAAACCATGAATCAGACCTAGACAGAAGTACAGTTAATCACACTTGTTTAATAATACAGTAAAACCTTGGTTTGCGAGCATAATTCGTTCCAGAAACATGCTTGTATATCAAAGCATTTTTTTACAGGGTATAAAAGAAGAGAGGCACCTCTAAGTGTAGCAATAAGTTGCTAAATGTACCTTCATCTTCTTTTTTATACTCAGTTGTGACATGACGCTACTCTTATATCAAGACAATGCTTCTAAATCAAGGCAAAATTTATTAAAACATTTTGCTTGTCTTGCAAAACGCTCTCAAACCAAGTTACTATCAAAGGTTTTACTGTAATAAAAAGGTAAACAAAGTAAGTGTAGTCAATACATAGCCAGAGTTCAGTAACTAGATCAGGTAGTCAGCCAATGCCAATGTCAGAGAGCCAGAGATCAACGTAGTAGTACAGCAAGCAGGATCAGGAGCCAGAAGGGATGTCAGCCCAGCAAGTCTTCAACAGGAACGCAGGAGAAAGTCTCTGAGATGTGACCAAAGGCGAAGGCAGAGATGAAGTGAGCTGGACAGCTTTAAGTAGCCAGGACTGACGAGCAGATCATCGACAGCTGAGTCACTGTGGAGAGAAAGGAGCTGGCAATTAGCAGACAGCTGAGCGGCCACCTCAAAGAAGGAAGGGCTGAGCCCAGCCCTGACATGAAGTCCACTAGGGGGCATCAATACATTTTGGTTATAACAGGACTATGCCACCCGCTATGCAGAAGCAATTCCTCTCCAAAATACCTCTCCCAAGACTATAGGCAAAGAGCTATTTCTTGTTTTTAGCCATGTGGGTATTTGTAAGGAACTGCTTACGGACCAAGGTACCCCGTTTATGTCCCAGGTTATGAAAGAGCTGTGCAAGTTGTTCAAAGTGACACAATTGCATACATCAGTGTATCATCCCCAAACAGATGGGTTGGTTGAAAGGTTCAACAAAACCTTACAACAAATGTTAAGGAAGGTGGTGGATAGAGATGGAAAAATTGGGACTAATACTAGATTTAAATATATATATGCTGTATATAAAGGAAAATGTTGAGGTTTTTTTACAAAGTTTTGTTTTCTCCCTTTTATATAGTAAAATGTAAAAAAAAAACAGTGGTGATTAAATTCTACCATAAGGAAGCTCTATCTGTCTCAAAAAATTATATAACATTTATTTAGGTACAGAATGACTAAGTAATTGTCATTTAAAGTGTGACAGTGCAGAAAATTGAAAAATGGCCTGGACTAGAAGGGAATGAAACAGTTCAGTCTTGAAGTGGTTAAAGTAGTTGTATACATCTGACATGAAAAATGAACAAAGCATATCCATTTATACTGTGTACTAGCCTTAATTCGAGGCACATAGTGTGGTTCATATCTGCTCTCTCCTTCCTTTGCTGTCTGCATGAGCCACTTCTCACAAGTTATGTCGACATCATAGAATCCCAAGGGACAACCCTGCCCCCCCCCAGCATATAGCATGTGACTGACAGCCTCAGTTGTACATGTTTCCCTATGAGACTGTGTGTGTGTCCATTCCTTCCACTCAGGTCTTAGATTACACTCAGCTACCTGCACTATGCTGTTCAGTGTGTGATGTCAAATCAATGTTCCCTGCCTTCTGAAGCTCAGAAAGTCAATGTAAAATGTGTGCTTTATGAGGCTGTAGAGGAGAAGGTCTGCAGATATGCAGGTTCAGCTTATGTAGAAGGATTTGTTGTATCTCTGTGTGTCACCTGAGGTTAGCCACTTTAGTGGTTACAGTATCTCACAAAACTGAGTACACCCCTCACATTTTTGTAAATATTTTATTATATCTTTTTATATGACAACACTGAAGAAATGACACTTTGCTACAATGTAAATTAGTGAGTGTGCAGCTTGTATAACAGTGTACATTTTCTGTCCCCTCAAAATAACTCAACACACAGCCATTAATGTCTAAACTGCTAGCAACAAAAGTGAGTACACCCCTAAGTAAAAATGTCCAAATTGGGCCCAAAGTGTCAATATTTTGTGTAGCCACCATTTTTTTCCAGCACTGCCTTAACCCTCTTGGGCATGGAGTTCACCAGAGCTTTGCAGATTGCCACTGGAGTCCTCTTGATGCAGTGTGCGGCGTATGGTCTGAGCACTGACAGGCTGACCCCCCACCCCTTCAACCTCTGCAGCAATGCTGGTAGCACTTATATGTCTATTTCCCAAAGACAACCTCTGGATATGACGCTGAGCACATGCACTCAACTTCTTTGGTTGACCATGGAGAGGCCTGTTCTGAGTGCAACCTGTCCTGTTAAACCGCTATATGGTCTTGGCCACCATGCTGCACTCGGTTTCAGGGTCTTAACAATCTTCTTATAGCCTAGGCCATCTTTATGTAGAGCAACAATTCTTTTTTTTTCAGTTAATCAGAGAGTTCTTTGCCATGAGGTGCTATGTTGAACCTCCAGTGACCAGTATGAGAGAGTGAGAGCGATAACACCAAATTTAACACATCTGCTCCCCATTCACACCTGAGACCTTGTAACACTAACAAGTCATATGACACCGGGGAAGGAAAATGGCTAATTGGACCCAATTTGGACATTTTTACTTAGGAGTGTACTCACTTTTGTTGCCAGCGGTTTAGACATTAATGGCTGTGTGTTGAGTTATTTTGAGAGAACAGCAAATTTGCATGGTTACACAAGCTGTACACTCACTACTTTACATTGTAGCAAAGTGTCATTTCTTCAGTATTGTCACATGAAAAGATATAATAAAATATTTCCAAAAATGTGAGGGGTGTACTCACTTTTGTGAGATACTGTATATGTAAGGGTTTACAACCACTTTCATTTTTCCTTGAAATGTCAATATTCAAGCAACATGATTTTGATAACTTTATTCTTACAAAAAAAAATCTCTGTGTGAGTTTATTTTTTATTTTGTTGAAATCATCTCATGTGTAAAGTCTTCAACTTGCTTCATCTGATCAGTCCCCACAGACATGGGAGCAGATGGTTCTAATTAAAGAGTAAATGCTGCTCTAACTCAAGCCTATCTGGCTGACTCAGAGGAACTCACTGTTTGTTTAATAACACGCAGTCCTGCCAGCTAAGGCAAAGAAGGTTATCTACTGAAAGGTGTGCACTGAAATGAAATGTATCTAATGCCGCGTACACACGATCGGACTTTCTGGCATACTTGGTCCGGCACACTTTCTGACGGACTTTGTCCACCAGGTGCACCAGACTTTAAAACGGACGGACTTGCCCACACACGACCGGACTTTCCAGCGGGCTAAGTCCGCCCGTCTTTCCGGAGTTACGGCGGACTTTCAGAAAGAACTGACTTTCCCACACATGGACAAGTCCGTTCATTTTGAACGTGACTCAGGTGCGACCGAACTAGAAAAGGAAGTCAATCTTGCCGCTTTTATCAGCGAGATTGACACCTTGCGAGCCCCGTCGCGGGTCATAACAGGCCCTTAGGTCTAGTATGGATTTTAAAGGGAAGCTCCCCTATGCCGAAAAAACAGCGTGGGGTCCCCCCTAAAACCCATACCAGACCCCGATCCGAGCACGCAGCCCGGCCGGTCAGGAAAGGGGGTGGGGACGAGCGAGCGCCCCCCCTCCTGAACCGTACCAGGCCGCATGCCCTCAACATGGGGGGGTGGGTGCTTTGGGGGAGGGGGCACTCTGCGGGGCCCCCCCACCCCAAAGCACCTTGTCCCCATGTTGATGAGGACAAGGGCCTCTTCCCGACAACCCTGGCCGTTGGTTGTCGGGGTCTGCGGGCGTGGGCTTATCGGAATCCAGGAGCCCCCTATAATAAGAGGGCCCCCAGATCCCGGCCCCCCACCCTATGTGAATGAGTATGGGGTACATGGTACCCCTACCCATTCACCTAGGGAAAAAGTGTCAATAATAAAACACACTAAACAAAATAATATAAAGTGCAGCGCAAAATTTAAAAGAACTGAAAAAGTCCCATAGAAGACATGTATTTATCTCTGTCTTATTTCTTCTTGCTATAAGGCACCCAAATTCTTCAACGAAACTGAGCAAATAAACTGCTTACCAGATAAAAGAACAAAGTAGGCATAATTACCACCGGTGCTGGAGAAACCCGGAACAGCTGATCTGATGATTTGAAACGGTATCCGGCAGTTAATCCTGGTAAAGCCTTTTGACATACATAACATATGTCATGTATGTATAACAAATGTCCTCCAATTGTAGAGTGTGTTAGATTAAACATCTTTATCAACAATTTGGAGCAACCAGAAATATTCCACACACAGCATCACTGCAATCCACAGGTGGCCTGGAGCAGACCAAAAAAAAGAAATATATAGCAAAAGTAAAAAATATTTCTTTTTTTTGGTCTGCTCCAGGCCACCTGTGGATTGCAGTGATGCTGTGTGTGGAATATTTCTGGTTGCTCCAAATTGTTGATAAAGATGTTTAATCTAACACACTCTACAATTGGAGGACATTTGGTCAAAAGGCTTTACCAGGATTAACTGCCGGATACCGTTTCAAATCATCAGATCAGCTGTTCCGGGTTTCTCCAGCACCGGTGGTAATTATGCCTACTTTGTTCTTTTATCTGGTAAGCAGTTTATTTGCTCAGTTTCGTTGAAGAATTTGGGTGCCTTATAGCAAAAAGAAATAAGACAGAGATAAATACATGTCTTCTATGGGACTTTTTCAGTTCTTTTAAATTTTGCGCTGCACTTTATATTATTTTGTTTAGTATGTTAATTGGGCTTGGTGTTTACCCTTAAGTGTTCAGCTTGCAAGCAGATTTATTTTGTTTTGCGCTGATTGTACATATCTTTTGTTAATAAAACACACTAAACAGGTTTTTAAAATAATTTATTAAACAGCTCCGGGGGGGTCTTCTTCTGGCTTCGGGGGTCCCTCCGGTTCCTCTTCTCCCGATGTTCCAGTTCTTCGGCCGGCTCCTCCGCTGTCTTCAGGCCGCTCTCTTGCCAGCGGAGGTCCGGACTTCTGGGCTTCTGGGCTTCTTGTCTTCTTCCCTCTTCTCTTCTCCAGATGTTGACACGACGCTCTCTCCGGCTGGACTGCTCTCTGAGGGCTCTGTTGTGACTTATATAGGCGGAGACCCCGCCCCCTTATGATGTCACAGTCCCTGGGTATGCTGGGACTGTGACGTTTTAGGGGGTGTGGTTACCGGGTGATGTTGACCACGCCCCCTAAAACGTCATGGTCCCAGCATGCCCAGGGACTGTGACGACATAAGGGGGCGGGGTCTCCGGCTATATAAGTCACAACGGAGCCCTCAGAGAGCAGTCCAGCCGGAGAGAACGTTGTGTCAACATCTGGAGAAGAGAAGAGGGAAGAAGACAAGAAGCCAAGAAGCCCAGAAGTCCAGACCTCCGCTGGCAAGAGAGCGGCCTGAAGACAGCGGTGGAGCCGGCCGAAGAACTGGAACACCTGGAGAAGAGGAACCGGAGGGACCCCCGAAGCTGGAAGAAGACCCCCGAAGCCAGAGGAAGACCCCCCGGAGCTGTTTGATAAATTATTTTAAAAACCTGTGTAGTGTGTTTTATTATTGACACTTTTTCCCTAAGTGAATGGGTAGGGGTACCATGTACCCCATACTCATTCACATAGGGTGGGGGGCTGGGATCTGGGGGCCCTCTTATTATAGGGGGCTCACGGATTCTGATAAGCCCCCCGCCCGCAGACCCCGACAACCAACGGCCAGGGTTGTCAGGAAGAGGCCCTTGTCCTCATCAACATGGGGACAAGGTGCTTTGGGGGAGGGGGGCCCGCAGGGCCCCCCTCCCCCAAAGCACCCACCCCCCCATGTTGAGGGCATGTGGCCTGGTATGGTTCAGGAGGGGGGGCGCTCGCTCGTCCCCACCCCCTTTCCTGACCGGCCGGGCTGCGTGCTCGGATCGGGGTCTGGTATGGATTTTAGGGGGGACCCCACGCCGTTTTTTCGGCGTAGGGGGCTTCCCTTTAAAATCCATACCAGACCTAAGGGCCTGGTATGCCCCGCGCTCGCCGCAATAGAAAAATTTGTTTTTCCTATTGCAGCGAGCGCAAAACTTTACCCTGCCCTCGCGTCGTATCTGGTCCGTTGGACCAGCATACACACGAGCGGGCTTTCCGACGGACCAGCACACAGACGAGCGGACTTTCCGCCAGAAACTGGGTACGACTGAAAGATTTAAAACTTTTTTCCCAAAAGCCCGCCGGAAAAGTCCGCCGGAGCCTACACACGGTCGGAATTGTTCAGCGGACTCTGGTCCGCCGGACCAAGTATGCCGGAAGGTCCGACCGTGTGTACGCGGCATAAGTGTACCTAAAACCAAAACTTTTTTTAAACTTTTAGGTAAAGTGGTTACGGGTTAGGACCTCTGGTGGGTTTTTTTTTTGTTCTGGGTTTGCACAGATGCCAGTAAAGCCTAAATCAGAACTTTATACTGTTTGGCGCTTTTCTCCTTTTCAGTTTATTTAAAAGTCATTTATTTTTAGCTCTGATGGCTGTAAATGGTCCCAAAATAGTGTCAAAAGTGTCCGATCTGTCCACCGCAATGTCGCAGTCCCGCTAAAAATCGCAGATCGCCACCATTACTAGTAAAAAAAAAAGTAATAAAAATGCCATAAATCTAGCCCCTATTTTGTAGACGCTATAACTTTTGCGCAAACCAATCAATATATGCCAATTGCAATTTTTCCCCCAAAAATACGTAGAAGAATACATATCGGCCTAAACTTAGGAAGAAATTAGTTTTTTTTATATATTTTTGGGGGATATTTATTATAGCAAAAAGTAAAAAATATTGCTTTTTTAAAATCGCAGAGGTGATCAAATGCCTCCAAAAGAAAGCTATATTTGTGGGAAAAAAAGGATGTCAATTTTGTTTGGGTACAACGTCACATGACCACGCAGTTGTCAGTTAAAGCGACGCAGTGCCGTATCACAAAAAATGGCCTGGGCAGGAAGGAGGTAAATCCTTCCGGGGCTGAAATGGTTAAAAAGAACGAATGGTGTCCTTGATAAATGATAGAAGACTCAATACATGAGGTCGTATTTGTGTATCTTTAACCTGACTTGCCTTCTCTGTTAGATTACCCCTGTCTGCATCTATAGGTCTTCCGGGAGGATTTTTGACATCTTTATGCAACTTAGGAAGAGCGCTAAAGATGGCAACTTTAGGAAACTGTACTCTCATAAATTCCCAGGTGTTAGATATAATGTCATTATAAAATGCCAGCTCACTCTGTATAGAACATTCTGTTATATTTTTTGATTAATGAAATGGTAATGGTATATAACACTCTTTATTATGCAAAATCCTATAACACATACAGTAGTTTCATCTTGATGGTTGTCCATGACAACCACGTTGCCTCCCTTGTCGGATGGTTTTATAATGATATCATGATTTTTTCAATCTTTCTAGAGCTCTTTTCTATAACTGTAGTGGTGATCAGGGACACTGACTGGTGAAAAACAAAAACAAAGAAAATTTTTATATATATATATATATATATATATATATATATATATATATATATATATTTTTTTTTTTTTTTTTTTTTTTTTAAGTTTTTTTTTATTATTGAATACATTTTCTTTATTTACGATTTTTTTTTAACACACTGTGACCAGAGCAATACAGTGTTGCCATACTCTGGAGAAGTGAGTTTTACACATTATGACTGCTTATATTAGTGAATTTCATTGGTATAAGCAACCGTTTTTACTGAATGAAGCTGATTCATTCAGTGTGTATGGCTGTGATTGGCCCTGTCTATACCATGTGATCACTGTGAACAATCACAGCTAGCAACACAATTGTACACAATGGATGGCATGAAAGGAAGCCATCCATTGTTTACAATTATCATGTGACCTGCTATGATTGGTTAAAACCGCAGGGCCCCCCTCCCCCAAAGCACCCACCCCCCCATGTTGAGGGCATGTGGCCTGGTATGGTTCAGGAGGGGGGGCGCTCGCTCGTCCCCACCCCCTTTCCTGACCGGCCGGGCTGCGTGCTCGGATCGGGGTCTGGTATGGATTTTAGGGGGGACCCCACGCCGTTTTTTCGGCGTAGGGGGCTTCCCTTTAAAATCCATACCAGACCTAAGGGCCTGGTATGCCCCGCGCTCGCCGCAATAGAAAAATTTGTTTTTCCTATTGCAGCGAGCGCAAAACTTTACCCTGCCCTCGCGTCGTATCTGGTCCGTTGGACCAGCATACACACGAGCGGGCTTTCCGACGGACCAGCACACAGACGAGCGGACTTTCCGCCAGAAACTGGGTACGACTGAAAGATTTAAAACTTTTTTCCCAAAAGCCCGCCGGAAAAGTCCGCCGGAGCCTACACACGGTCGGAATTGTTCAGCGGACTCTGGTCCGCCGGACCAAGTATGCCGGAAGGTCCGACCGTGTGTACGCGGCATAAGTGTACCTAAAACCAAAACTTTTTTTAAACTTTTAGGTAAAGTGGTTACGGGTTAGGACCTCTGGTGGGTTTTTTTTTTGTTCTGGGTTTGCACAGATGCCAGTAAAGCCTAAATCAGAACTTTATACTGTTTGGCGCTTTTCTCCTTTTCAGTTTATTTAAAAGCCTTTTTTTTTTAGCTCTGATGGCTGTAAATGGTCCCAAAATAGTGTCAAAAGTGTCCGATCTGTCCACCGCAATGTCGCAGTCCCGCTAAAAATCGCAGATCGCCACCATTACTAGTAAAAAAAAAAGTAATAAAAATGCCATAAATCTAGCCCCTATTTTGTAGACGCTATAACTTTTGCGCAAACCAATCAATATATGCCAATTGCAATTTTTCCCCCAAAAATACGTAGAAGAATACATATCGGCCTAAACTTAGGAAGAAATTAGTTTTTTTTATATATTTTTGGGGGATATTTATTATAGCAAAAAGTAAAAAATATTGCTTTTTTAAAATCGCAGAGGTGATCAAATGCCTCCAAAAGAAAGCTATATTTGTGGGAAAAAAAGGATGTCAATTTTGTTTGGGTACAACGTCACATGACCACGCAGTTGTCAGTTAAAGCGACGCAGTGCCGTATCACAAAAAATGGCCTGGGCAGGAAGGAGGTAAATCCTTCCGGGGCTGAAATGGTTAAAAAGAACGAATGGTGTCCTTGATAAATGATAGAAGACTCAATACATGAGGTCGTATTTGTGTATCTTTAACCTGACTTGCCTTCTCTGTTAGATTACCCCTGTCTGCATCTATAGGTCTTCCGGGAGGATTTTTGACATCTTTATGCAACTTAGGAAGAGCGCTAAAGATGGCAACTTTAGGAAACTGTACTCTCATAAATTCCCAGGTGTTAGATATAATGTCATTATAAAATGCCAGCTCACTCTGTATAGAACATTCTGTTATATTTTTTGATTAATGAAATGGTAATGGTATATAACACTCTTTATTATGCAAAATCCTATAACACATACAGTAGTTTCATCTTGATGGTTGTCCATGACAACCACGTTGCCTCCCTTGTCGGATGGTTTTATAATGATATCATGATTTTTTCAATCTTTCTAGAGCTCTTTTCTATAACTGTAGTGGTGATCAGGGACACTGACTGGTGAAAAACAAAAACAAAGAAAATTTATATATATATATATATATATATATATATATATATATTTTTTTTTTTTTTTTTTTTTAAGTTTTTTTTTATTATTGAATACATTTTTTTTATTTACGATTTTTTTTTAACACACTGTGACCAGAGCAATACAGTGTTGCCATACTCTGGAGAAGTGAGTTTTACACATTATGACTGCTTATATTAGTGAATTTCATTGGTATAAGCAACCGTTTTTACTGAATGAAGCTGATTCATTCAGTGTGTATGGCTGTGATTGGCCCTGTCTATACCATGTGATCACTGTGAACAATCACAGCTAGCAACACAATTGTACACAATGGATGGCATGAAAGGAAGCCATCCATTGTTTACAATTATCATGTGACCTGCTATGATTGGTTAAAACGATCACATGGTACTGGAAATGTGGCCCGTTCTGGGAGGACATCATATGACGTCAACCTGGAACGATAAGAGTGGTTAATGATCATGAATCTGCCCACTTTCTGGTTGGGGCAAAAACTAAGGCCAAGAGATATCACATATATTTCATCAGATTTTAAGGTATAAGAAGATACATTATTAACATCTATGCCATCTTGTCTCTATTCAGTCTTGTGACATAGGGTTTGATACCCCTGCCTTTCCTTGTTGTAGGTAGCAAATTGTCCCCAGGATTTTCTAAAAAAGAAGACAGAGATGAAGCAGCTTGTTTTTAGGTTTAGGTATTCTAGGTGCATGTGTTTGTGTATCATCCAAAGACCTAAGCACATAATTATGAATTAAAATACCACCACTAAGTAGATTACCTGAACCATTTACATCATGTGTCATTACGTGATCAACAGCAAGTGCATCTGAGGAAGATTGATCAAATGTGCATTTCTTGTGATCCTGAACTGCAGAAGAATCGTCATCCCCACAGTGTGAATGTTTTGTTTTCTGAGTTCTTCTGTGAGAGAAATTGTGTGAAGTCTGTGAAATTAAAGAAAGGGAAGGTGAACCAGGGGGTGAATTCAACTCAGACTCCCCGTCTTACACTTGTGATGGGTTCCTCATAGGCCTCTATTTATTCCTCCTGTTTACCATTCGACTAGTGACAGGAGTGTCCCTCACTAAAGGCCATTTTATCTCACCAAAATTTCTTCTCATTCTCAGTCAAAAGCAATCTATTGTATTCCTCTAAATGATTTTTGGATTTACCATCTTGGCCAGCAAATGCCTGATGAGTTTTAAATGGACTGCATTGTGACATTAGATTTTAAATCTCCTTACTTAATCTGAGGTTGATATTTGGATGCTAATACAGTCATCATATTCAAGGAACATGTCCATAAATTG
Organism: Aquarana catesbeiana; assembly: GCF_042186555.1. NCBI lineage: Eukaryota > Metazoa > Chordata > Amphibia > Anura > Ranidae > Aquarana > Aquarana catesbeiana. The sequence continues at coordinate 555,994,690 of NC_133324.1, forward strand.
TCCTCTCATTTCTTCTTAAATTCTACACTAATGGGAGGCAAATTTGGGAACATTTGAACTCTTAATCCTAATTCTATCCCGTTTGTATATGTTTATTCAGGAATTGCCAAAAAAGTTGAGATTTTTTTGTCCAATGATTTTCCTTAAACGTAGAAAAAAATAAGTAATTTAAAATTCTAAATTTATCATTACTTCCACACTGCGTTTGTTTATCAGAGTATCCCATTGTGAGCCCTGGTGTGTAAAACCAAGTAATATACAAATAATAAATTGATAAAAAACATATGAAGAGTAAAAAAAACATCCCATAAAAATTAATTATTCAGCAAAGTGAGGGTGTGGGAAATTTCAGACACATTTCGAATTTCTTCCTCATGGATATTGAGGAAGAATATTGTATAATAAATACATGACATATAGTTCACAGAAAATATAATGCAATGACAGCATAATCATGTGAACATCATTTATTGACTTACAACAATAGTGCAACCATATGTGATGTCACATATAAAAGCATTACAGTGCTGAAGGATGATTGGCATAGTCCCCATGGAGGATACCCCAGCCAGCAGAGACACAAGGATCTATGGGCACAACCTGAATGTCAAGTATGGTACAAACATTATATATTCCAAGAGGACTGAGGATGGGGGGAGGTGAAAACAAAACAGAAGAAAAAATACTGTGACTGTTGTATAAAACCCCCACCCCAAAACTCAAATATAAAGTATGATACAATATTGCCTACATAATTCCAACCCATGCCCCAAACTATGGAGTCAACATATGATTAAAATAAAGTACTAGCTGAGCCACTTACAGTGGCGGCTGGTGCTTAAAATTTTTTTTTGGGGGGGGGGGTGCAAACAAACCATAACATTCTGAAAAATACTGAAAAAAAACATCAATTGCAGCCTCACTGTGCCCATCAAATACAACCACTGTGCCATTAAATGCAACCACTGTGCCATCAAATGCAGCCACTGTGCCATCGATTGCAGCCACTGTGTCCATCAAATGCAGCCACTGTGCCATCAAACGCAGCCACTAAGCCCATCGAATGCAGTCACTGTGCCCCATCAAATGCAGCCACTGTGCCCATCATATGCAGCCACTGTGCCCCATCAAATGCAGCCATTGCGCCCATCATATGCAGCCACTGGGCCCCATCAAATGCAGCCACTGGGCCCCATCAAATGCAGCCACTGTGCCCCATCAAATGCAGCCACTGTGCCTCTTCAAATGCAGCCAGTGTGCCCATCATATGCAGCCACTGGGCCCCATCAAATGCAGCCACTGTGCCCCATCAAATGCAGCCACTGTGCCCATCAAATTCAGCCACTGTGCCCCATCAAATGCAGCCACTGGGCCCCATCAAATGCAGCCACTGTGCCCCATCAAATGCAGCCACTGTGCCCATCAAATTCAGCCACTGTGCCCATCAAATTCAGCCACTGTGCCCCATCAAATGCAGCCAATGTGCCCCATCAAATGCAGCCACTGTGCCCATCATATGCAGCCACTGTGCCCCATAAAATGCAGCCACTGTACCCATCAAATGCAGCCACTGTGCCCCATCAAATGCAGGCACTGTGCCCATCAAATGCAGCCACACTGCCCATCAAATGCAGCCACAGTGCCCCATCAAATGCAGCCACTGTGCCCATCAAATGCAGCCACTGCGCCCATCAAATGCAGCCACTGTGCCCCATCAAATGCAGCCACTGTTGTGTCCCATTAATTGCATCCACTATACCCCATCAAATGCAACCACTGTGCCCATCATATGCAGCCACTGTGCCTCAAATACAGCCATGGTGCCCCATCAAATGCAGCCACTGTGCCCCATCAAATGCAGCCACTATGCCCATCATATGCAGCCACTGTGCCCCATCAAATGCAGCCACTGTGTCTTCAGCCAATCAGGTGACGGGTATTAGATACGCAGTTCCTGATTGGCGGAGAGGCAGTTCAGTGTTAGAAAAGAAAATATTCATTTGCTTTTCTAACAAACATGGGTGGGGTCCGAACACAATGCTCTGCGCTCCGAGTCCACCATTTTTGAAGCCTATTAGAGCATATTGCTCTAATCAGGTGCTTCAAATAAACACCCCCGCCGCTGTAATTCAGGCGCCCGGTGTCCGTCAAGGGACTGGATGCCTGAATATGCACAAATCTATCCATTCTACATATAAGGGGGTGATGTGATGGAGGGGGCGGCACCTGTGCGCCCTTAGAGCCCCTGGCCACTTATATGTGCTCTTAACTGTAATATGTCATGTATTTATTATAGCGTGAACAAGAGTCTCTTCTTCCCTGAGGAAGAAATTTTGAAATATAAGTTTCCCATATTTTTTTTATCACATTTAGGCTACTTTCACACTGAGACGTTTTTGAGGCGCTTTAGCGCTAAAAATAGTGCCTGTAAAGCATCTGAAAACTGCCTCACCTGCAGCCTCAGTGTGAAAGCCCGAGTGCTTTCACACTGGGGCGGTGCACTTGCAGGATGAGAAAAAGGCCTGGGAGCAGTGTATACACCGCTCCTAAACCACCCTGTCAATTGCTTTGAAAGTGCTTCAGCAGTGGCGATTTGTGGGAGCTTTAACCCCTTCGGGGGTTAAAAGCGCACCACTAGCGGCGGCAAAGCGCTGCTTAAACAGCGGTAAACCGCCGCTAAAACATTCTATACATTAAGATAAAAAACCTTCTGTGTATAGCAGCCTCCCCAGCACTCCCCAATTACCTACCTGACCTCCTTCTCTCTCCGGCAATGTCCACGGTCCCCTCAGCCATCCAGTACACTCCTCCTGATTGGCTGAGACAGAGCAGCGGCGGTATTGGCTCACGCGGCTGTGAATCAAACTCAGTCAGCCAGTCAGGGCAGAGAGGGGGAGGGGCCAGGTCGGGTCTAAGTGTCTGAATTGCTACATGGAGCTCTGACTCGGCTTGGGTGACAACTTGTAACAAGCTGCTGGCTGACGGGCACTCAAATGAGGGACCTGACAAGAGGAGGATCTGGGCTGCTCTGTGCAAAACCAACTGCATAGAGGAGGTAAGTATGACATATTTGTTATTTAAAAGAAAAAAAGTGAGCCTTTACAATCACTTTAACTCAACAATAGGAATTTTTTTTAATGTTGTATTATTGAAACACTGGGGTTGATTTACTAAAGGCAAATCCACTCTACACTACAAGTGCACTTGGAAGTGCAGTCGCTGTAGATCTGAGGGGAAGATCTGAAATGAGGGGAAGCTCTGCTGATTTTATCATCCAATCATGTGAAAGCTAAAATGTTGTTTTTTAAAGTGCACTTGCAGTGCAAAGTGGATTTGCCTTTAGTAAATAACCCCCACTGCATAATATGGATATTTTTAATGGACTAAGTCATTGCATAACAGATGATTTGCATTGTTTTTTTTTTGTTTTTTTTTAAGTAATGCAGTATATTTGTTCACTGCCCCAAAATGTTGTGATAACAACTATCAAAACTGGGGCAAATATATGCATGTAGAATTGGCACTGACAGAAAAAAATAGAAACCCAGTTCAATGGAAAGCAAAAGATATTTACCAGCCCCACATATCCAACTTGTGGCTTACAACTCTATAATGAAAGAGCTCCAAAATGTGTAAACATTTCCTGTCCCAGAAGCGCTCCACCCCAGTGTGAAAAGGCACATTGGAATGAATGAGAGGCGGTTTTCAGGCGCTTAGCAGAGGCTATTTCTAGCGCTAAAGCACCTGAAAACCGCCTCAGTGTGAAAGGGGTCTTAATCTTGACTCCTGAACTCTGTGCATTACTTATTCCTGACTGCTGTGCTCAGTGTGTTACCTAATCCTGATTTCTGTGTTTCTTCCTGATCCATGAACTACTCTACATTACTTACTCTAAATGACTACATTAAAGTGGTTCTAAAAGCCTAAACATTTTTCACCTCAATACATTTCTTGCATTACGGTAAAAAACGTTTTAGCATTGATTTTTCCCCTCACCCCCCTAATGCTTACCTGAACTCTCATTCAATCCAGCACTGTGCACAACTGCATCTCTTCTCTCCCCTCACTTCTGGGTCTCGCTGACTTTGCTGGGGCACCAGGAGCCATTGGCTCCCAATGCTATCAATCAAATACAGTGATAGCGGGTGGGGGCGGGGCCGAGTCCCGCTGTCTGTGTCAATGGACACAGAAGCAGGGCTCGGAAGCGATCACATATGAGTTCCCCCATGAAAAGCAGCTTCCGGTGGGGGCACTAGATGGAGAGGTGGAGACAGGTTCAGGGACGAGCTGTGGTAATTCCATTGCACAGAACAGGTAAGTATACAGATGTTTGTTAAAAAAAAAAAAAATGCTTTACAATCACTTTAACCACTACCCGACCGCCTCTGCGGCAGAAGAGCACGTACAGGCAGATTAACGTACCTGTACGTTGCACTTTAGGAGGCGGTTTGCGGGCGTGCGCATGCCTGGAGCTCCGTGACCGTGATCGCAGGTCCCGCGGACTCGATGTCCTCGGGAAAACCCACGATCGTCTCACGGTGAGGAAAAACGGAGAGGTGCTAATGTAAACAAGCATCTTCCTGTTCTGCCTAATGACACTCTCACTGATCACAGCTCCCTGTAATCGGGAGCCATGATCAATGTAGTGTCACACACAGCCCCTCCCCCCCGCAGTTTGAATCACTCCCTAGGACACACTTAACCCCTACAGCGCCCCCTAGTGGTTAACCCCTTCACTGCCAGTCACATTTACACAATAATCAATGCATTTTTATTCGCACTGATCGCTGTATAAATGTGAATGGTCCCAAAATAGCGCCAAAAGTGTCCGATCTGTCTGTTATAATGTCGCAGTCATGATAAAAATCGCTGATTGCTGCCATACTAGTAAAAAAAAAATATCAATAAAAATGCCATAAAACTATCCCCTATTTGGTAGACAGTATAACTTTTGCGCAAACCAATCAAATGCTTATTGCGATTTTCTTTACCAAAAATATGGAGAAGAATACGTATCGGCCTAAACTGAGGAAAAAAATTGTTTTTTTATATTAGAATAGGAGGTATGACTGGAAGGGCTACATTATATACAGCACCTCATCCCGGATAGTCATTTAAGAAAAATAGGGAGTAGAGAGGGATTATAGCGGTGCCAAGAGACAAAAAGGGGATATGTAACAGATAAAATTACAAAAATACTTTATTGAGAAATACTATCACATGTAGAAAAAACAATTCATTAAAATACTGGGTGCAATTCACAGTTAAATTATGCAGGGCAGATACAGTCGGGTAGGCCTGGTGAAGAAGGCCTTCAAGACAGGTACACAGTTCCTACATGTTTCGCCAAGACATTGGCTTCCTCAGGGAATGGTATGTGCCTGTACCAACATTAAAGATTTCTACATAAAAGCAAAAAACAACAGTGAGGAACATATAATAAATAACAAAACACAGATAACATAATACATAACGCATCGGACAAGGTGTGCGGCGGAGCTAAGTCCCCAGAGTGGCCAGAGAGCCCCCCATCCAAGGACGTACCTGAAAGCCACCAACCGGAGCAAGGACGGGCAAGGGGCACCGCAACCGAGAGCCAATTGGGTCACACCGTATCTATGACTGCAGGGGGCATACAGAAGACCTGGCAATCAAATATAGTACAAATTAAATGAGGATATGTGTAAGGGAAAAAAGGAAATAGAGGCATCACCAGATGAGTGGCATAATTATCACCACATCAAGTCAATAGGGCTAACATAGCCGCAATAACTTACAATTTAAAATAAATGTAAGCGAAGGGGAACACCTGAAGAAAGTTGTAGGGATATGCTTGAAAGGTGAATAAAGGAATACAAATATTCATCTGAAAAAAAGAGAGAGATCCAGGGTAAGCAAAAATAGATAAGTGAAGATGTAGTGAGTGCGTATAAGGGTAATTACATGCACACATGTGTGTAGTAATCAATGACAGTAGGTTAGCTTACCCAGAATAGAATTACAGGTGTATCAGAGGTGCCAAAACTGGCAACCCTGTATACATATAGGAGTCACTGGGTGGAATAGTGATGGTTAGGCAACAGCAAAAGTTGTCATATCCTATAGCGGGGCAGATTAAATATAAAATCAGGGCCAATTACAGCCAAGGAAGCAAAGAGAAGGTTGATCGGAGAAAGTATAAAACGAAGCAGACATACCCTTTGATTGTTCCACAATAGTTTCAGGCGTTCCTCGTGTCCAGCTGGAACAAGGGACGAGCCGGCTTATGTATGCCCCTCACACCTGATCAGCACAGCTGATCAAGTGAGCGGACGAAAGAATGGGCTTCCGCGCATGCACCCGCGGCAGCATCCCAGGAGCCTACAAGGTCCAAGATGCACCGCGGACGAAGGCCCGATTCACGTGACCCGCGTCAAAGCAGCCCATACAGGACAATGGAAGAGCGCTGTCAATCAAAGTTAGAAAGAACAGCGATTCCATGTTCCTGGGCGAGATGGTATGGCGCGGGGCAAGGTGGCACGAGCATATGCGCAGGAGCCCGGATGGACAGACACTGGGTAGTGCTGCCCTGGGCGTCTATACAGTCAACAACAGTGTAAACCCATGGGCCAAGGCAGGGAAACTCCAACCACACCAAGCAACGGAGAGGGGACAAAGAGGCAAGGCAATGGAGAGGGGTGCAGAACGCCACCCGGGGGGAAAAAAGCGGAGGAGCGCGCCCGGGCACTGATCCCCCCCACCCCACAATTTCAGCACCCTAAAGGAGTGGAGGGAGAGCAGCAGGCGCTCAACTCCGCATAGGCCCAGCCACACACCTCAGACAATATATAGAGAATAACACAGACCCAGTAGTTAAACAAAGAAAACAAAAGTCAAAAGCAGTGAAGACAATAATTCAAAGTATAACTTTACAGTATTGACTGTATGGACGTCCAGGGCACCACTCCCACGGTGGCACAGGTGACTCGATGTCTGATGGTATGAATCAATCCGTTAGGAAGAACAAGTTCCCTAGAGTGGGAAACAAAGGCACACACATCGCAATTACCGCATTGAAAAGTCCCAGTGATTCTGGTCGATGGCTGGGTGTCAGCAGAATGGTAACTTGTTGTCAATCGGTCTCTAAGGGAGGGAGATCTCCAATATGTTATGTCAGGATGTGATCTAACATATTTGGTAATGATAAGGTCTGAGGTTAGTAAAGGCCAAAATTGGTTGAGGATATCCTTAATTTGGGCATGTTGTTTGGAGTATTGGGTGATCAGCCGAACCGGCTGCTGAGTGTCCGGTGGATTTTCAGAAAATATTAAGTCATTCCTATCAAATTTGTTTGCCTTATTAAAGGCTTTCTTGAGAAGAGAATGACTATATCCTCTGTCTCTAAGTCTACAGTACAAATCATGTAATGCTTCAAAGAAATCGGCCTCATGGTGCAATTTCTTTTGAGTCTTAAGTACTGAATGAAAGGGATGCTATTCAGGAGAGGCTTAGGGTGAGCACTACTGCTATGGAGAATGGTGTTACCCGAGGACGGCTTACGATATAGAGCCGTTTCAATGTTACCATTTAGGTCCAGACTAATTTGGAGGTCAAGAAAGTTGATCCGAGATTGACTGCACTCCATGGTAAATTTAAGGTTGTAAGAATTTATAGCCAAAGAGTAAATGAACAGAGTTAGTTCTTCTCGAGTACTGGACCAAAAAAATAGCACATCATCTATATACCTGTGCCAAGATAGAAGAACTTTGGACAGGAAATAAGATGAGTTAGACATGCCAAATAGTTCTCTCTCCCACCCCCCCCAGGTACAGGTTGGCATAGGAGGGGGCACACTTGGTCCCCATAGCCATGCCCTGCACCTGGAGGAAGTGGGAGGAGCCCCAATACTCCAAACAACATGCCCAAATAAGGGATTTCCTCAACCAATTTTGGCCTTTACTAACCTCAGACCCTATCATTACCAAATATGTTAGATCACACCCTGACATAACATATTGGAGATCTCCCTCCCTTAGAGACCGATTGACAACAAGTCACCATTCTGCTGACACCCAGCCATCGACCAGAATCACTGGGACTTTTCAATGCGGTAATTGCGATGTGTGTGCCTTTGTTTCCCACTCTAGAGAACTTGTTCTTCCTAACGGATCGATTCATACCATCAGACATCGAGTCACCTGTGCCACCGTGGGAGTGGTTTACCTGGCACTCTGCCGATGTGGTTCTTACTACATCGGCAAAACCAAGCAACCTTTTCAGGTCCGCATCAGGGACCATATTAAACCTTTGTTTAAACGTACCACCACCACAGCCATTAATCGGCACATTGCTGCACAACACAATTTTGACCCCCATGTTGTCAAGTTCTCTGCACTTGAGCATGTACCTCTACACGCCAGGGGTGGGAGCATTGACAACAAACTATTACAGCTTGAGACCAAGTGGATCCATACCTTACAGGCCACTAACTTCCCTGGGCTAAATGAACACATCAGCTTCAAGCCTTTCTTATAGAGTTTTTGAAACCTTCTTATTCTATTATGAACTATTTATCAGCTTTATTAGTTTGCAACCCCATTATATAATTTTCGTTTTGAATATAAGTCTTCTCCAATTTTGGGTCAGTCGTTGGTCCCCCCCTTCCATTCCCTCACCCCTCTCCACCTTTCTTTCTTCCTTTGTTTATACCCCAGGTCTGCATTTCCCCCATTGTTTCTTCTCTTTCTTTCCCTTCCCTTCCCTATGGCCATGGAATATTATTATAGTCTCATTATACAATCTCTCTGTATGCGTTGAGGGTAATTTGTACTTCTTTTCAATAAGACGCCTTGAGTCATGCTGTATCATGTATACTTGTCAATTTTGTGATGCAATCTAAATATTATATCATAGTTACATAGTTACATAGTTACATAGTAGGTGAGGTTGAAAAAAGACACAAGTCCATCAAGTCCAACCTATGTGTGTGATTATGTGTCAGTATTGCATTGTATATCCCTGTATGTTGTGGTCATTCAGGTGCTTATCTAATAGTTTCTTGAAGCTATCAATGCTCCCCGCTGAGACCACCGCCTGTGGAAGGGTATTCCACATCCTTGCCGCTCTTACAGTAAAGAACCCTCTACGTAGTTTAAGATTAAACCTCTTTTCTTCTAATTTTAATGAGTGGCCACGAGTCTTGGTAAACTCTCTTCTGCGAAAAAGTTTTATCCCTATTGAGGGGTCACCAGTCTGGTATTTGTAAATTGAAATCATATCCCCTCTCAAGCGTCTCTTCTCCAGAGAGAATAAGTTCAGTGCTCGCAACCTTTCCTCATAACTAATATCCTCCAGACCCTTTATTAGCTTTGTTGCCCTTCTTTGTACTCGCTCCATTTCCAGTACATCCTTCCTGAGGACTGGTGCCCAGAACTGGACCGCATACTCTAGGTGCGGCCGGACCAGAGTCTTGTAGAGCGGGAGAATTATCGTTTTATCTCTGGAGTTGATCCCCCTTTTAATGCATGCCAATATTCTGTTTGCTTTGTTAGCATCAGCTTGGCATTGCCTGCCATTGCTGAGCCTATCATCTACTAGGACCCCCAGGTCCTTTTCCATCCTAGATTCCCCCAGAGGTTCTCCCCCCAGTGTATAGATTGCATTCATATTTTTGCCACCCAAATGCATTATTTTAAATTTTTCTACATTGAACCTCATTTGCCATGTAGTCGCCCACCCCATTAATTTGTTCAGGTCTTTTTGCAAGGTTTCCACGTCCTGCGGAGAAGTTATTGCCCTGCTTAGCTTAGTATCGTCTGCAAATACAGAGATTGAACTGTTTATCCCATCCTCCAGATCGTTTATGAACAAATTAAATAGGATTGGTCCCAGCACAGAACCTTGGGGAACCCCACTACCCACCCCTGACCATTCTGAGTAGTCCCCATTGAACTCGCCCTTGTAGCCAGTTTTCAATCCATGTACTCACCCTATGGTCCATGCCAACAGACCTTATTTTGTACAGTAAACGTTTATGGGGAACTGTGTCAAATGCTTTTGCAAAATCCAGATACACCACGTCTACAGGCCTTCCTTTATCTAGATGGCAACTCACCTCCTCATAGAAGGTTAATAGATTGGTTTGGCAAGAACGATTCTTCATGAATCCATGCTGATTACTGCTAATGATATCGTTCGTATTACTAAAATCCTGTATATAGTCCCTTATCATCCCCTCCAAGAGTTTACATACTATCGATGTTAGGCTAACTGGTCTGTAATTCCCAGGGATGTATTTTGGGCCCTTTTTAAATATAGGTGCTACATTGGCTTTTCTCCAATCAGCTGGTACCATTCCAGTCAGTAGACTATCTGTAAAAATTAGGAACAACGGTCTGGCAATCACTTGACTGAGTTCCCTAAGTACCCTCGGATGCAAGCCATCTGGTCCCGGTGATTTATTAATGTTAAGTTTCTCAAGTCTAATTTTAATTCCGTCCTCTGTTAACCATGGAGGTGCTTCCTGTGTTGTGTCATGAGGATAAACACTGCAGTTTTGGTTACTGAAGCCCCCCGATTCACTCGTGAAGACTGAGGAGAAGAATAAATTCAATACCTTCGCCATCTCCCCATCCTTTGTAACCAGATGTCCTTCCTCATTCTTTATGTGACCAATATGGTCTGTCCTCCCTTTTTTACTGTTTACATACTTAAAGAATTTCTTGGGATTTTTTTTGCTCTCCTCCGCTATGTGTCTTTCATGTTCTATCTTAGCTGTCCTAATTGCACCTTTACATATCCTGTTGCATTCTTTATAAAGTCTGAATGCTGAGGATGATCCCTCAACCTTGTATTTTTTGAAGGCCTTCTCCTTTGCTTTTATATGCATTTTTACATTGGAGTTAAGCCATCCAGGACTTTTGTTCGCTCTTTTAAATTTATTACCCAATGGGATACATTGGCTAATGCCCTTATTTAATATGCTCTTAAAGCAAACCCATCTCTCCTCCGTATTCTTTGTTTCTAATATTTTATCCCAGTTTATGCCTTTTAGCAAGGTTTGTAGTTTAGGGAAGTTGGCTCTTTTGAAATTCAGTGTCTTTGTATTCCCTTTATGTTTCCTATTTGTGTGATTTATACTGAAACTAATTGACCTGTGATCACTGTTACCTAAATTGCCCCGCATTTCCACATCCGTGATCAGGTCTGTATTGTTGGTAATCAGTAGATGCAGTAATGTTTTATTTCTAGTTGGTGCGTCTACCATCTGACCCATAAAATTGTCCTGCAAGACATTAAGGAACTGGCGAGCCTTAAATGAATGCGCGGTTCCCTCCGCCCAATCTATGTCTGGATAATTAAAATCCCCCATTATGATAACACTTCCCATCCTTGCTGCTACTCCAATTTGTGATAGGAGATCCGTCTCCACTTCCTCCCTCAGGTTTGGGGGCCTATAGCATACTCCCAGTATTATTTTCCCCTTAGCTTTATCCCTTTGGAGCTCTACCCATAAGGATTCCACCTCCTCTCTAGCTCCCTCAGTGATGTCATCTCTCACATTCACTTGTACATTATTCTTGATATATAGGCATACCCCTCCCCCCTTTTTACCCTCTCTATCCTTGCGGTATAGGGTATACCCTTGAATGTTTGCCAGCCAATCATGAGAGCTGTTGAACCAGGTCTCTGAAATTCCCACAAAATCCAAATCCTCCTCGTACAACAGTATCTCTAGTTCACCCATCTTGTCCACCATGCTCCTGGCATTGGTGAACATGCCACATAGTTTAGACCGGTCGCATATTGTCTTCGTATTGGGTGTTTCGAGATTGCAACTAGGACTTGCTACTATACTCACCTTGTGTTTTTGTGCTTTGGTTAACCTACCACTAATGCCCCCAATACTACCCTCTGGAATATCTTCCGTGCTGGCTATCTCTGCCTCTGGACCCTCCCCCCATCGCCTAGTTTAAAAACCCCTCTAACTTTTTGGCCATCTTCCTTCCCAGCAGATCTGAACCCTCCTCATTTAGGTGCAGTCTGTCCCTTCTATAGTACCGGTTACCAACTGAGAAGTCGGCCCAGTCCTCCAGGAACCCAAACCCCTCCTTACTACACCAGCTCTTCAGCCACTTGTTTACTTCCCTAATCTCCCTCTTCCTTTCTGGTGTGGCTCGATGTACCGGTAGTATTCCTGAGAATACTACCTTGGAGGTCCTTTTCCTCAATTTAGCTCCTAAGTCCCTAAAATCGTTCTTTAGGACACTCCATCTGCCTCTGACTTTGTCATTGGTGCCAACGTGCACCATGACAGCTAGGTCTTCCCCAGCCCCTCCCAGTAATCTGTCCACAAGATCCGTGATGTGCCGAACCCGAGCGCCCGGTAGACAACATACTGTTCGGCGCTTCAGGTCTTGGTTACAGATTGCCCTCTCTGTCCTTCTAAGAATTGAGTCCCCTACCACCAGAATCTGTCTTTCCTTTCCCTTTGCTGCCCCCCCACTCTCACTGGAGGAGTTCTTCCCCCGGCAGCTAGGAGAGTCCCTCAGCTCCAGCAGTGCTGGTCCCTGACTGGTTTCACCAATGTCACTCAAAGTAGCGTACTTATTGGGATGCTCCAGTCCTGGATCGGCCTCCCTGGCACTTCCCCCTCTACCCCTCCTGACTGTCACCCATCTACTCTTTGCTAGTGCCAGCACCTCTTTGTCTCCACCCGCCTCTGTGCTGGCCCCTGCCGGCACCTGCCGTGTACGTTCCTGGCTCTCCTTTAGTATGGAGGGACTTCTCAGTGCTGACAGTTGCTTCCCCAGATTCAGAACCTGGGCTTCCAGGGAAACAATGTGCTTACATTTTGCACAGTAGTATTCGCCCTCGATCTGATGATCAAGGAACGCATACATGCGGCAAGATGTACAAAGAGTCGCCTCTCCACACCCGCCGGGCATCGTACCTATTAAATTTAGTGAGGATTGGGGATTTTACCCTGTCCAAATTACCTAACAGCTAGCTTCCTGGCACTAATACTCAAGACAATACACAGGTACACAACAAGACAATACACAGGTACACAGGTACACAAGACAATACACAGGTACTCACAGACCTACGTGCAATCGCAGAACAGTCGCAGACCTATGTACACTCGCAATACTCAAGTACTAACGATCCACACACACTACTCAGACAACACTCATGTACTCACACTACACAGGTACTATGACCCCTGTTATAATCTCCTGTTTTAAACTCTGGTTTTAACTCACCACTTAGAAAAGTTCCACTTGGTTTAAGCTCCAGCAATCTCCCAATGAGAAGGCTCAGGATGAGTCCTACACACAGTTATATAGACTGCAGGCACCTGTGAGCAATCACCCCTCCCCCTACTTAATAGCCTGAAGGAACCAAAGAAGAGAAAAAAAAAAAGCTATTTAAAAAGTGACAGAAAAAGCTAATTGAAAAGCTAAAAGGAAAAGCCCCAAAAATGCTACCCAGCAAACAAAAAGTAAAACTTGTTCACTCTCCCTCTGGTTTTAACTCACCACTTAGAAAAGTTCCACTTGGTTTAAGTTCCAGCAATCTCCCAATGAGCAGGCTCAGGATGAGTCCTACACACAGTTATATAGACTGCAGGCACCTGTGAGCAATCACCCCTCTCCCTACTTAATAGCCTGAAGGAACCAAAGAAGAGAAAAAAAAAAATATATATCATACATGTATTAAGTATTTTATACTTTGAATTATTGTCTTCACTGCTTTTGACTTTTGTTTTCTTTGTTTAACTACTGGGTCTGTGTTATTCTCTATGTATTGTCTGAGGTGTGTGGCTGGACCTATGCGGGGTTGAGCGCCCGGTGCTCTCCCTCCACTCCTTTAGGGTGCTGAAATTGTGGGGTAGGGGGGATCCGTGCCCGGGCGCGCTCCTCTGCTTTTTTTCCCCCGGGTGGCGTTCTGCCCCCCTCTCCATTGCTGTGCCTCTTTGTCCCCTCTCCGTTGCTTGGTGTGGTTGGAGTTTCCCTGCCTTGGCCCATGGGTTTACAATTTTGACTGTATGGACGCCCAGGGCAGCACTACCCAGTGTCTGCCCATCCGGGCTCCTGGGCATATGCTCGTGCCACCTTGCCCCGCGCCATACCATCTCGCCCAGGAACATGGAATCGCTGTTCTTTCTAACTTTGATTGACAGCGCTCTTCCATTGTCCTGTATGGGCTGCTTTGACGCGGTCACGTGAATCGGGCCTTCGTCCGCGGTGCATCTTGGACCTTGTAGGCTCCTGGGATGCTGCCACGGGCGCATGCGCAGATGCCCATTCTTTCGTCCGCTCACTTGATCAGCTGTGCTGATCAGGTGTGGGGGGCATACTTAAGCCGGCTCGTCCCTTGTTCCAGCTGGACACGAGGAACGCCTGGAACAATCAAAGGGTATGTCTGCTTCGTTTTATACTTTCACCGATCAACCTTCTCTTTACTTCCTTGGCTGTAATTGGCCCTGATTTTATATTTAATCTGCCCCGCTATAGGATATGACAACTTTTGCTGTTGCCTAACCATCACTATTCCACCCAGTGACTTCTATATGTATACAGGGTTGCCAGTTTTGGCACCTCTGATACACCTGTAATTCTACTCTGGGTAAGCTAACCTACTGTCATTGATTACTACACACATGTGTGCATGTAATTACCCTTATACGCACTCACTATATCTTCACTTATCTATTTTTGCTTACCCTGGATCTCTCTCTTTTTTTCAGATGAATATTTGTATTCCTTAATTCACCTTTCAAGCATATCCCTACAACTTTCTTCAGGTGTTCCCCTTTGCTTACATTTATTTTAAATTTTAAGTTATTGTGGCTATGTTTGCCCTACTGACTTGATGTGGTGATAATTATGCCACTCATCTGGTGATGCCTCTATTTCCTTTTTTCCCTTACACATAGCCTCATTTAATTTTTACTATATTTGATTGCCAGGTCTTCTGTATGCCCCCTGCAGTCATAGATATGGTGTGACCTAATTGGCTCTCGGTTGCGGTGCCCCTTGCCCGTCCTTGCTCCGGTTGGTGGCTTTCAGGTATGTCCTTGGATGGGGGGCTCTTTGACCATTCTGGGGACTTAGCTCCGCTGCACACCTTGTCCGATGCGTTATGTATTATGTTATCTGTGTTTTGTTATTTATTATATGTTCCTCACTGTTGTTTTTTTGCTTTTATGTAGAAATCTTTAATGTTGGTACAGGTACATACCATTCCTTGAGGAAGCCAATGTCTTGGCAAAACATGTAGGAACTGTGTACCTGTCTTGAAGGCATCCTTCACCAGGCCTACCCAACTGTATCTGCCCTGCATAATTTAACTGTAAATTGCACCCAGTATTTTAATGAATTGTTTTTTCTACATGTGATAGTATTTCTCAATAAAGTATTTTTGTAATTTTATCTGTTACATATCCCCTTTTTGTCTCGTGGCAGCGCTATAATCCCTCTCTACTCCCTATTTTTCTTAAATGTTTTTTTATATATTTTTTGGGGATATTTATTATAGCAAAAAGTAAAAAATAATGCGTTTTTTTCTAAATTGTCGCTATTTTTTTGTTTGTAGCGCAAAAAATAAAAACCGCAGAGGTGATCAAAAACCACCAAAAGAAAGCTCTATTTGTGGGAAAAAAAGGACATCAATTTTGTTTGGGAGCCACATTGCAACGCAGTGCCGAATCGCAAAAAGTGCTCTGGTCTTTGGCCAGCCATATGGTCTGGGGCTTAAGTGGTTAAAGTGATTGTATACCCCTTTAGCACATTTTTACCTACAGGTAAGCTTATAATAAGGCTTACCTGTAGGTAAAATGAATATCTCCTAAACCTGTACGGTTTAGGAGATATTCACCTTGCATGCAGCCGCTGACGTCAGCGGCACATGCGCTCTGAAGGTTCGGCAGATGCTGCCGGAAAATTAGAGCCCCTTGCAGGAAATTTGACTCCCGCCCGCATGCGCAGGAGTGACATCATCGTGGCTCCGGACTATGTCAGCACCGGAGCCGCGAACCTAAAAGAAACGCAGAAGGGAAAATGTCCCTTGCCGGTGACCAGGATGCAATGCCGACACTTCATTCTATGGTAAGTATTTCATAATGGAGCTAGTATGCGATGCCTTACAGGTTTTTTTTTTTCTTTGTTTGTGGGTATACAACCGCTTTAAGTCTAACTCCTGAACTCTTTGCATTACTTTATTCTGACCCCATGGACTCTGTGCCTTACTTAATCCTAACCCCTGCACTCTGTTACTTTTACCTGGCCCCTGAACTGAGTTTGTTACAGAATTCGGACACCTGCACTGTGGGCATTACCTCATCCTGACCCCTGAACTCTTGACATTACAGATTCCTGACATCTGTACTCTGGGTGTTACCTAATCCTGACCCCTGAACTCTGTTTTACTCAATTCTGACCTCTGAACTCTGTGCATTACTTCCTTACCCCTGAACGCTCTGACTACTGAGCTCAGTGTATTATTTAATCCTGACCCCTTAACTCTGTGTGCTTCTTACTCCTAACCCCTGTATGTTAATTAATCTTGACCCTCTAAGCACTGTGCATTACTCTATCCTGCCCCCTGCAGGTTGTGCTTTACACTCTCATGACCCATAGCAACATAGGCTCAGTTTTGTTTAACCATACCCTCCTAAGCCTTGCCCACTATTGCAGCAATTGGCCACGCCCTCATCATTCCTCTTCTCATGGTGCTCAAGGTATTTTGTCTTTAAACCTTGAATGTCTGCCTCTTCTTCCAAAATTGTTGCCTTTTGTGTCGGGTGCAGTAAAAAGGGGTTTGGGGTCTGTGGGTGTTGCTACAAATGAGGGTGTGGTTTGTGGGTGTGATTAAAAGTGGGCATGGTCAGTAGAGTGCCCCTGGATTTAATTTTAAATATCTGATACCCTCAATCTGCAGGCAAAGTAAAAATCCGAAGTAACAGCCAACTTAAAAAAAAAAAAAAAAATCCAGTTAAAACTCTCGATTAATTCATCTGCCCATGTATGCAGTTTCTTACATATATCAATGTCTTTTATGTGACTTAGTCATCTGGATTTGTTGACTGTTTGCATTCATAGAAAAATCTTTTAAAGAGTGGTCTCTATTGTTTTGTCTCTTTGGTGAAGTAAGCCTCTTCTGTTGTTTGTGATGCAGGGAAATAAAAGGGATTTTTATTTTCACAAAACTATTTCCGATGCCTATTTTCCCCAGTCCCCACAATCTGTACTATTAATTGCCCATTCTATGTGAACTTTTTCACTGATGGCTATTAATTCTGTACTTGCTGCAAACAAATTTTGGATCTTTAGCTGCCTTGAGGGAGTCTGGGCTTCATGTGTGTTCCCACAACAGCAAGGAGGATGTGGCCTATATTAGGTAATGTTGATTTTATTTCAGGAAAGAGTTATTCTATACAGTTCATCGGATCCCTAGGAATATCAGTGGTATAGATGCATGGAGGGAGGGGTGTATGTAGGAATGGATGGAAATAGTGAAGGAAGGAAAGAAAGGCAAAATGTTGGTTTGATGGAGGTGGATATGAATGAATGAGAGTCGGATGGACTTGCCATGGAGACTGGCTTTTTAAAAAGTTAGAATGGTTAGATGTCAATTTTTCATGAACCATGGTGCCCATAATACTTTGCTTCATATCTCTAATATTCAGGGATGGGGTTCTCCAGAATTTAGCAGTAGTTTGTCGTGTGACCAAAAAAATAAAATGGATCAATTTAAGCTCAGATGTGGTTTATGTAGTGTAGCAATAACTCTCGGTGGAGCTGCTGGTTTAAGCGGGCTTGTTACCTTCACTCTCCTTCCCTCTGTTTCACCGGCACCGGGTCTAGGGTTCTGTTGAGTTTACCTCTGGATGACACACGCACCAACACTTGAGTACGTTTTCAATGCTTTATTAAACCATCAACGAAGGAAGTAGCAGGAAAGAGGCAGAAGGAGAACTGCAGAGGAAACCTCAAATACCTTTTTAGTAAGATTCTTGACAAATGTCCTTGGGGTTGGATATTTCAGTAGAATGCACTCCCTTGGTGGAACACACTCCTTGCACGCCTGGATAGGCCTCTCTCACTAGCCTAGCAGCCAGTACGTAGCACGAACAAAAGTCTCTGCCACAGACTTATTTGGGATGAACCCGTACGATCCTCTGCCACAGGATGTATTGATTTTTTTGTGGTGAATGTCAGTGCTTGAACCTTTAAGCCAACGTGGCAACACTATGCTGTATAATCACTTTAGGTTACGTCCTCCAACCGAGTCACCAGGCCCCTCTCCAGACCAGCACGTTGCATGATCCTTCCGTGACGGGTCCTCCCCTGGGATCTCCTCGGTTGTCCAGCTTGTTCCCTCTGGATAGACAGCTCAGGACCATTCCTCGGCCGCTGTGGTAAGCCCCAGACAAGCTTCTGGGCCCACCCCTGCGCCGCAGCAACGTGGGCCTCCGGAACAGAGGACCACGAGATAGCTCTCTAATGCATACCTGTCGGGACAGAAGAGCATCCATACGCTTAGACACGTTGCCTTTCCAACACTAGTCAGCGGTAACAGCGACACCCAGTATGGAAACACACGTAACGTCAGCCAAGCTGGAACAGAGGCAAATCTAACCTTCCTAACGAACAAGTTACTAAATTTACCTATCAGATGGTAGATCGCAAATCTACCAGCGCTACAGTAGTAAGGCTTCCCATGGGTCTAGATTTATGGGTCTGGTAAAGATTTTGTTACTCAATTCAACAGCATATCTTTATTGATCTAAAAAATGTACCAAAACAAAAGAAAGAAAAAAACATCCTATCAGCCATCAGTCAAAATCAAACAACTCTATAACCATAAATAAATAAAAGTGATCTTGCGCAATTCCTCTAGTGTTAATCTTCACCACTAGTGAACATCATAATCCAAAACAATGTGTCAGGTCCAATCAATATCATGAATGGTTCATAAACCAATAAAACAGAAAAGCCCAAATAACAAAATAAGATGGATAAATGAATAATAAATAATAATAATAATAAAGTCCTTCTAGGTTGAACTTCTACCAATCACAGTGCTTCCACCAAAGAGCTCAGTGCTCTCAGAACTCTCATCTCAATAATGTAAATAGAAAGCCTTCTGGACAAATATATAAGCTGATGGTCCTTCCTTGGTGTATTTCTTTCCGTATGTCCTCTATATGGAATCCAGGCTCCAGGCTCTTAAAGTATCGCTAATAGCTCCAAACCACATGCAGGAATGAAATAGATAGAATGCCTCCCATAGTGTATTATCGCTTAAAATGGAACAATTAATAAAAAAGACAAATGCAACAAGACTTTGGTCTGGCCTCACCTGGAGTATGCTGTCCAGTTCTGGGCACCAGTCCTCAGGAAGGATGTACTGGAAATAGAGCAATCACAAAAAAGGGCAACAAAGCTAATAAAAGGCATGGAGGATATTAGTTATGAAGAAATGTTGCGAGCACTGAACTTATTCTCTCTGGAGAAGAGACGCTTAAGAGGGGATATGATTTAAATTTGCAAAGACCATACTGGTGACCCCACAATAGGGGTAAAACTTTTTTGCGGAAGGGAATTTAATAAGACATGTGGCCACTCACTAAAATCGGAAGAAAAGAGGTTTAACCTTAAACTGCGTAGAGGGTTCTTTACTGTAAGAGCGGCAAGGATGTGGAATTCCCTTCCACAGGCGGTGGTTTCAGCGGGGGGCATCAATAGTTTCAAAAAACGATTAGATAGGCACCTGAATGACCGCAACGTACAGGGATATATAATGTAATACTGACATAAAATCACACACATAGGTTAGACTTGATGAACTTGTGTCTTTTTTCAACCTCACCTACTATGTAACTACCGTATTTATCTGGGTATAACACGCACAGGCCTATAACACGCACATTCATTTTAAGAAGGAAGTTTCAGGAAAAAAAACTTTAATTTTAAATAAGGAACTTTGGGTCAGTGCCCATCTGCAGCCTCACAAGTGCCATCAATGCAGCGTCATCAGTCCACATCAATGCAGCCTCATCAGTCCACATCAATGCAGCAGCCTCGCCATTGCCATCAATGCAGCAACCTCACCATTGCCATCAATGCAGCAGCCTCACCATTGCCATCAATGCAGCAGCATCACCATTGCCATCAATGCAGCAGCATCACCATTGCCTTCAATGCAGCAGCATCATCATTGCCATCAATGCAGCAGCCTCACCATTGCCATCACTGCAGCCTGATCGATGCCCTTCTGCAGTTTAGAGGGGACAGGGAGCGGGGCGGAACGAGCGCCGACAGATTACATACAGTGAGAATCTTCTATGATGGACAGAACAGTGGTCCAATGGTGGCCCAGGAGAGAGGACTTCCTATTACAGAGGCCGCCAAGTAGACAGGAGATTCTCACTGTATGATCTGATGGTGCTCATCCTGCCCCCCTCCCTGTCCCCTCCGAGGCAGCTGAAATTGAACTATTTGCTATTTGCACCTGATTTTTATGGTGAAAAAGTGAGTGTTATACGGCAATAAATACAGTATATAAATGGATGCTTACATTAATATGAATTAAAAAGTGCATAAATGTAAAAACAACGGCGTTTGAGCGACTCTCACATAACTTCCAGTCCACTATTCACTCCGGCCACGCCCTAAGAGAGTTACATCACGTCACTTCATCAGGGGTGTAATGTAACACATGGGGCGTGGCCGGAGTGTAAAGTGGACCAGAAGTGATGTGAGAGGCAATCAAATACCGTTGTTTTTACATCTGTCGGTGTTGGAACACATTTTTTTTTTAGAAAGATTGGTGCTCTCCAATTGGAACATGTTGAAAGCAGTACAGCTAAGGGGATGTCATTAGCAGAGCTGGGTTTCTATCTGAGCAGTAATCTGAAGCAATATGGCAGTGTGTCAGCAGCCATGGCCTTGCTGATTCTTGGTGCTCTCTATTCCTTTGCCATTTATTTCCACCAAGAGCAGGGAGCCTAAAGCAAACTCTAGACAGTGAATAAGCAATGCTTACTGTGACAGATAGCCTTGCACCCCGCCCGGGTGACCCCGCCAAGATACAGCTTCCTCCACTCTGGAACCAGGAACAAGATATTATAGTTGATAATTGCACCCAAGAACTAGACAACACTAGCTTAGGTGCAAACAGGAACTTTCTTTATTGTAAATTCACACAGAATATATGCCACGCAAAATCAGGGAAGGGCTTGATTATATTATCCTAAACAATGCAAACTGTAAACAGTAATATCATCAGTGCATCTAATGAACAGCCAACAGCTAACAGTGATCTAATTAACAGTTAGCTAATCAACAGCCAAACAATCAGACAATGCTTTGGTTAATCATGGAGTCATAAGCAGACAGTCTGGCAATAAGCCCACCCCTGAATACACAAAGTACATTACACAAGTACCTGAAAGACAGCATGTGTTATCTGTCCACTAGAAGAGTCGTCATAAGAAAAAGTGGAATTAATTTACCTTCATATATTTCTTGAGGAAGATTGTTGATAAATATTTCTGTCCCAAGTGGAGGATCTTCTCCAACCCAGTCTGCAGGAGGGCCACCATATTTCTTCTGACTATTAACCTGCACAAGATTATTATTACACCTTCCCATCCATTCCACAATGGAAGCTTTATTGTCTTTATTCAGAGAGTTAATCTAAGCCTTGTTCTCAGCATTCCTCACATTGTTGTCCATCATCAGAGAATGATCTACTCTCTCCATGGGATAAGAGGCTGAACTGAGCTCTTTTTTTAACAGAATGTTTGAACTGAGCTCTTTACCATGCTCAGACCAGGAGAAACAGACAGACAAAGTTCCCGGTCTCCTCCGTGGGCCATAATCAGTGGGTAGAAGGCTAGTTCCCTCCAAAAGCCCCTGTCACACTTACTTTTTAGAATTATGCAAGTCCCCCTATTTAGCAGTAAGTATATGATTTTCAAACATACGAATCCAAGCAGTTAAAGACACTGCAGGCTCACCATGGTGTGGAAGACAGGGGAAAGGCTGCAGTAGGGATATGAGATATCCTTACTGCCAATCTTGTTGTGTGTGTCCTGTAGTCTGGGAGGTCAAGTAATTTTAATGTTCTTTATCCCACAAAAGGGGGGGGGGGGCGCCAATACCGCCTATGGTAAAGTAACATTTATTAGGTAAGAACAATGGTAAACACACAAGTAATGCACTCACAAAGTGTCCAGAAAGACAAGCATGCAGGAAATGATGGGTGTCAGCTTGAAGGAACCAGGTCTGTGAGTCGGCCGCCGTGTAGCAGACTCCTCCATGGGTTGACGTGCAGGGAGTCAGGAAGAAGCCGGGGGAACCTCTCAATGACAGGAGCTGTCCATATTCCATAAACCACATGCAATCTTCTGAATATATCATAACAGGAACAGTAACTGGAACTAACAGAGTATAGAAGGTATCATATGGCTATCATTTAACAGTTGTAAATAGTGACATCTACAGAACAGAGGTATGAACACCACAAGCTCCCTAAACTATTCCAAACTGAAACTCCCTCACAAAAGTGCTAACTTACCTCCTGTGCTGTTTACATCCTTGACCAATTTAACCTGCAAAACACAGAATATCAAGTGGCCAAAAGGATTTTCTGTCTGATACAGTGCCAGAGAGAGGGAGAGTATTGCAGCCAAAAATATATATTTTTTGTTTTAAACCCCCGCTAGGGCACTATTTTTAAAAAATAAAAAAGGCTAGGCTTTAAATAGTAACTGATTTACCATCAATGTATACCAATGTTAATCATTCAAAGGCCAGAATTTTTGCTGCCTGAATTAATCCATTTAATACTGTGTGTGTGTGTGTGTATATTATATACATATATACACATACACATACACAGTGGGGACGGAAAGTATTCAGACCCCCTTCAATTTTTCACTGAATTAATCCACTCATGTTTGCTTCCAAAGAGAAAAAATAAATTCATAATTTTTTTCCTGGGTTGCCATAGCATAATAATGATTGAAGCGTTCATGTAACAAGAAGGGTAACTATTAATGATTATAATAATGATGATTATACAGAGATTGTAAACAGTGATTACTGCAATCTGTATGATTTATCATCAAGCAATACTCCCGATCAAGATTAGGATAGGCAAGCACTAATTTAGACAGCATAGGGACTTGACTATAGTAATGCTAAGATCCTAGTGCGGATCTATATATAGGGACAGCCGGCAGGTAAAATCACCTGGTTGCATCCAGGATGGAAAATATGTATGCCCTAGGTTCAGGCTTTATGCTGACTTATACCACTATGGGGAGTGCTGGGAGTCCTGCAGGAGAAGAGTTAATGAGCCCAGCTGAAGTAAGTGGGCTCATTAAGACCTATACAAAAAACCCTAGAATGATTAGGGAGATGCTCCATCCTGGAACCAGTTCTGTGTGTGTGTGTAGACTGGGGAGTGTGGGATCTGTCCTGTGCGGTGAGTTAACGCCTGTGTGGCAAACTTATAAAAGAGAGATAGGGACTGGGGCAGCACAAGGCTGCACCCAGTTGTTAGATAGGGAATCTACGTGTGTAGTAAGCGGTCAAGTGGTAAGCTGAGCTAACCCCCTCACAGTATATACACACACAGTTAATATATATATATATATATACACACACACACACACAGTATCTAACAAAAGTGAGTACACCTCTCACATTTTTGTAAATATTTTATTATATCTTTTCATGTGACAATATGGTAGAAATTACACTTTGCTACAATGTAAAGTAGTGAGTGTACAGCTTGTATAACAGTGTAACTTTGCTGTCCCCTCAAAATAACTCAACACACATCCATTAATGTCTAAACCGCTGGCAACAAAAGTGAGTACACCCCTAAGTGAAAATGTCCAAATTGGGACAAAAGTGTCAATATTTTGTGTGGCCACCATTATTTTCCAGCACTGCCTTAACACTCTTGGACATGGAGCTCACCAGAGCTTCACAGGTTGCCACTGGAGTCCTCTGCCACTCCATGATGACATCACAGAGTTGGTGGATGTTAGAGACCTTGCGCTCCTCCACCTTCAATTTGAGGGTGCCCCACAGATGCTCAATAGGGTTAAGGTCTGGAGACATGCTTGGCCAGTCCATCACCTTTACCCTCAGTGTCTTTAGCAAGGCAGTGGTCGCCTTGGAGGTGTGTTTGGGGTCATTATCATGTTGGAATATTGCTCTGCTTCAGTATGTCACCATACATGTTGACATTCATGGTTCTCTCAATTAACTGTAGCTCCCCAGTGCTGGCAGCACTCATGGAGCACCAGACAATGACACTCCCACCACCATGTTTGACTGTAGGCAAGACACACTTGTCTTTGTATTCCTCACCTGGTTGCCACCACACACGCTTGACACCATCTGAACCAAATAAGTTTATCTTGGCCTCTTCAGACATGGTTCCAGTAAACCATGTCCTTAGTCTGCTTGTCTTCACAGGGCTTTCTTGGGCATAATCTTTAGAAGAGGCTTCCTTCTGGGATGACAGCCATGCAGACCAATTTGATGCAGTGTGCAGCATATGGTCTGAGCACTGACAGGCTGATCCCCCACCCCTTCAAGTTCTGCAGCAATGGTGGCAGCACTCATACGTCTATTTCCCAAAGACAACCTCTGGAAATGACACTGAGCACGTGCACTCAACTTCTTTGGTCGACCATGGCGAGGCCTGTTCTGAGTGGAACCTGTCCTGTTAAACTGCTGTATGGTCTTGGCCACCATGCTGCAGCTCAGTTTCAGGATCTTGGCAATCTTCTTATAGCCTAGGTCATCTTTATGTAGAGCAACAATTCTTTTTTTCAGATACTCAGAGTTCTTTGCCATGATTTGCCATGTTGCACTTCCAGTGACCAGTATGAGAGAGTGAGAGCGACAACATCAAATTTACCACACCTGCCCCTTGTAACACTAATGAGTCACTAATGAGTCACATGACACCAGGGAGGGAAAATGGCTATTTGGGACAAATTTGGACATTTTCACTTAGGGGTGTACTCACTTTGGTTGCCAGCGGTTTAGACATTAATGGCTGTGTGTTGAGTTATTTTGAATGGACAGCAAATTTACACTGTTAGACGGCTTTTGCACTGAGCCGCCCCGGGCATCGGCAGTAAAGCGTTGTTATTTTTAATGCCGCTTTACCGTCGTTTTAGCGGCACTATTCGGTCGCTAGCGGCCGAAGAGGGGTTAAATCTGCCCGGATCGGCGTTTTGCCGGCGGTATCACAGCACTACCCCTTTGATTTCAATGGGGAGCAGCGGTGGAGGAGCGGTGAGTTTCCTTCACCGCTCCAAAGAAGCTGCTGGCTGGACTTTTTGTGACGCTCTGCCAGCGCATCACTCCAGTGTGAAAGCCCTCGGGCTTTCACATTGGAGTGAATGGAGCCGATTTTTTCAGGCGCTATACAGGTGCTATTTTTAGCACTGTGGCGCCTGAAAAACGCTGGCAGTGTGAAAGGGGTCTTATACAAGCTGTACTCTCACTACTTTACATTGTAGCAAAGTGTCATTTCTTCAGTGTTGTCACATGAAAACATATAGTAAAATATTTACAAAAATGTGAGGGGTGTACTCACTTTTGTGAGATACTGTGTGTGTGTGTGTGTGTGTAAAGTGTAATAAAAGTGTGGCGCTAGTGGAAAAAATATTAATAACCAAACAGCAGTGATATCTAAAAGGAGGGTACAAAGCCCTGGTATGTGTAACAATTAGACCGGTGATAGTCTTGTAGAGGGGTATCTCTTCAAAAAATACAGCAAAAACAAATAAACAATGAAAAATATAAAGACAAGTGCATACAGTTAAAAAAGAGTAACTCTATCCAATATATCTGTTGTGAAAGGAATAACCCACTTTGAGGATATCTCAAAGTTAGATCACAATGGACATATAGTGAAAAACATCAATGTGATATGCATAAACCCAAAATTAAGTGTCCATCAAGACAATACCCTGGCATGAGGCCATGGATGAACTTAGGAAGTGGATATGTGCAAATATTTAATGTCCGTCACTGTGCAGTGGGGTAATCACAAAAACGCAGTAACACCCTAGGTGCCCACAGTCCTCATATATGGTGAATGGAGACTATTGAAAGTGTCTTTGCATCTAGATGAATCCTTCTCTTGACATGGTGATATTATCCCAGACAAATAAGCATAAAATGCCCTTACCAGAAAAGGTGGACTCACAGGCCCTTGGCGGTGAGTCAGAAGAGCTTGTACCGTCAAACGGTGTAGTGCAGCAGACCATAGGATTATCCAGATCTGGATCCCATCGATGAACCTGGCTTTGGAAAAGCGAACAATGTCACCGATTGGTGTGTCGCTGGAGGGGTTGGACCGGACCCGGGTGTCTTCTATGATCAGCCTCGGTCATCAATCAGAAAAGGCACCTCCTCAGCGACCGTCCATATGGTTAGGTAAATAAGAAAGAAAAAAACTTCCACATAGTGTGAATCCTTTTAAAACGTTGTAGCGTTTATTGGCATCAAAATAATAAAGAGCATTTCCAATAAGCATGAAAATAAAAATCTGGACTGTAAAAACTCGGCTCAAAGTGCAAAAAAGTACAGAAAAGTACAAGAAAGTAGCGCAGTAGGTGATGGTGAGGGTAAAAACACAAAAATCCGACGCGTTTCGTCCTCTAAGATTTCTGCTAGGGTAGAGGACGAAACACGTTGGATTTTTGTGTTTTTACCCTCACCATCACCTACTGCGCTACTTTCTTGTACTTTTCTGTACTTTTTTGCACATTGAGTCGAGTTTTTACTGCATAGATTTTTATTTTTATGCTTATTGGAAATACTCTTTATTATTTTGATGCCAATAAATGCTACAACGTTTTAAAAGGATTCACACTATGTGGAAGTTTTTTTCTTTCTTATTTACCTAATCATATGGACGGTCGCTGAGGAGGTGCCTTTTCTGATTGATGACCGAGGCTGATCATAGAAGACACCCGGGCCCGGTCCAACCCCTCCAGAGACACACCATTCGGTGACATCATTCGCTTTTCCAAAGCCAGGTTCATCGATGGGATCCAGATCTGGATAATCCTATGGTCTGCTGCACTACACCGTTTGACGGTACAAGCTCTTCTGACTCACCGCCAAGGGCCTGTGAGTCCACCTTTTCTGGTAAGGGCGTTTTATGCTTATTTGTCTGGGATAATATCACCATGTCAAGAGAAGGATCCATCTAGATGTAAAGACACTTTCAATAGTCTCCATGCACCATATATGAGGACTGTGGGCACCTAGGGTGTTACTGCGTTTTTGTGATTACCCCACTGCACAGTGACGGACATTAAATATTTGCACATATCCACTTCCTAAGTTCATCCATGGCCTCATGCCAGGGTATTGTCTTGATGGACACTTAAGTTTGGGTTTATGCATATCACATTGATGTTTTTCACTATATGTCCATTGTGATCTAACTTTGAGATATCCTCAAAGTGGGTTATTCCCTTCACAACAGATATATTGGATAGAGTTACTCTTTTTTAACTGTATGCACTTGTCTTTATATTTTTCATTGTTTATTTGTTTTTGCTGTATTTTTTGAAGAGATACCCCTCTACGAGACTATCACTGGTCTAATTGTTACACATACCAGGGCTTTGTACCCTCCTTTTAGATATCACTGCTGTTTGGTTATTAATATTTTTTCCACTAGCGCCACACTTTTATTACACTTTATACATTCACAATAGTCAGATTGTTGTGTTGGCTGCTTTATTACACAGACTTTTTTTAGGAGTTGGCGCAATTTTTTATATAAATTCATACGTGTGTGTGTCTGTGTGTCTGTGTGTGTGTATATTATATACATATATACACATACACATACACAGTGGGGACGGAAAGTATTCAGACCCCCTTAAATTTTTCACTCTTTGTTATATTGCGGCAATTTGCTAAAATCATTTAAGTTCATTTTTTTTCCTCATTAATGTACACACAGCACCCCATATTGACAGAAAAATACAGAATTGTTGACATTTTTGCAGATTTATTAAAAAAGAAAAACTGAAATATCACATGGTCCTAAGTATTCAGACCCTTTGCTGTGAAACTCATTTATTTAACTATAATATTTAACTTTAATATATTTGAGATGGTTCTACACCAGGGGTCCTCAAACTACGGCCCGCGGGCCACATGCGGCCCGCCGAGGACATTTATCCGGCCCACCCCACCCAGGGCCGGATTCCCGACAGGCCAGGCTAGGGCCGGGGCCAGGTCGGCTCGGCTTGGGCAGGTCCACTCTGCTTCGGCAAAGAGCATATCCGCTCCGCTCAAGCCGCCTCCCCCACCCCAGTCATTGATGGAGGGCTCCGCGTGCCGCGTTGCATGCTGGGAAGTGTAGTTTCCAGCACAGTACCGCGCGGATTCACGTCTTCCTCACGTGGCAGACAGGAGGCGCGGAGGGTGACAGCAAGACAGGAGGCGCGAAGAGTGACAGCGAGAGCGGAGGCTTCAGGCAACAGCCTACTAACAAGTGAGGACCCCTGTCCATCCCACTGTCCCCCTGTCCACCCCACTGTCCCCCTGTCCACCCCACTGTCCCCCCCTCTGTCCTCCTGTCCACCCCTCTGTCCCCCTGTCCACCCCCCTGTTCATCCCTCTGTCCCCCTGTCCATCCCTCTGTCCCCCTGTCCATCCCTCTGTCCACCCCTCTGTCCATCCCACTGTCCCCCTGTCCATCCCACTGTCCCCCTGTCCATTCCTCTGTCCATCCCTCTGTCCACCCCCCTGTCCACCCCTCTGTCCATCCCACTGTCCCCCTGTCCATCCCTCTGTCCCCGTCCATCCCTCTGTCCCACTGTCCATCCCTCTGTCCCCCTGTCCATCCCTCTGTCCCCCTTTGTAGTTTCCGGCACAGTCCCGCGCGGATTCAAGTCTTCTTACTCACGTGGCAGACAGGAGGCGCGGAGGGGACACTCGCCTTGTCCCAGGACAGTGAGGAGGAAGAAGAGTGACAGCGAGAGCGCAGGCTTCAGGCAACAGCCTACTAAGAACAAGTGAGGACCAAGAGGTCGGGAAGACAGTCAGAGGCAAGTCCGTATGTGTAAGTGTCCCCCTGTCCATCCCACTGTCCCCCTGTCCACCCCACTGTCACCCTGTCCACCCCACTGTCCCCCCCTCTGTCCCCCTGTCCACCCCTCTGTCCCCCCCTCTGTCCATCCCACTGTCCCCCTGTCCACCCCACTGTCCATCCCTCTGTCCCCCTGTCCACCCCACTGTCCCCCCCTCTGTCCCCCTGTCCACCCCTCTGTCCCCCCCTCTGTCCATCCCACTGTCCTCCCCTCTGTCCCCCTGTCCATCCCACTGTCCTCCCCTCTGTCCCCCTGTCCATCCCTCTGTCCCCCTGTCCATCCCACTGTCCATCCCTCTGTCCCCCTGTCCATCCCTCTGTCCCCCTGTCCATCCCTCTGTTCCCCTGTCCATCCCCCTGTCCATCCCACTGTCCCCCTCTCCATCCCATTGTCCTTCTGACCACTCTGCAGCCCCCCCCCTCACCCCACTGCCTCCCCCTGTGCATCCCGCTGGTGTGGGGTTCTTTGGGGTGCTGTGGTTAGGGTGGTCCACTTTGGGGTGCCTTAGATATGATGGACTGATTTGGAGTGTTGAGATAGAATGGACCACAAGCTGGTCTAGGTAGGAGGAGGGCGGGACTTTTATCACAGCGCACCTGAACTTTTCACAGTGAGCCGTGACACAGCAGCAGGAGATGCCTGATGTGCACACACACTGACTGGTGAGACATTGTTTGGCACAGTAAGGCTGAGAGGGGGGCTTGCAATGATGGTGAGGGGGGGCTTGCACTGATGGTGAGGCGGGCACTGATTTGGCTGCGCTGGCGGGCACTGATTGGGCTGTGCTAGCGGGCACTGATTGGGCTGCGTTGGTGAGCATTGATGGGCACTGATCAGACTGCATTGATTGTCTCTGTGTGGGCAAAGTTTTGTTTTTTTCACTTCAAAATAAGATATGTGCAGTGTGCATAGAAATTTGTTCATAGTTTTTTTTTTTTTTAAACTATAGTCCGGCCCTCTAACGGTCTGAGGTATAGTGAACTGGCCCCCTGTTTAAAAAGTTTGAGGACCCCTGTTCTACACCTTCATTTGAGTGCAGCTGTTTGATTATACTGATTGGACTTGATTAGGAAAGCCACACACCTGTCTATATAAGACCTTACAGCTCACAGTGCATGTCAGAGCAAATGAGAATCATGAGGTCAAAGGAACTGCCTGAAGAGCTCAGAGACAGAATTGTGGCAAGGCACAGATTTGGCCAAGGTTACAAAAAAAATTCTGCTGCACTTAAGGTTCCTAAGAGCACAGTGGCCTCCATAATCCTTAAATGGAAGACGTTTGGGATAACCAGAACCCTTCCCAGAGCTGGCCATCCGGCCAAACTGAGCTATCGGGGGGAGAAGAGCCTTGGTGAGAGAGGTAAAGAGGAACCCAAAGATCACTGTGGCTGAGCTCCAGAGATGCAGTCGGGAGATGGGAGAAAGTTGTAGGAAGTCAACCATCACTGCAGCCCTCCACCAGTCAGGGCTTTATGGCAGAGTGGCCCGACTGAAGCCTCTCCTCAGTGCAAGACACATGAAAGCCCGCATGGAGTTTGCTAAAAAAACACCTGAAGGACTCCAAGATGGTGAGAAATAAGATTCTTTGGTCTAATGAGACCAAGATAGAACTTTTTGGCCTTAATTCTAAGCAGTATGTGTGAAGAAAACCAGGCACTGCTCATCACCTGTCCAATACAGTTCCAACTGTGAAGCATGGTGGTGGCAGCATCGTGCTGTGGGGGTGTTTTTCAGTTGCAGGGACAGGACGACTGGTTGCACTCGAGGGAAAGGTGAATGCGGCCAAGTACAGGGATATCCTGGACGAAACCCTTCTCTAGAGTGCTCAAGACCTCAGACTGGGCCGAAGGATTACCTTCCAACAAGACAATGACCGTAAGCACACAGCTAAAATAACGAAGGAGTGGCTTCACAACAGCTCCGTGACTGTTCTTGAATGGCCCAGGCAGAGCCCTGACTTAAACCCAATTGAGCATCTCTGGAGAGACCTAAAAATGGCTGTCCACCAACGTTTACCATCCAACCTGACAGAACTGGAGAGGATCTGCAAGGAGGAATAGCAGAGGATCCCCAAATCCAGATGTGAAAAACTTGTTGCATCTTTCCCAAAAAGACTCATGGCTGTATTAGATCAAAAGGGTGCTTCTACTAAATACTGAGCAAAAGGTCTGAATACTTAGGACCATGTGATATTTCAGTTTCTCTTTTTTAATAAATCTGCAAAAATGTCAACAATTCTGTGTTTTTCTGTCAATATGGGGTACTGTGTGTACATTAATGAGGAAAAAAATGAACTTAAATGATTTTAGCAAATGGCTGCAATATAACAAAGAGTGAAAAATTTAAGGGGGTCTGAATACTTTCCGTTCTGTGTATATCTATCTATCTATAGATAATATTAAAAAGGTAATGTTTCTGTTACTAAGCTGTCTGAATATGTGACAAGCTACAAGCAACATCACCTTTTTGTTTTAACTTTAGTTTTACATATACACATGCAAAATCAGACTTGCCTAAATCAGATTGCTGATCTCTACACTTCATGCTTTCTATCAGTTTGCCAAGGCAAAATATGTCTCCAATATTTGTACATTTCCCAATCTTTTATCCCTATACAAATGTATAGAAAAAGTATAGAAAAATACAAAAGTATAGAAAAATGTCTGCTCATCTGCCAGTAATCCAGTGTGCTTCTTTTTTGCCTAGTTACACTCCCCTCTGTCCCACTGCATACATTTATTTCCTTTCCCAGCAAAACAAAGCTGTTGTGTTGACTTCCAAGAGTCTGCCCACACATGTGTAAAGAAAGGGCTAATAGAAGGTGTAGTTTTGGGGCATGCCTACATTATGAACTGAGTTCCCAGCAACTGCTATTGCAAGAAATTTACAACCCCAGTGATAGTATCACAGGAAGTTATAAAACTAGTGTCTCACTACAGGACCAAGGTAAAAAGAATGCTGGGACATGCTCTAGAGGGGAAAAGGGAGGATTTGGGGTAAACTTTGGTAAGGCCTGGACACACATTTTAATTTGAGGCCCTCATGATCCCTATGCTCCATGCCATCTTTCAGTTATTAGTACATGGCCATATGTGAGGCTAGGGGAGATAGCATTGGTTCATTAGTGTAAGTATGCCTTACTTATGTATATCAAATATTTTTTTGCTAATAGTAAAAAAAAAAAAAAATTCCCCAAAATATGAACTTTTTACCAAACCCAATTTAAGTCTACGAGGAGTGCCTCTTGATATTTAATTTGTTCCTTTTGTGGGGCTAATAAAAAAACCTTTGTCAAAAAGAGGCATAGGAAGCCAGGCACTACCATGGGGGACATTTACCAATGGCAAAATTTTAAAAATACTCAATGTACAGCTACATTGAAGAGACACAAATGCTTTGAATTACAGGTTTGCTGCATGTGTTATGCCCTGTACACACGGTCGGATTTTCCGACAGAAAATGTGTGATAGGACCCTGTTGTCGGAAATTCTGACTGTGTGTGGGCTCCATCACACATTTTCCATCGGAATTTCCGACACACAAAGTTTGAGAGCTTGCTATAAAATTTTCCGACAACAAAATCCGTTGCCGGAAATTCCGATCGTGTGTACACTAATCTGACGCACAAAGTGCCACGCATGCTCAGAATAAATTAAGAGACGAAAGCTATTGGCTACTGCCCCGTTTATAGTCCCGACGTACGTGTTTTACGTCACCGCGTTCAGAACTATCTGATTTTCCGACAACTTTGTGTGACCCTGTGTATGCAAAACAAGTTTGAGCCAACATCCGTCTGAAAAAATCCATGGATTTTGTTGTCGGAATGTCCGATCAATGTCCGACCGTGTGTACAAGGCATTAGAGTTGTACGTGGTATTACAGAACAACATACAGTAATGTTCACAGACAGGCTCAGAGAGGAGGAGGGTGATGAGGGTGCCTTAACAATATTTAACTATCTACTGGATGTACAGTGACTGTATTGATCCACCACTTTAGGGAATAAGACAAACAAGCCCTACCTTCAGTTTTGTCAGCCCTACCACAACTATGGCCTGCAGAGCCTGGTCGCTCTATACTACCACTATATGCAGCACCCCTGCCTTTTCATTTTGGATCTGCCTCTCATTGTAGTATATTTATTGAAGTGGAATGGAATACTTAGCTTTTACTGAAACTATAGTTATAGGAGGAGGATGTCTGGTGCTTTTAATGCACATTAGTTGCTGCAGTGTAATGCAGCAGTGTTCTGCATACAAAGGGCAGCTCTAACAACTATTCAGCAACTAATGTATGCTGAAAACTAGAGATGAACTTGGGCAACCTCTGAACTCAAGCTCTTTTTTACTCCAAAGAGCTGCAGGTCAGGTCATTCCCACCTGCAGCTCACATAAACTAACCAGTGTGTTTTGGTGTGGGAATGACCCAGCCCAAAGCTCATTGGAGTAGAAAACAGAGTGCCGTTTCAGAATTTGGCAAGTGATGAGTTGAAAGGACATCCAAGTTAATTTCTACTGCACACCCCAAATCTAAAAAGGCTCTAGTAAGACAAAATCAAATACAGCCATGGACAAATTTGTTGGTACCTTTCCACCAAAAAGGAAGAACCCACAATTTTCTCTGAAACTTGAAATTGACCTAAGTAATTGGCATACATAATTGTTTATTCTATAGTTAAAAAAATCAGACTCCACTTTTAGTTTTTAATTCATCAGAATATTTAAAAAAACAACAATGCTGTGAAAAAGTATTTGCCCCCATTCTGACTTTTTCTTTTTTTTGCATATTTGTCACACTTAACTGACTCAGATCATCAAACAATTTTTATTACTACACAAAGATAACCCAAGTAAATACAAAATGCAGTTTTTGAATGATGGTTTACTTAATTAAGGCAAAAAGGCTGTCCAAACCTGCCTGGCTTTATGTGAAAAAGTAATTGCCCTCTAAACTTAATAACTGGTTGTGCCACCCTTAGCGGCAACAACTGCAATCAAGCATTTGCGATAACTGAGTCTTTCGCATTGCCGTGGAGTAATTTTGGCCCACTCTTCTTTGCAGAATTGTTTTAATTCAGCCACATTGGAGGGTTTTCCAGCATGAACGGCCTGTGTAAGGTCATGATACAGCATCTCAATTGGATTTAAGTCCAGGCTTTGACTAGGCCACGCCAAAACCTAAATTTTGCTTTGTTTGAACCATTTGGAGGTGGACTTGCTGTTGTGTTTCAGGTCATTTTCCTGCTGCCTAACCCAAGTGCATTTGAGCTTGAGGTCACAAACTGATGGCCGGACATTCTCCTTTAGGATTTTCTGGTAGAGCTTAGAATTCATGGTTCCATCAATTATGGTAAGTCGTCCAGGTCCTGAAGCTGCAAAGCAGCCCCAGATCATCACACTACCACCACGTCTGACTGTTGGTATGATGTTCTTGTTATGAAATGCTGTATTCGTTTTATTCCAGATGTAACGGGACGCACACCTTCCAAAAAGTTACATTTTTGTCTTTCAGTCCACAGAATATTTGCCTAAAAGTCTTGGGGAAAATTAAGATGTTTTTGGTAAATGTGGTTCTTTAGGGTCAGCGGTAGGGTTGCCACCTCATCCCTTTAAACCCGAACACATATTAATTGCACAGATTCTGAGGCTGATTAAGGTGGTAATTGAACTCACTTGGTGCCTTATCTGTATTAAATTAGCCTCAGAACTTGTGTAATTCATATGTATTCGGGTTTAAAGGGATGAGGTGGCAACCCTAGTCAGCGGTGGCTTTGGCCTTGGAACTCTCCCATGGATGCCATTTATGAAAATCAGGAAGGGGGTAAATACTTTTTTTTACAGCACTGTAAATGTAATGGACAAAAATAATGGGACTCTCAACCTAATATTTGTTGTACAAATTTAGAGGCAATTACTGTCTAAAGCTCTCAATGAGATTTCTACACTTGTTAACAGGTAGTTTGGCCTGCTCCTCTTGAGCAAACTGCTCCAGCTGTCTTAGGTTTTAAGGAGGCCTTCTCTAGATTGCTTGTTTCAGCTCTCCATAGATGTCCAAGTTGTGTTTAGATCAGGACTCACAGAAGGTCCATTGAGAATATTCTAATGTTTTGTTCTTAGCAGTTTTTGTGCTTTTATCTGTGTGTTTTGGGTCATTATCCTAATGTAGGACCCATGACCTATGATCAAGACAGAGCCATCTGACACAGGGCAGTATGTTTTGTTCCAGAATTTCTTGATAGTCTTGACAATTCATTGTATCCTGCACAGATTCAAGGCACATACACATTCTAATAATATTTGCAAATGTAGTCACTGCATCAAGTTGGTCTCAAAAAGCCTACGCCAGTACATATTACTTAGCTTGAAATTAGGGACTTTTAGGGAGTTAGGGATTCATTTTTGATGAATGATCCACAACTTTCTTTCCTCGGACATCTCTCACTTTTGTTTTCTGGTCAATGCTCAGTGCAGTGCACACAATCATACCAAACAGCAGCCTGTTTTACTTCAGTTAAGTATACGTATCGAGAAAAGGCATTTACACAAAATATGGTGTAAAATTTTGTCTTTTACAGGTTTAAAGATATTTACAAAGTTAAATAGGTTCAAAAGCACAAAGAATACCAGTAAATCTATCTACTGTATATACATGCATACATAAGCAACCAATCTATCTATTGATCCCAGTTTAGGTATATAACAATATTATGCTCAAGTACTTATTACTTAGCTTCAAATTAGGGATTTCGGTCAATTCTGATGATTGATATATGCATTTGGATGATTAAATCTTAGTATCTCAAGGAACATGGCCATAGCTGGTCCAGTCATTCCAGGCTCCAACTCTGTGTGTGCCTTCCTTCCAGACTCCAGGTTCAGGTTCAACTCATTGCTGTGTTATGTCATCTCCGGCCTCCGTCCAGTTAAACAAGTTAATTAGCATTTAAAAAGAGGAAGAACTTTGTTTTTCCAGATGGTAGCTAAATATACAGTGCCTTGCAAAAGTATTCACCCCCTTGGCTTTTTACCTATTTTGTTACATTACAGCCTAAATTTAGTTCAATGTTTTTTTTAATCTGAATTATATGTGATGGATCAGAACACAATAGTCTAAGTTGGTGAAGTAAAATTAGAAAAATATATAAATAAAACTATTTTCCAGAAATTAAAAAAATGATAATTGGCATGTGCGTATGTATTCACCTCCTTTGTTTTGAAGCCCATAAAAAGCTCTGGTGCAATCAGTTACCTTCAGAAGTCCCATACTGTATTTATTGGAATATAACACGCACTTTATCACCCTGAAAATTGGGTGCAAATAGCGTGTGCGTGTTATAAGCCGATGCTGAAATTTGGGCTGCCTAGGAGGGAACGGGGAGGGGGGCGGGACGAGAGCCGTCAGATTACATACCGTGAGAATCTCCTGTTCACTCAGCAGCCTCTGTAAAAGGAAGTCCCATATCCTGGGCCGGTATTGGACCAGTGTTCTGTCTGTCATAGAACTTTGTATTAAAGAGGCCGCCAAGTAAACAGGAGATTCTAGCTGTATGTAATCTGACGGCGCTTGTCCTGCCCCCCTCCCTATTCCCTCTGAGGCAGCAGTAATCTGAGGTGAGGCTGCAGATGGGCTGCATTCATGGCAATGGTGAGGCTGCATATGGGCATTGATCATGCTGCAATGATGGGCAAATGTGAGGCTGTAGATGGGCATTGATCTAGCTGCATTGATGGGCAATTGTGAGGCTGTAGATGGGCATTGATCAGGCTGCATCGATGGGCAATTGTGAGGCCAAAGATGGGCATAGATCTAGCTGCATTGATGGGCATATGTGAGGCTGCCGATGGGCATCGATCAAGCTGCATTGATGGGCAATAGTGAAGCTGCAGATGGGCAATGGTGAGGCCGCATTGATGGGCACTGACCCTTATTTTGCTTTAAAGCTCTTTATTTAAAATTTAAGTTTTTTTCCTGAAACTTCCCTAATAAAATGAAGGTGCGTGTTATACGCCTGTGCGTGTTATATGCCGATAAATACGGTAATTAGTGAAATGATGTCTACCTGTGTGCAATCTAAGTGTCACGTGATCTGTCATTACATATATGCACCTTTTTGAAAGGCCCCAAAGAACACCATCCATGGTGCTGGGGATGTTTTTCAGCAGTCGGGACTGGGAAACTGGTCAGAGTCGAGGGAAAGATGGATGGTGCTAAATACAGGGATATTCTTGAGCAAACCTGTACCACTCTGTGTGTGATTTGAGGCTAGGATGGAGGTTCACCTTCCAGTAGGACAATGATCCCAAACACACTGCTAAAGCAACACTTGAGTGGTTTAAGGGGAAACATGTTGGAATAGCCTAGTCAAAGCCAAGACCTCAATCCAATATAAAATATGTGGTCAGACTTAAAGATTGTTGTTCACAAGCACAAACTATCCCACTTGAAGGAGCTGGAGCAGTTTTGCAAGGAGGAATGGGCAAAAATCCCAGTGGTAAGATGTGGCAAGCTCATAGAGACTTATCCAAAGCGACTTGGAGCTGTGATAGAACGCAAAAGGTGGCTCTACAAAGTAATGACTTTAGGGGGGTGAATAGTTATGCACATTGACGTTTTCTGTTATTTTCCTATTTATTGTTTGCTTCACAATAAAAAAAAAAAAATCAAAGTTGTGGGCATATTCTGTAAATTAAATGATGCAAATCCTCAAACAATCCATGTTAACTCCAGGTTGTGAGGCAACAAAACACGAAAAATGACAAGGGGGATGAATACTTTTGCAAAGCACTGTAATATATATATATATATATATATATATATATATATATATATATATATATATATACACACACACACATACATACAATTGTGCTCAAAAGTTTGCATACCCTGGCAGAAATTGTAAAATTTTGGCATTAATATTGCAAATATGATTGATCATGCCCCCAAAAAATTGAATCTTTCTTGGTCTACCTGACCTTGGCTTGGTATCAAAAGAGCCCCTAATTTTACACTTCTTAATAAATGATTAAACAGTACTGACTGGCATATTCAAGGCTTTGGATATCTTTTTATATCCCTTTCCATCTTTGTAGTTTAATTACCTTGTTACACAGGTCTTTTGACTGTTCTTTTCTACCTCCTCATGGCTCAGTGTCTAGCCTGCTTATTACATCCACGGTAGAGCTAACAAACTCATTGACTATTTATACACAGACACTAAATGTGATTTAAAAAGCCACAAATGTGGAAAATGAACCTTTAATTGCCATTTTAACCTGTGTGTGACATCTTCTGTGTCTGTACGAAGGCAAAACATTCCAGGGTATGTAAACTTATTATCAGGGCCATTTGGGTGATTTCTGTTATCATTACGTTTTAAAAAGGATCCAAAAAAACTATGCGATAATAAATGGCTTCATGCGATTGCTATCCTTATATAAAAGACAGTTTTGTTGGCATGATCAGTCATATTTTCAATATTAATGCCAAAATTTCACAATTTCTGCCAGGGTATGCAAACCTTTGAGCATGACTGTACATACAGTATATACATCACTAAAATAACCATGGCAACAGACAGACTGATTACTTTCTCCATATGCTGAGTGACTGAATACAAGATTGAAGACTTGTGTGATACTAATTACAAACAACAGTTAGTTTGAAATATAACTGATATAATTATTTATAATATTTTCTAGGGGTATCAACAAATCTGTACAGACAACTTTAGAATATCTTTGAGATAACGCTTGTAATTTCATCACTTTTCAGGTGGAATGAAGCATTTTTAAATCAGATATATACCATATAGCCCCTAAAAATCTAAGACCCTAATAAATCTAAAAAGAAAAAAAAGCTGCAAAGGGGTGGCACAGATGGCAAATATGCTTGCTGCTGATACAGAAAAAGAGAGTCATAGGAGAGACCATTAGTTCTATGAAAGTGTGAACACAAAAGCATGTATTTCATCACATTGCAATTTACAGTATAGTGGAATATCTTTCCCTACACACATTTTTCAGCTTTCACTAATAAGCTATAACATACTCACAACATGGCTGCTGGGAGACTACCCTTTTATAGTAAGGGACTTGTACAATCTTTCACATTGTTGGCTTTCAGAAACCCATCAAACCATGGAAAAGGGTTATGTAGTGCATTAAAGGTTTAAGCACAAATTCTCTGCTATAAATTTGGAGTTTTGCCAGACTATGAAACTGTAAGATCTGCCTCCAACCCAAGGTGGCTCTGAAACTCATCCCTGTTCTGTTCAAGTAGTATTCATCCTCTCTTTACGCACCATAGAAAAATGAGATAGAACAGCTTTTGTAACATCTACGGGAATGTAAACAACTGGAAGATGTCCCACAGCGCACAAGGATACCAGACAAAATTAAATTTGCAGCTGCGTCCCTAAAAAGCACTCCACACTTGGCTCTTAAAATAAATACAAAACAAGTAATATTAGGGCACGCTCGCATTGACCTGGGATATACCAGCATTAAAATGAATCCTTGTACAATGCACTAGTAGGATCATATTTCCCCTTTAAATATCTATAAAAAGTGCACATCTAAATGTAATATTAAAGGCTAATTCAAAATATGCATATAACAGCAATATAGATGTTAACAGGGAACAGCAAGCAAAATTCCCAAATGCTCACTATAAGATCAATCACAGCGCTCCCTGCAATTGACAATGTGAAGGAGTGGTACCCATAAATATCCTCTGGATGGAGCTCAAGAGACCATACAGTACAATACTCTCAGTTCAACTACACAGAAGTACTACATTGTGAGACACAGCTGCAAGTGAAAACAAATAAGCCTGGGAATGAGAGCAAGTCATGTCAATTGGTCCTGGATGTGAATAAACCAGCTGAAAGCACTGCTGATAAGGGGACACAAGAAGAACTCCCCTACCCAGGTTACATCACCTGTGAACTCTAAAGCTGGCTACAAACTATACAACTCTAAACCTAGATTCACACTGAAGGCGGGTTTGAAATCATACAACTGAACTCGCTAAATTTCAAACCGGCAGTTCAGTCCGACTTCAGGGGCGATTTGACAGACATCTGTGTGGCTTCATGCAGGGCCATCTTTAATATTGATTGGACCCTGAGCAAAAATTTTCTTTGCCCCCCCCCCCCCCCCCCCCGCAATTTCACTTTCCACCTGCTCTGAGACATACAATAAATAGTTGCTAGACTTAAAATCAGTTTACTGATTACTAAGATCAGGCAGCAATTGCGATTGGTTGCCAGCAGTTACAGCATATCATTACTGCTTACTGACTGGTTGCTAGAGGTTACAGCACACATTACAGCTCACTGATTAGTTGCTAGAGGTTACAGCAAATGATTTCTGCTTGTTAATTGGTTGCTAGAGATTACTGTACAGTAATACTGCTCACTAGAGGTTACAGCACCCTGAAAGGACCCTGAGGTGATTCAGTTTGCATAGGTAGCGCTATACAAGTCACTCATCCATGTATTCATTCATTCACAGCACATCATCTCCTCACTGCAGGGGGGGGATGATATACATATGAATGGCACCTGTATTTACATATCAATGCCGCCGGCCACAGCTATTTACTTATGAATGCCGCCACTAGTTACATATAAATTCCGGTTATTTACATGTAACCACAGGGTCTGCAGGTGAGTCATCTGTACACAATAGGGCAGAGCTGGGCAGCATTAGTACCAGCACTTCACACTGAGATATCGGGACTCAGCACAGGACTAAAACTTTAAGGGACAAGGGAATTTAAACTGGGATAGTTGGCAAGTATGAGGCAGCTGCTTTGGTCCCCACAACAATGACAGGGCCCAGGGCAGTGGCCCTTTTGCCCTGCCTTAAAGACGGCCCTGGTTTCATGCACAGTTGTCTATTGAAATCGCCCCCGAAGTTGCCAAAAGTAGTGCAGAAACTACTTTCTGGAATCGGTGCGGCACCGCAAAGTCGGCGTCGCACCCATTCGGATGGTGGCAATAGGCTTCAATTTGGATCGCAATTTGACATGTCAAATCACATTTCAAATCGGCCATTGTGAACATGGGCTTATACAATTTTCTTCTACAACTTTCCTTCAGATTTACTAAAACCACATAATATGAGGTCAAACCTAAACACTTTCAATTTGTATGCAATCAGGCAGGCCCTTGCACTACATTGTTGAAGGTAAATCTGAAGGAAATTGAACAACAAAAATTGTATAATGTGTATCCAGCTTAATCCAATGCATTTCCAACAAAAAACACTGTTGTTTACTAAGGAGAATTCATCCAGCAAATTAACTACATAAAAACAAAAATAAAAATCATAACCGTGCCATATTATAGAAGACGACAAGTGTATGATTCATAAAAAAAATAAAATATATAAATATAGTAAACTTTTTATTAAGAAAATAATTAAAAAATCTTAATAAAACAATAAATGTTAACCACTTACAGACCGGAAGATTTGGCTGCTTAATGACCAGGCCATTTTTTGCGATACGGCCAGCCAGTCAAAAGCCTCAATATGCTACACAGGAGATGTAAGGACACATATAAAGCATAAATATGTTAAATGAGCTGCAAAAGACAAATGGCAACATAGTAATGATGAATCTTGACAAAAACTTACACAGAAGGTAAGAGTTGCAGAGGAGTCAGACTAAAGGGATGGACATGGCTAGCCAATAAAGCGATCAGCCCACACATAGTAGGATACATCCAATCCAAAAATACACTAAAAACAACAACCACAAAAAAAGCAATCAAAGTGTAAAAACAGATAATCATGTTAAAGGGCAGACAGCAGCTAGCAAAAAAGTTGAGAAGTCAAGATTAGTAAAGGAACAAACCAGAGTCAATTGAAGAGCAACATGTAGCTTCAGCTGTCAGGACAACACTGATGATCAGCAAAGCCTGAATCATTATAAGAGCAGTCACAGCTTGAGAGGGGGCCAATTATGCGCCAAACTACAAAAGCCAGGCCACATGGGCCAATATAGGAGAAGCTGGAGGGAGGGCTCAATAGCACCCCCCCGAGCCGAGGGTGTGCCGCCAAGCTACGCCCAATGGGTGGCATTGTGTCACGTCATCTGCCCACCAACGCATGAGAAGGCCAAGGGTGACAGAAGGCAGGGCCGAAAACCTCAACCAATCTGAGGACAGAACCGGGGATAGGGGAGAAGAATGGGACCCACTTTTCTGGAGGTGACACGCCATACAAAAGGCCAAAGGAGAGGCAGCCGCGCCGATCCACCCAGACGGGGGGACAGCACGAGCAGCCTATGTGCAGCGCAAGGCCAGGGGTGAGGGAGAGATCAGCCAGTCCCACAACACCGAAGGGGCAAAAGGACCACAACAGAGCACAGAACACATAGCACAGTCATGTGCACAGGGCCAGCAAGTGGCAAGTCGCCACATTCCCAAGATCATTGTAAAGAACAACACACAAAAATAATACAAAGGAAACAGGAAAAAAAGGTTTTAATAAAATATAAAGTGGAGCCACTGCAGGGTCAGATGCCCTGCATTGGCCAAAAAACAAAGAAAACAAAAACAAAAAAAACCCCAAAAAACTAAGGGGTATAAGGTGACAAAAACTACATATGAAGGTAATAGTGATGTATGGATATATGGAAGTGAAATAGTTGGATTGGGTAGCAGCAGCTATCTTTCCCAACCACCCGAAAAGGGGCTTAAAGAAAATTGCATCATTTAGACCTTTAAGAGTGGTAGCATTGAGCCTGAGGATCCACTGGAGCTCACACTGGAGGAGGACTTTATTCCAGTCTCTACCACGCGAGCTCAGGGAGGAATGTGGTTGGTTCCAACTTTATTCTGCAGCAGGACAATGACCCCAAACATACAGCCAATGTTATTAGGAACTATCCTAAGTGTAAAGAACAACAAGGAGTCCTGGAAGTGGTGGTTTGGCCCGCACAGAGCCCTGATCTCAACATCATTGAGTCTTTCTGGGATTGCATGAAGAGACAGAAGAATTTGAGGCAGCCTACATCCACAGAAGATCTGTGGTTAGTTCTACAAGATGTTTGGAACAACCTACCTGCCGAGTTCCTTCAAAAACTGTGTGCAAGCGTGGCTGCTGTTTTGACAGAAAAGAGTGGTCACACCAAATATTGAATTGATTTGGATTTCTCTTCTATTCATATACTTTCCATGTTGTTAATTGATAAAAATAGATTATTAACATTTCTATTTCTGAAAGCATTCTTAACTTACAGCATTTCTTTCACACCTGCTTAAGACTTGTAATATATATATATATATATATATATATATATATATATATATATATATATATATGGATTTTTTTTCTCAGAGAATAAGTGCAGGAACTCCTCCCTTCAGACCCACCTTCAAATCCACCCCCTACCCACCTCTGAGCACCGTTTCTTGACTCCACCCCTTACCCACCTTCCAGTACCACCCCTTTTAGAGAATACAGGACAAAGTATCATTTTGTGGTGCTAAGTATTTTGTATGCAA
This sequence comes from Aquarana catesbeiana, assembly GCF_042186555.1. Classification (NCBI taxonomy): domain Eukaryota; kingdom Metazoa; phylum Chordata; class Amphibia; order Anura; family Ranidae; genus Aquarana; species Aquarana catesbeiana. Next base: position 556,038,353 of record NC_133324.1, read on the forward strand.
TTTGTTAACCACTTGCCGACCGCCGCACGACTATATACGTCGACAGAGCGGCACGGGCAGGCAAAAGGACGTGTATGTACGTCCTTGCCTGCCCGCGGGTGGGGGGTCCGATCGGACCCCCCCCCGGTGCCTGCGGCGGTCGGCAAATCTCCCCCGGCGATCGGAGGTGAGGGGGAGGCCATCCATTCGTGGCCCCCCCCTCGCGATCTCTCTCAGCCAATGGGATCATTTCCCTGCCTCTGTATTGTACACAGAGGCAGAGGAAATGATGTCATCTCTCCTCGGCTCGGTATTTTCCGTTCCGGGCCGAGGAGAGAAGACTGCAATGTAAGTGCACCAACACACTACACACAGTAGAACATGCCAGGCACACTAAACACCCCGATCCCCCCCCCCGATCGCCCCCCGATCCCCCCCCGATCGCCCCCCGATCCCCCCCCAATCACCCCCCCCCCCGTCACAAACTGACACCAAGCAGGTTTTTTTTTTTTTTTTTTTTCTGATTACTGTATTGGTGTCAGTTTGTGACAGTTACAGTGTCAGGGCAGTGAGTGTTAGGCCCCCTGTAGGTCTAGGGTACCCCCCTAACCCCCCCTAATAAAGTTTTAACCCCTTGATCACCCCCTGTCACCAGTGTCGCTAAGCGATCATTTTTCTGATCGCTGTATTAGTGTCGCTGGTGATGCTAGTTAGGGACGTAAATATTTAGGTTCGCCGTCAGAGTTTTATAGCGACAGGGACCCCCATATACTATCTAATAAATGTTTTAACCCCTTGATTGCCCCCTAGTTAACCCTTTCACCACTGATCACTGTATAACCGTTACGGGTGACGCTGGTTAGTTTGTTTATTTTTTATAGTGTCAGGGCACCCGCCGTTTATTACCTAATAAAGGTTTAGCCCCCTGATCGCCCGGCGGTGATATGCGTCGCCCCAGGCAGCGTCAGATAAGCGCCAGTACCGCTAACACCCACGCACGCAGCATACGCCTCCCTTAGTGGTATAGTATCTGTACGGATCAATATCTGATCCGATCAGATCTATACTAGCGTCCCCAGCAGTTTAGGGTTCCCAAAAACGCAGTGTTAGCGGGATCAGCCCAGATACCTGCTAGCACCTGCGTTTTGCCCCTCCGCCCAGCTCGGCCCAGCCCACCCAAGTGCAGTATCGATCGATCACTGTCACTTACAAAACACTAAACGCATAACTGCAGCGTTCGCAGAGTCAGGCCTGATCCCTGCGATCGCTAACAGTTTTTTTGGTAGCATTTTGGTGAAATGGCAAGCACCAGCCCCAGGCAGCGTCAGGTTAGTGCCAGTACCGCTAACACCCACGCACCGTACACCTCCCTTAGTGGTATAGTATCTGAACGCATCAATATCTGATCCGATCAGATCTATACTAGCGTCCCCAGCAGTTTAGGGTTCCCAAAAACGCAGTGTTAGCGGGATCAACCCAGATACCTGCTAGCAACTGCGTTTTACCCCTCCGCCCGGCCCAGCCCAGCCCACCCAAGTGCAGTATCGATCGATCACTGTCACTTACAAAACACTGAACGCATAACTGCAGCGTTCGCAGAGTCAGGCCTGATCCCTGCGATCGCTAACAGTTTTTTTTGTAGCGTTTTGGTGAACTGGCAAGCACCAGCCCCAGGCAGCGTCAGGTTAGTGCCAGTAGCGCTAACACCCACGCACGCACTGTACACCTCCCTTAGTGGTATAGTATCTGAACTGATCAATATCTGATCCGATCAGATCTATACTGGCGTCCCCAGCAGTTTAGGGTTCCCAAAAACGCAGTGTTAGCGGGATCAGCCCAGATACCTGCTAGCACCTGCGTTTTGCCCCTCCGCCCGGCCCAGCCCAGCCCACCCAAGTGCAGTATCGATCGATCACTGTCACTTACAAAACACTAAATGCATAACTGCAGCGTTCGCAGAGTCAGGCCTGATCCCTGCGATCGTTAACAGTTTTTTTGGTAGCGTTTTGGTGAACTGGCAAGCGCCAGCGGCCTAGTACACCCCGGTCGTAGTCAAACCAGCACTGCAGTAACACTTGGTGACGTGGCGAGTCCCATAAGTGCAGTTCAAGCTGGTGAGGTGGCAAGCACAAGTAGTGTCCCGCTGCCACCAAGAAGACAAACACAGGCCCGTCATGCCCATAGTGCCCTTCCTGCTGCATTCGCCAATCCTAATTGGGAACCCACCACTTCTGCAGCGCCCGTACTTCCCCCATTCACATCCCCAACCAAATGCAGTCGGCTGCATGAGAGGCATTTTTATGTCCTCCCGAGTACCCCTACCCAACGAACCCCCCCAAAAAAGATGTTGTGTCTGCAGCAAGCGCGGATATAGGCGTGACACCCGCTATTATTGTCCCCCCTGTCCTGACAATCCTGGTTTTTGCATTGGTGAATGTTTTGAACGCTACCATTCACTAGCTGAGTATTAGCGTAGGGTACAGCATTCCACAGACTAGGCACACTTTCACAGGGTCTCCCAAGATGCCATCGCATTTTGAGAGACCCGAACCTGGAACCGGTTACAGTTATAAAAGTTACAGTTACAAAAAAAGTGTAAAAAAAAAAAAAAAAAAAACACAAACAAAAATATAAAATAAAAAATAATAGTTGTCGTTTTATTGTTCTCTCTCTATTCTCTCTTTCTCTATTCTCTCTATTGTTCTGCTCTTTTTTACTGTATTCTATTCTGCAATGTTTTATTGTTATTATGTTTTATCATGTTTGCTTTTCAGGTCTGCAATTTTTTATACTTTACCGTTTACTGTGCTTTATTGTTAACCATATTTTTGTCTTCAGGTACAGCATTCACGACTTTGAGTGGTTATACCAGAATGATGCTTGCAGGTTTAGGTATCATCTTGGTATCATTCTTTTCAGCCAGCAGTCGGCTTTCATGTAGAAGCAATCCTAGCGGCTAATTAGCCTCTAGACTGCTTTTACAAGCAGTGGGAGAGAATGCCCCCCCCCCCCACCGTCTTCCGTGTTTTTCTCTGGCTCTCCTGTCTCAACAGGGAACCTGAGAATGCAGCCGGTGATTCAGCCAGCTGACCATAGAGCTGATCAGAGACCAGAGTGGCTCCAAACATCTCTATGGCCTAAGAAACCGGAAGCTACGAGCATTTTATGACTTAGATTTCGCCGGATGTAAATAGCGCCATTGGGAAATTGGGAAAGCATTTTATCATACCTATCTTGGTGTGGTCAGATGCTTTGAGGGCAGAGGAGAAATCTAGGGTCTAATAGACCCCAATTTTTTCAAAAAAGAGTACCTGTCACTACCTATTGCTATCATAGGGGATATTTACATTCCCTGAGATAACAATAAAAATGATTAAAAAAAAAAAAAAAATGAAAGGAACAGTTTTAAAATAAGATAAAAAAGCAAAAAAATAATAAAGAAAAAAAAAAAAAAAAGCACCCCTGTCCCCCCTGCTCTCGCGCTAAGGCGAACGCAAGCGTCGGTCTGGCGTCAAATGTAAACAGCAATTGCACCATGCATGTGAGGTATCACCGCGACGGTCAGATCGAGGGCAGTAATTTTAGCAGTAGACCTCCTCTGTAAATCTAAAGTGGTAACCTGTAAAGGCTTTTAAAGGCTTTTAAAAATGTATTTATTTTGTTGTCACTGCACGTTTGTGCGCAATTGTAAAGCATGTCATGTTTGGTATCCATGTACTCGGCCTAAGATCATCTTTTTTATTTCATCAAACATTTGGGCAATATAGTGTGTTTTAGTGCATTAAAATGTAAAAAAGTGTGTTTTTTCCCCAAAAAATGCGTTTGAAAAATCGCTGCGCAAATACTGTGTAAAAAAAAAAAATTAAACACCCACCATTTTAATCTGTAGGGCATTTGCTTTAAAAAAATATATAATGTGTGGGGGTTCAAAGTAATTTTCTTGCAAAAAAAAATAATTTTTTCATGTAATCAAAAAGTGTCAGAAAGGGCTTTGTCTTCAAGTGGTTAGAAGAGTGGGTGATGTGTGACATAAGCTTCTAAATGTTGTGCATAAAATGCCAGGACAGTTCAAAACCCCCCCAAATGACCCCATTTTGGAAAGTAGACACCCCAAGCTATTTGCTGAGAGGCATGTCGAGTCCATGGAATATTTTATATTGTGACACAAGTTGCGGGAAAGAGACAAATTATTATTTTTTTTTTTTTTTTTGCACAAAGTTGTCACTAAATGATATATTGCTCAAACATGCCATGGGAATATGTGAAATTACACCCCAAAATACATTCTGTTGCTTCTCCTGAGTACGGGGATACCACATGTGTGAGACTTTTTGGGAGCCTAGCCACGTATGGGACCCCGAAAACCAAGCACCGCCTTCAGGCTTTCTAAGGGCGTAAATTTTTGATTTCACTCTTCACTGCCTATCACAGTCTCGGAGGCCATGGAATGCCCAGGTGGCACAAACCCCCCCCCAAATTACCCCATTTTGGAAAGTAGACACCCCAAGCTATTTGCTGAGAGGTATAGTGAGTATTTTGCAGACCTCACTTTTTGTCACAAAGTTTTGAAAATTAAAAAAAGAAAAAAAAAATTTTTTTTTTTGTCTTTCTTCATTTTCAAAAACAAATGAGAGCTGCAAAATACTCACCATGCCTCTCAGCAAATAGCTTGGGGTGTCTACTTTCCAAAATGGGGTCATTTGGGGGGGGGTTTGTGCCACCTGGGCATTCCATGGCCTCCGAAACTGTGATAGGCAGTGAAGAGTGAAATCAAAAATGTACACCCTTAGAAATCCTGAAGGCGGTGATTGGTTTTCGGGGTCCCGTACGCGGCTAGGCTCCTAAAAAGTCCCACACATGTGGTATCCCCGTACTCAAGAGAAGCAGCAGAATGTATTTTGGGGTGCAATTCCACATATGCCCATGACCTGTGTGAGCAATATATCATTTAGTGACAACTTTGTGCAAAAAAAAAAAAAATAAATAAATAAATTGTCACTTTCCCGCAACTTGTGTCAAAATATAAAATATTCCATGGACTCAACATGCCTCTCAGCAAATAGCTTGGGGTGTCTACTTTCCAAAATGGGGTCATTTGGGGGGGGTTTGTGCCATCTGGGCATTTTATGGCCTTCAAAACTGTGATAGGTAGTGAGGAGTAAAATCAAAAATGTACGCCCTTAGAAATCCTGAAGGCAGTGATTGGTTTTCGGGGCCCCGTATGCGGCTAGGCTCCCAAAAAGTCCCACACATGTGGTATCCCCATACTCAGGAGAAGCAGCTAAATGTATTTTGGGGTGCAATTCCACATATGCCCATGGCCTGTGTGAGCAATATATCATTTAGTGACAACTTTTTGTAATTTTTTTTTTTTTTTTTTTTTTTTCCATTATTCAATCACTTGGGACAAAAAAAATGAATATTCAATGGGCTCAACATGCCTCTCAGCAATTTCCTTGGGGTGTCTACTTTCCAAAATGGGGTCATTTGTGGGGGTTTTGTACTGCCCTGTCATTTTAGCACCTCAAGAAATGACATAGGCAGTCATAAATTAAAGACTGTGTAAATTCCAGAAAATGTACCCTAGTTTGTAGGCGCTATAACTTTTGCGCAAACCAATAAATAAACACTTATTGACATTTTTTTTACCAAAGACATGTGGCCAAATACATTTTGGCCTAAATGTATGACTAAAATTGAGTTTATTGGATTTTTTTTAGAACAAAAAGTAGAAAATATCATTTTTTTTCAAAATTTTCGGTCTTTTTCCGTGTATAGCGCAAAAAATAAAAACGGCAGAGGTGATCAAATACCATCAAAAGAAAGCTCTATTTGTGGGAAGAAAAGGACGCAAATTTCGTTTGGTTACAGCATTGCATGACCGCGCAATTAGCAGTTAAAGCGACGCAGTGCCAAATTGTAAAAAGTGCTCTGGTCAGGAAGGGGGTAAATCCTTCCGGGGCTGAAGTGGTTAATGATAACAAGAAACGCAGTAAAAATAGGATTTTTACATCATACTTACCTGTAAAATCCTTTTCTTTGAGTACATCATGGGACACAGAGTCAGGCTAATATTCATTACCTGCTGGGTTATACTTCATCATTAGGTAAATGGACACTGATAGACCAAAGGTCTTCAGACAGGAAGAGATCCCCTATATAACCCCCTCCCATACAGGAAGTACTTTAGTTTTGTAGCAAGCACTAAATCCTCAAAAAAGAGGGGAGGGATCTCTGTGTCCCATGGTGTAAAAAAGGATTTTACAGGTAAGTATGACGTAAAAATCCTATTTTCTTTTTCATACATCATGGGATACAGAGTCAGGCTAATATTCATTACCTGCTGGGATGTCCCAGAGCAATAGCCTTGAGGGGAGGTAGACACCCTGCCAAACCATAGCCATCAGAACTTAAACGGCAGCCCGCAGTACACTGCAGCCGAAAGCCGAATCCTCGGCTGTTCGAACATCCACTTGATAAAATTTTGCGAACATATGCACTGAAGACCAGGTAGCAGCCTTACAAATTTGAGCCACAGATACCTGATGGCGAAAAACCCAGGAAGTTCCTACACCCCTGGTTAAATTAGCTCTCTCTCTAAAGGGAGGAGCTCTATGTTTCAGAAAGTAGGCCTGAATGATCAATTGACAGACCCAATTGGCAATGGAAGCTGCCTGCCCCTTCTTGGGTCCTTTTGGTAAAACAAAAAAAAAAGAGTCTGATCCTCGGATCTCCGCAGATCTAGACAAATAAACCTTGACTGCTCAGACAACGTTCAAAGAATGCAGTCGCCTCTCTTCCGCCGAATGACGCTGAGAGAAAAAAGAAGGCAAAATAATGTCCCGATTTAAATGAAAGGCTGCTACCACTTTTGGCAAAAGGGATGGAACAGGTCGTAACACGACTCTGTGGTGGTGAAGGATCAAGTATGGCTCCCTGCACGATAGGGCCGCCAACTCTGACTCCCTTCTAGCCGAAGTGATGGCCATCAGGAAGACTAGCTTGCGTGACAGCAAGTCTCATGGAATTTCCTTGATAGGCTCAAATGGTTGTTTCTGTAAAGCCGCGTACACACGAGCGGAAGGTCCGACGGAAGCTTTTCATCGTATATTCCGATCGTGTATATGCCTCATCTGACTTTTTTTTTTTTTTAATTCTGATGGACCTAGAAATAGAACATGTTCTAAATATTTCCGACAGAACCAATTCCTACTGGGAAAATCGCTCGTCTGTATGCCGTTCTGACCGACCAAAAACGACGCATGCTCTGAAGCACGTACGAGACGGAAGCTATTGGCTACTGGCTATTGAAGTTCCTTTTTCTAGTCCCGTTGTAAGTGTTGTACGTCACTGCGTTCTTGACGGTCGGACTTTGGTCGGACTTTGGTTTGACCATGTGTGGGCAAGACCACTTGAATGAATGGAATTCCGTCGGTGTTCCGTCGGAGAAACCTTCAGAGTTTATTCCAACGGCAAAACCGCTCGTTTGTACGTGGCATAACACAGACAGCACCAAGTTCAAGTCCCAAGGACACATAGGTGACCTAATGGGGGGGAGCAAGAGAGTTGCCCCATGCATAAAGGTTCGGATCAGTGAATGGGAGGCTAAAGGCCTTTGTAAGAATACTGATAGGGCCGAAACTTGACCTATGATTGTACTCAAAGCCAATTTGATTTCCACAACTGACTGTAGAAAAGAGAGAATTCTCCCAATCACATATTTTCGAGGATGCCATTTTCTGGCTTCACACCAAGCAATATAAGTCTTCCAGACCTTATGATAAATCTTCCTAGTGACAGCTTTTCTAGCATTCACTAGGGTAGACACTACTGATCCCGAGATGCCACGGTCCTTTAACGCCCTGGCTTCAGGGTGTCCAAATTTCTACCCTTGGGTGCTGCCTGTGGAATCTCTTCCTGCCCTCTCAGGGGACCATCATCATGCTCCAAAGAGGATTCCCTGGAAATGGGTTTAATCATGTCATCCTGCCATCTATATATTTTGCCTTCCTTATAATCTTTGATATCCCTTTGATGTTTTTTCACTTTTTTCTTTTTGATATCATTATCGTATTTAGTGAGTTGTTTTTCTAAAAGTGCGGATTTATCCTTATATTCCTGTGTTTCTATGTGCAGGGACAGATTTTCCTTCAATTGGGAGATTCTTAACTGCAGCAAATTAAGTTTTAAAATTCCTCCTGCAGACAATGATCTCCATGAGACTTTTCTCGCATTTATTAAAAAATTCATACTATTCCTGCATCAGTTTGGAATCTGAGGGCAGGAAAAGATTACACAGGCAGCACCCAGGGGTAGAGATTTGGGCATGATTGGGAACCAATTACAGGGTCCCAGGCCATACACCCCTGAGAAAGCCGGGCCCATGGGGAGAGGCAACAAAAAGCCACATTCAGGTCCACCGCAGTATGCGATTCCAACAGATAACAGATTTTTTCCATTAATGGACAATTCACAAGGGGGATATGGTCAACGGGGGGGGGTATGGGCAGCAGGGCTACTGTCCACCGATTGGACAGGGTGGCAATTATGTCTACTCTGGGGATGATGGTGATCATTATAGAGATAGACCTGCCTATAGAAACCCACCTCCTCCCACCTATTACAGACACAATGGCACCCAAAACAGGAGACCCTATAGGGGTAGATCCTTCAGGGGAGGAAATAGAGGCAGAGGGTATCCTAGACCTCCGCCACAAGGATATGAAAACCAATATTATCAGCATTCGGGGGAATGGAGGGATTGGAGGGAACTGTACAAGGTGACTTATCCCATTTCACAAAAACAGGAAACAAGAACAGAAAAAGAGGCTGCAGAGGAGGTAGATAAAAAAAAAAAGAAAAAGAGACAGTTAGAATCTGGCATATTTAATTTGGCAGAGGAGTCCTTCACGGGGGATGAGTTGACTATTCTTCATGAGGGTCTCCAATTTGCACTAGCCAAGTTTTTAAATAAATTTGATACCATGATTGATGTAGAAAAAAAATTTCCAGGAAGCTGAATATAAAAAAAATCTTCTTGGAAGCAAAATCAAAGGAAGTCCAGGTTGAACAAACTATGTTTGAACAGTGAATTAAAAACAAGTCCACTTTCAACCCCAAGCCTTATAGTCATATATAGTCCTTATAGTATTAAAAAGAGGAAAACCAAAGGAGTATGGGAAGCCATCAAACAATTATAAATAATTGTTATTCTGATAAAGTTTAGAAAGGGGTTTTTTTGCTGGGGGGTTGCCTAATGCATAGCATACACCGCTGGTCAAATAGCGCTGTCTGAACGGACTTCCACCACACTAGGTGTTTCCGATATATTGATGCACACCCTGCTGAAAATATTGTAAGTGACTTTTTTTAACAACAAATGATACTACACTATATCTGCCTTCCCTGGCTCTTTCTGGCAGAGTTTGATTTTCAGATGTGGGTGATTGGAGCGGATAAAGACTTGATCTGGCTGTTCCCGGGCTCATTCGACCAAGTTCACCATACATGTGAACGATTGATCGGAAATAGATCGTTGAATGGTTTCCAGGATTTGAGGAGGTACTTCATGTCTTATGGTCACTTGCTGGCCAGGGCCATCTGGTGAGTGCAATTTGTTGTCACTTTGGGTGACTAGTCACAAATATTATTTGGAACACAGATTTTATTTCTCACATGGTGTTGGAGTGGAATCATCTAAAAAGAATTTTGGAGCTATTTTGAACTTTTCATGATATATTTGTTTGAGCAATCATCAATATATTAATTATTTTTTCTGAGACATTTGTGCACATGTATAAAGTGAAGCCATTTACTAATACACGGTTTTGAATGTATACATATTAGTTGTATAAGTCACTTTTTGGCATTTTAATGATTGCATTGGGAGCGCCCTTTATCACAGCATTCAAATTTCCTGGAATTTCCTGGAACTCTGGGTTAAGGGACCATTACCCCAGGCAGGTCTGCTGGTGGCTGAGGTAATCTGCCTTCCAGTTCTCTACTCCTGGGATATGGACTGCCGATATAATTGACACATGTCCCTCTGCCCAGGCTAGTATATAGCTCACCTCCTTCAGAGCTGAACAACTCCTAGTACCGCCTTGGTGGTTTACATAGGCCACTACCGTGGCATTGTTGAACTGAGCCCTGATGGGGCAGTCCTGAAGCTCCACCGTCCAGGACCGTAGGGTCAGACATACTGCCCATAATTCTAGGACATTGATGGGCAGGGTCTGCTCTGTCCCTGACCATTTCCCCTGAGCTTTGAGCCCATCTAGGGTTGCTCCCCAGCCTGAGAGACTGGCATCTGTAGTCAGTAGAGATGAACCAAACACCCCTTGGTTTGGTTCGCGCCAGAACCTGCGAACAGACCGAAAGTTTGCGCAAACTTTAGAACCCCATTAAAGTCTATGGGACTTGAACGTTCGAAATCAAAAGTGCTAATTTTAAAGGCTAATATGCATGGTATTGTCCTAAAAAGGGTTTGGGGACCCGGGTCCTGCCCCAGGGGACATGTATCAAAAGTTTTAAAAACGTCTGTTTTTTCGGGAGCAGTAATTTTAATGATGCTTAAAGTGAAAAAAAAAAAAAGTGAAATATTCCTTTAACCACTTGCCGACCGCCTCACGCAGATATACTGCGGCAGAATGGTACGGGCAGGCAAAGTAACGTATGGGTACGTTACTTGCCTATCGCGGGCGGGGGGTCCGATCGGTGCCCAAGGCGGTCGGCATCTGTCCCTGAGCAATCAGAGGTGAGGGGGAGGCCATCCATTCGTGGCCACCCCCTCACGATCGCTCCCAGCCAATGACAATCTTCCTCTGCTGCTGTATAGTAAACAGCGGCAGAGGAAGTGATGTCATCTCTCCTTGATTCGGTATTTTCCGTTCCGGCGCCGAGGAGAGAAGACATCTGAGTAAGTGCACAACACACACACTTATTTACACCCCCCCATCACCCCCCGATCACCCCCTAATCACCCCCCCCCCCCCGTCACAGTGATATCAAGCAGTTTTTTTTTTCTGATTACTGCATTGGTGTCAGTTTGTGACAGTTAGAGGTGGTAGGGCAGTTAGTGTTAGCCCCCTTTAGGTCTAGGGCACCCCCTAACCCCCCCTAATAAAGTTTTAACCCCTTGATCACCCCCCGTCGCCAGTGTCACTAAGTGATCGTTTTTCTGATCGCTGTATTAGTGTCACTGGTGACGCTAGTTAGGGGGATAAATATAACCCCCTGATTGCCCCCTAGTTAACCCTATCACCAGTGATCACTGTTAACTGTGACAGGTGACGCTGGTTAGTTTGTTTATTTTTTATAGTGTCAGGGCACCCGCCATTTATTACCTTATAAAGGTTTAGCCCCCTGATCGCCCAGCGGTGATATAACTTAGGTTTTAGGGTCAGATAGGGTTTGCGTCGCCCCAGGCAGCGTCAGGTTAGCACCAGTACCACTTACACCCACGCATGCAGCATACACCTCCCTTAGTGGTATAGTATCTGAACGGACCAATATCTGATCCGATCAGATCTATACTAGCGTCCCCAGCAGTTTAGGGTTCCCAAAAACGCAGTGTTAGCGGGATCAGCCCAGATACCTGCTAGCACCTGTGTTTTGCCCTCCGCCCGGCCCAGCCTGGCCCACCCAAGTGCAGTATCGATCGATCACTGTCACTTACAAAACACTAAACACACATAACTGCAGCGTTCGCAGAGTCAGGCCTGATCCCTGCGATCGCTAACAGTTTTTTTGGTAGTGTTTTGGTGAACTGGCAATCACCAGCGGCCTAGTACACCCCGGTCGTAGTCAAACCAGCACTGCAGTAACACTTGGTGTTGTGGCGAGTCCCGTAAGTGCAGTTCAAGCTGGTGAGGTGGCAAGCACAAGTAGTGTCTCGCTCCCACCAAGAAGAAGACAAACACAGGCCCGTCATGCTCATAATGCCCTTCCTGCTGAATTTGCCAATCCTAATTGGGAACCCACCACTTCTGCAGCACCAGTACTTCCCCCATTCACATCCCCAACCAAATGCAGTCGGCTGCATGAGAGGCATTTTCTTTATGTCCTCCTAAGTACCCCTACCCAACGAACCCCGCTAAAAAAGATGTCGTGTCTGCAGCAAGCGTGGATATAGGCGTGACACCCGCTATTATTGTCCCTCCTGTCCTGACAATCCTGGTCTTTGCATTGGTGAATGTTTTGAACGCTACCATACACTAGTTGAGTATTAGTGTAGGGTACAGCATTGCACAGACTAGGCACACTTTCACAGGGTCTCCCAAGATGCCATCGCATTTTGAGAGACCCAAATCTGGAATCGTTTACAGTTATAAAAGTTACAGTTACAAAAAAAAGTGTAAAAAAAAAAACACAAAAAAAACACAAAAAAAAAAAAAAAAAAAAAAATAGTTGTTGTTTTATTGTTCTCTCTCTCTCTATTTTCTCTCTATTGTTCTGCTCTTTTTTACTGTATTCTATTCTGCAATGTTTTATTGTTATTATGTTTTATCATGTTTGCTTTTCAGGTATGCAATTTTTTATACTTTACTGTTTACTGTGTTTTATTGCTAACCATTTTTTTGTCTTCAGGTACGCCATTCAGCTGCAGCGCGGATTTATTTATCTTGACAGCAACAGCGTTTGCTCCCACGATATATAAAGCCGTGACTCCAGCGGAGGTGATATATGCCGAAGCATGGGGGCAGCAGGGGCGGAGGAGCGATTTGCTCCTAACTTTTGGGGCAGATGCCCCCATGCTTCGGCATATATAAATGGTGCATGTATGCCCATCATTGGAAGTGGTTGGATGAAGGGAGGTATATTAATGTTGGGCATACCCACCGATCAATCTCTTTTTTTCGTTCAGCCCACAGGCTGCATGAAAAAAAAAAAGATTACAATATATGCCCAACAAGGACCAGCAACGTACTGGTATGTTGCTGGACTTTGAATGGTTATACCAGAATGATGCCTGCAGGTTTAGGTATCATCTTGGTATCATTCTTTTCAGCCAGCGGTCGGCTTTCATGTAAAAGCAATCCTAGCGGCTAATTAGCCTCTAGACTGCTTTTACAAGCAGTGGGAGGGAATGACCCCCCCACCCACCAATTTCAATGTTTTTCTCTGGCTCTCCTGTCCCAACAGGGAACCTGAGAATGAAGTCGGTGATTCAGCCAGCTGACCATAGAGCTGATCAGAGAGCAGAGTGGCTCCAAACATCTCTATGTCCTAAGAAACTGGAAGCTACGAGCATTTCTTGACTTAGATTTCGCCATTGGGAAATTGGGAAAGCATTTTATCACACCGATCTTGGTGTGGTCAGATGCTTTGAGAGCAGAGGAGAGATCTAGGGTCTAATAGACCCCAATTTTTTCAAAAAAGAGTACCTGTCACTACCTATTGCTATCATAGGGGATATTTACATTCCCTGAGATAACAATAAAAATGATTAAAAAAAATGAAAGGAACAGTTTAAAAATAAGATAAAAAAGCAAAAAAAAAAAAAAAAGAAAAAAGAAAAGCACCCCTGTCCCCCCCTGCTCTCACGCAAAGGCGAACGCAAATGTCGGTCTGGCGTCAAATGTAAACAGCAATTGCACCATGCATGTGAGGTATCACCGCGAAGGTCAGATCGAGGGCAGTAATTTTAGCAGTGGACCTTCTCTGTAAATCTAAAGTGGTAACCTGTAAAGGCTTTTAAAGGCTTTTAAAAATGTATTTAGTTTGTCGCCACTGCACGTTTGTGTGCAATTTTAAAGCATGTCATGTTTGGTATCCATGTACTCGGCCTAAGATCATCTTTTTTATCTCATCAAACATTTGGGCAATATAGTGTGTTTTAGTGCAATAAAATTTTAAAAAGTGTATTTTTTCCCAAGAAAATGCATTTGAAAAATCGCTGCGCAAATACTGTGTGAAAAAAAAAGAAACACCCACCATTTTAATCTGTAGGGCATTTGCTTTAAAAAAATATATATAATGTTTGGGGGTTCAAAGTAATTTTCTTGCAAAAAAAAAAAATGTTTTCATGTAAACAAAAAGTGTCAGAAAGGGCTTTGTCTTCAAGTGGTTAGAAGAGTGAGTGATGTGAGACATAAGCTTCTAAATGTTGTGCATAAAATGCCAGGACAGTTCAACCCCCCCCCCCCCCCAAATGACCCCATTTTGGAAAGTAGACACCCCAAGCTATTTGCTGAGAGGCATGTTGAGTCCATGGAATATTTTATATTGTGACACAAGTTGCAGGAAAAAGACAAATTATTTTTTTTTTTTTGCACAAAGTTGTCACTAAATGATATATTGCTCAAACATGCCATGGGAATATGTGAAATTACACCCCAAAATACATTCTGTTGCTTCTCCTGAGAGGATACCACATGTGAGACTTTTTGGGAGCCTAGCCGCATACGGGACCCCAAAAACCAAGCACCGCCTTCAGACTTTCTAAGGGCGTACATTTTTTATTTCACCCTTCACTGCCTATCACAGTTTCGGAGGCCCAGGTGGCACCCCCCCCCCCCCAAATGACCCTATTTTGGAAAGTAGACACCCCAAGCTATTTGCTGAGAGGTATAGTGAGTATTTTTCAGACCTCGCTTTTTGTCACAAAGTTTTGAAAATTGAAAAAAGAAAAAAAAATTTTTTTCTTGTCTTTCTTAATTTTCAAAAACAAAGGAGAGCTGCAAAATACTCACCATGCCTCTCAGCAAATAGCTTGGGGTGTCTACTTTCCAAAATGGGGTCATTTGGGGGGGGGGGTTGTACTATCTTGGCATTATATGGCCTTCGAAACTATGATAGGTAGTGAGGAGTGAATCAAAAATTTACGCCCTTAGAAATCCTAAAGGCCGTGATTGGTTTTCGGGGCCCGTATGCAGTTAGGCTCCCAAAAAGTCCCACACATGTGATACCCCCGTACTCAGAAGCAGCAGAATGTATTTTGGGGTGTCATTCCACATATGCCCATGGCATGCATGTTTGAGCAATATATCATTTAGTGACAACTTTGTGCAAAAAAAAAAAAAAAAATTGTCACTTTCCCGCAACTTGTGCCAAAATATAAAATATTCCATGGACTCAACATGCCTCTCAGCAAATAGCTTGGGGTGTCTACTTTCCAAAATGGCATCATTTGGGGGGGGGGGTTTGTGCCATCTGGGCATTTTATGGCCTTCAAAACTGTGATAGGTAGTGAGGAGTGAAATCAAAAATTTACTTAGAAATCCCGAAGGCGGTGATTGGTTTTCGGGGCCCCGTACACGGTTAGGCTCCCAAAAAGTCCCACACATGTGGTATCCCCGTACTCAGGAGAAGCAGCAGAATGTATTTTGGGGTGCAATTCCACATATGCCCATGGCCTGTGTGAGCAATATATCATTTAGTGACAACTTTTTGTATATATTTTTTTGTCATTATTCAATCACTTGGGGCAAAAAAAAATAATATTCAATGTCTACTTTCCAAAATGGGGTCATTTGGGGGGGTTTTGTACTGCCCTGCCATTTTAGCACCTCAAGAAATGACATAGGCAGTCAAACTAAAAGCTGTGTAAATTCCAGAAAATGTACCCTAGTTTGTAGAAGCTATAACTTTTGCGCAAACCAATAAATATACGCTTATTGACATTTTTTTTACCAAAGACATGTGGCCGAATACATTTTGGCCTAAATGTATGACTAAAATTGAGTTTATTGGATTTTTTTTATAACAAAAAGTAGAAAATATCTTTTTTTTTCAAAATTTTCGGTCTTTTTCCGTTTATAGCACAAAAAATAAAAAACGCAGAGGTGATCAAATGCCATCAAAAGAAAACTCAATTTGTGGGAAGAAAAGGACGCACATTTTGTTTGGGTACAGCATTGCATGACCGCACAATTAGCAGTTAAAGTGACGCAGTGCCAAATTGTAAAAAGTGCTCTGGTCAGGAAGGGGGTAAATCCTTCTGAGGCTGAAGTGGTTAAACATTGTACCTGGGGGGTGTCCATAGTATGCCTGTAAAGTGGCGCGTGTTTCCCGTGCTTAGAACAGTCCCTGCACAAAATGACATTTTTAAAGGAATAAAAGTCATTTAAAACTGCTTGCGGCTTTAATGTAATGTCGGGTCCCGGCAATATGGATGAAAATCAGTGAGACAAACGGCATGGATAACCCCCACCCCAGTCCATTACTAGGCCCTTTGGGTCTTGTATGGATATTAAGGAGATTCCCGCACCCAAATTAAAAAAAGGAAAAGGCATGGGGCCCCCAGGCCCTATATACTCTGAACAGCAGTATACAGGCAGTGCAAACAAGACAGGGACTGTAGGTTTGTTGTTAAGTAGAATCTGTTTGTAATTTTGAACTGGTACATTTTTAAAGTGTAGACCCAGCCAAAAAATCTATTTTTAAGCTTTTTGGAAAACATAGGGAAGGGTTATCACCCCTGTAACATTTGTTTTGCTGTCCGTGCACCTCTTCAGAAGATTTCACCTCACTTTCTGTCCCAATGACAAATGTTTTTTTGAAAATTTGGGGTTTTTAGTGAAACAAGGATTGGTGATTGTAATGGAAATGTGTACGTTCTGTATATAATTGTATTCTATTTTGTATGTATTGCACACTACCCTCACTGTGCACACGGCACTAACAATGTTTTCAGTACATGTTTACATTCTTTCGAGTCCTGATTGGAATTAGCCTGCCTATGTAACGCCCCTTGTTACCAATTGTACAATTGTACAATTGTACTATTAATGTGATACCTACGTAATCATGTGCATAAAAACCTTCAATTGCGTCATAATAAAGCAGAACAGTAATTTGGAAAGATGCTGAGCGTATCTTTTGTGTCTGTTCCCTACTGCAGTAGTTATTAATTTGGAACCACTAATCAATATAAGAATAGGAGTTGCCTATCATCAATTTAACCAAGTCAGCATGGCGAGCTTTGCCTTAGGAGGGGATTTCAGGTGACCCTGAGTATCCGAAATGAGGAGCTTGAGACGATGCGGGAATTTCTGATAATCAGCCGGCTGAGGTAAGCCTTGTGCTTACATTTGAGTCACCAGACTTCCTTGATCGATAAGGCATTTTCGGGACAAAGGGTACCTATTTTACTCCCCTTAATCGAACTGTATTGATTGGTGGTTATATGTTATGTTGTCCCTGTCTATTGTCCATCAGAGTGTTATAAATAAGAAAGGGAAGAATAGTGCTGTTCACAGGTATATGTAGTAAATCTGCTAGATAAAGTAGTTTAGAGGCAAGAGGGTATAGGCACATGTAGAGAAGACTGGTCAGACATAATGGGCATTGAATTAAGGGAATGAAGGGTAAGAGAACCTCAAAAATGCCCAGCACAACAGGAGCACTATATATCAACCGAAGGTGCAGTTCCGCCTATTCTGAGCCCCTAGATAAATGGTTAAAGTGGACAGCGATCCACAATGGGTAATTGGGTTACCAAGGTCTACAGGGACTAAGAATCATGCAGAGTAAACAGCTAGAGAAACCGTTATCTATGTGAGCAGGATGGATCAAGGGTGACATTAACACTAGACAGAAAGGGACATTTTCATGTTAAGTTGTGGGATGAATTTGGGGTCAGGCACTACAACAATTAGAGTCAGAAACAGAGAAATGAGAGGTAAAACAGAATACTTTATATGTTGTCAGAGAGGGAAGATGGGATGAGCACTCTGGCTGCCCGTCTGATCATAGGAGCTAGATATAAAAGATATCTGAACAGAATAAGGAATGCAGAATTTAAGGCAGGGAAATATTAAAGAGTTAAAAGAAAGTGAGAGAATGATATGCATGTGTTGTATACAAATGGGAAAAAAGTAAGCGATTTAAGAGAGATATTGGTGTATGTGTGTGTGAATGCTGGGACCTTTAGTTCTATTGCTTGTGTGTGTCATGTATGCAGATGTGACCCCCTCCTTTGTGCTCTCATGAACAAATGTGGCTAGGATGAGAGGTCAGTGATAAGCTGGAAGGACACCATGCCAATTCCAGTTTTTTAGACAAAACATTTATAACAAAATGTGCCTGGTTAACGAATCTAATGATAAACAATGTGATCACAATTATTTTGAATCTGTTTTCCAAACATGGTAAAATGAAGATTACATTTAACCATCCATGTATTACACAAACTGAATATCCTTTGATAGTGGAAACAGTGCATTTAAAAAAGGGAAATTAAGTAAAATTAAGTAATAATGAGTATTCATTTCTAATATGAGTTTAACAATTTTATTAATAATATAGATATATTGAAACTGGTTTAGACAACCTTTGGTTGGAAATGAAATCCAGGTTATTGGGGAAAAATGGGATTAGTTTAGATGAAGATAACAATTTTGTAATTTTACATTTATTCAATAAGCCCTCATTGAGAGAAAAAAAGATTAAGATGAGGTTGTTATTTGTAATACAGCTGCCATAATATTTAACAAAGCCAAGATGGATGGGATACATAAGAAGTTTTTCTACAAAAATGAACTTTTAAGGTTTTTGATAATAACTTGATGTGAGGTCCATGATGTGAGAATAATAATAAATACAATTTAAATATAACAGACCCATCACATCAAGTCCACACACCCTGTTAGGATAGATGCCACCTGCAGCCAGTTGTTTTATAGTTTTTGATGCTTTCTGGTCCATCATACAGATTATTGATCGTTTTGTTTTATTTATTTTTATTTTTGAAATCCAAAGCAGAATGTGTGGATTGTGAAATGATGTGCCCCTTTTCTTTGTAAGTGTAGTGGTATAAGCAGAAGAATATTTTGGATTTATGGGCATCTCTCCATGACTGCAGGGTATTGTTATCATTTATTATAATATTGTCTGGAAAAAGTTGACTTTTGAAACATGAAACTGGAGTTCTTACACAAACAGCATGATAGAAAACAAGCCATTATAATATATTTATGCAAGCTGGACCCAGTAATGAAGGGTTCATCCCGATATATCAGAGCTGCAGCTTTTATGCAAAGGTGCTATTAGACAAAGTTAGGTATTGTTTTGGTCAAACATTTAATTTTTAATGGTCCGACATTCTGTGCAACAAATATACAGCTAACTAAATGTTTGTCTAATGAAAGGTTTAAAATATGAGTTTGTTTATGTACAAATCTAACAATGAAAAATGCGTACATTTGAATCCAGCCACCTTATTGCCTCTATTGGAGGAGGCTGGAGACAAAGGAAGACACATGTGTTAAATTGATGGTGTAGGAATCAGCTGCTGTGAGCCCAGTGCGGGACACACTCCCTGAAGACCCAGATATTACATTTTTTGTAGATTTGAGTATGCAGTTTATCACCCAGAAGGATACTCTGTATTCAAAGTCATTGGATCCTTTTTCCCCAGCTCAAGAAGCAGAGCTCCATGTTTTAGCAAGGCCTGTGAGCTATAAAAAGTGTATATTTATATAGATAGTCGCGATATAGAGAGCTTTTGGTTCCATTTAAAGGGCCAGAAGTTCGTTTTTACTTCGGCAGGTAAACCAACCAAGCATGCCAAGTTAATTTGATCGGCTGTTTTCAGCCTTCCACGTTCTTGCTGAGGTAGCCATATTAAATTTAAAACTCACACATGGAAGCAGACCAGGCGACTCTAAGGATGCTGCATTACAGCCCCGGACACTTGATGGGTCTGTGCAACTCACAGATTCCACCCTAGTTCTGGCCCAGTATAGCTGGGATTAATAATTCAACTTTAAGGACCCCAGAACAAGAAGAACAAGTGGTCCACAGGGGGCAACTTCTTATGAAACAGGACTTTGGAAAAAAGTGATAATTTATGTCTGCCAACCACTCTTTTCCCTCCAGCTTGACACATGGATCGTGTCATCAGTCACAAGCAGTTATGGCTGCCTTAGTAAATGAGCATGGGATAGAGCCAGGGTTCACCACAGTTGTTTTTATAACATACCACTTCTTGTTTTACCTGTTACCAAAGGTGTTACCAAAAGCTGAACATCCCTTACAGAGATTACAAAAAAGATATATCCAGATGCCCAAGTCAGGATCTTACAAGTATGCATTTTGTCTGTATGGGCATGTTTTTTGGATGTCCAGTGGCAAATGCTACTGCAAAGGCCACAGTAAAAAGTGTTATCAGAAGTAGTTTGTAAGTACAGAGTGCAGAAAGTACAGAGAGTAACAAAAGAAATCATTTTTATAGGAGAGTCCTTACTAGAAGTTTTGAGGTTTTATTTTTACACCCCCTACTGTCTACAATGTAGCAGACAAAGTAGAGTAAGAAACTAGAAAACTTTTGCCTGAATGTTTTCTTATATTTTATCAAACCTCTAAGGGGGATGTTGGACTCTCTCCCTATGGGATTTGGTTTGGGAGTGTGTTACTCACTTGCTTATATTTTGTCTCAGCAGCTGAAGTCCTCCATTCGGATCGCACAGAGAATGTTGCTGATCTTTTAAAGGTTTTTGACAAACTCATTTATGTGTTTTCTCCACAATTCCAGATCCTAAAAGTTTGGAAGGATCTAAAACTAAAGCCAGGTGACTTTTGGATTGTTAAGAGACATTTATATATAAGGAAATGTTTGGAGACTCAATACAGCATCTATTTCATGTACTGTTTTTGCAAAACTTGAAGGAAAAGTCACCTGGATCCACACCAGACACTGCAAAAATGACTTCATTAAATCAATCTCTGTGTTTGATTTGTTTCCCTTTTGTGATCACAGTCTAGGGTACTTTTTGATTCAATTACTTTAATTGTAAGGGATATATATATTTGAAAAGTAGTTTAGCTATGTTGAAGTCATATTTTGTCTTTTGTACGTTTTCCATTTTATGTAAAATTGTCTGTGTTTACATATGCTGATAAGTCAGCATGCTCACAATTAAGGTAGAAGGCCATTCTGGCCACAGGAGTGTACAGCCAGTACTCTGTAAATATGTCTTATCAATCATTTGTTTTTCACAATGAAAAGTCATTTGGTAATGAAAAAAGTTGCTCAGCTATTATTTTCTCCATAGTGGAGGTTTTTTTTGCCTCTTTGGCCAGGACTACCTCTACCTAAGCGTGTGGAGGTTCCAGGTAAAAGGTTATAGCAGGTATGGTTAGTGATCAAAATATTGATCAAAAGAGGGGAGACTGTAATGGAAATTTGTACGTTCTGTATATAATTGTATTCTATTTTGTATGTATTGCACACTACCCTCACTGTACACACGGCACTAATAATGTTTTCAGTATATGTTTACATTCTTTCGAGTCCTGATTAGAATTAGCCTGCCTATGTAATGCCCCTTGTTACCATAAACGTACAATTGTAATATTAATGTGATACCTACGTAATCATGTGCATAAAAACCTTCAATTGCATCATAATAAAGCAGAACAGTAATTTGGAAAGATGCTGAGCATATCTTTTGTGTCTGTTCCCTACTGCAGTAGCTATTATTAATTTGGAACCACTAATCAATATGAGGATAGGAGTTGCCTATCATCAATTTAACCAAGTCAGTGATAAAACATCAGTGGAGAGGAGACACGTTTTTCCCATATTAACTCTTACAGGAGAGAATTTCCCTTCCTAGGGGTAGATTTCATCTCACTTCCTGTTGTCTCCTTCCATTTGCAAGTAGGAGTCATTTGTATGTTGGATGTTTGAAAGTAGGGGCCTATATACTGCCCTATATACTCTGCAGAAATTGGGGCCTTAGGTGTTGGTGTAGCCACAACACTGTAAGCTCTCACAGTTACTCTTGGTGGGTGCTGGAACGGGCACTGCTGTGCAATATTATATCAAGAATTGTAATTGCATGCACCTGTTGAACAGGGGCAGAAAATTTGGGCCTTTGGTGGTGGTGGTGGTGTTGCCACAACACTGTAAGCCCTCACGGTTACTCTTGGTGGGCACAGGAATGGGCCCTGCTGTGAAATATTAGATCAAGAATTGTAATTACATGTCCCTGTTGAACAGGGGCAGAAAAATTGGGCCATTGGGCCTTGGGCACTGGTGCTGGTGCCACAACACTGCAACCCCTCACAGATACTCTAGTTGGAGCGCAGGAATGAGCCCTGCTGCAAAGTATTGCATCAAAAATTGTAATTACACGCCCCTGTTAAACAGGGGCTGAAAAATTGGGCCTTAGGCACTGCTGCTGGTGCCAAAACACTGCAACCCCTCACAGATTATCTTGTTAAGTTCAGGAACAAGCCCTGCTGCAAAGTATTGCATCAAAAATTGTAATTACACGCCCTTGTTAAACAGGGGCTGAAAAATTGGGCCTTAGGCACTGCTGCTGGTGCCACAACACTGCAACCCCTCACAGATTCTCTTGTTAAGTTCAGGAACAAGCCCTGCTGCAAAGTATTGCATCAAAAATTGTAATTACATGCCCCTGTTAAACAGGGGCTGAAAAATTGGGCCTTAGGCACTGGTGCTGGTGCCACAACACTGCAACCCCTCAAAGATACTCTAGTTGAGTGCAGCAACGAACCCTCCTGCAAAATATTGCATCAAAAATTGTAATTAGACGCCCCTGTTAAACAGGGGCTGAAAAACTTGGCCTTAGCCACTGGTGGTGGTGCCCAGAACCAAAAATGTTCTTACAAGCTATCAGCACGATCATTGAGGAGGAAGAGGATAATCACTCAGCATAACAGGATAGTCACTCAGCATCAGCATAGGCAGTCTTGAAGGGATCTGACATTGACAAAAAAAATTATTTGGTTACATCAGCATCAGGTGCCTGGTAGCTGGTGGTGATCCAAGACTGTTTCATTTTTATGAAGGTCAGTTGATTGACTGAGTCGGTGGACAGGCGCACTCTGTGATCGGTTACAAAGCCTCCAGCAGCACTGAATGTGCGTTCCGAAAGAATGCTTGATGCAGGACAGGCCAGTAGCTCAAATGCATACTGTGCAAGCTCTGGCCAGTGATCCATCCTCAAGACCCAGTAACCCAGAGGATTTTCGGTGGGAAAGGTGTCCAAGTCAGATCTTGCCCCTAGGTATTCCTGCATCATGTAAAACAGACGCTGGTGATGGTTGCTGGAACCGATCATACCTTGGGGCTGCGGACTAAAAAATTGTCTGAATGCATCGGTCAGATGGCCACCTTCTCCGCCACTCCTTCTTTGACTGACCGAAGCCTCAGCAACACGTTGTCCAGGAGCAGGAGTTTGTAACCTCCCAGTCTCTGGGAACATGTTGCACAGACCTTTCTGCAAGGCCTCCCGAAGATGTTTCATCCTCTGCTCCCTCTGTGACGGCAAGATAAGGTACGCAACCTTACCCTTGTAACGTTGATCAAGGAGGGTTGCCAGCCAGTATTGATCCCTCTCCTTGATACCACGAACATGAGGATCCTTCCACAGGCTTTGCAGGATCAGGGAGGCCATGCAGTGTAGGTTTGCTGAGGCGTTCAGTCCGGAGTCCTCTGGGTCACTAAGGATGACATGATCCCCAGCCACCTCCTCCCAGCCACATACAAGTCCATGGGTTTCTTTGGACTGTAAATGATCCCTTGAAGACTGCTGCTGATGCCGAGCGCCAGGCTCCACCTCAATGCTGACACAATCCTCCTCCTCCTCCTGTGTGATCAGCGGGCACGCAGGAACACTGACTGGATAAAGGGGGCCTTGAGAGTTAAGGAAGTCCTCCTCTTCCTCCCTCTGTTCTGCCTCAAGTGCCCTGTCCATTATTCCAAGTAGCGTGTGCTCCAACAGGTGGATAAGAGGTACAGGGTCACTGATGCATGCACTGTCACTGCTCACCATCCTCGTGGCCTCCTCAAATGGTCACAGGACAGTGCATCCATCCCTGATCATAGCCCACTGGTCCCCTGACCCTGTCCTGGTGCCATAGTCTCATATGTACTCATTTATGGCCCTCTGCTGCGTGTGCAGCCGCTGCAGCATGGCCAAAGTTGAGTTCCACCTGGTGGGCATGTCACAGATTAGGCGGTTCTTGGGCAGGTTAAATTCCTTTTGGAGGTCAGCTAGATGAGCACTGGCATTATATGACCTGTGGAAATGCACACAGACTTTCCTGGCCTGAGTCAGGACATCCTGTAAGCCCGGGTACCTGCCCAAGAACCGCTGCAATACCAAGTTAAGGACGTGAGCCAAACAGGGCACATGGGTCAGTTTGTCCCTTTCTGAGGGCGAGGAGGAGGTTGGTGCCATTGTCGCAAACCAGCATACCTGGCTTAAGCTGGTGTGATGTCAACCACCTCTGAACCTGCCCCTGCAGAGCTGACAGAATCTCTGCCCCAGTGTGGCTCCTGTCCCCCAAGCACACCAGCTTAAGCACCGCATGGCATCTTTTTGCCTGCGTGCTTTCGTAGCCCCTTGAACGCCTACGGAGCACCACTGGTTCCGAGGACAAATCACACACAGGAAGAGGCCATGGAGGAAGAAGAAGAGGAGGGGGTGGAGGAGAGAGGTGTGGCAGAATCACCACTAGTAGAATTTTGGAGGCGTGGTGGTGGAACAATCTCCAACACTACTGCACCCTGTCCTGCATCCTTCCCAGCTGCCAGAAGAGTCACCCAGTGCACGATGAAAGATAGGTAACGTCCCTGTCCATGCCTGCTGGACCATGAGTCAGCAGTAATATGCACCTTATAGTATAGCGGGGTTGGAGATCCCAGCTGATGAGGAGCAAGGAGAGGTCTGCTTTGTTCTTTGGTGTGGGCCTTTTAGGTACGCTTGCCAATGAACTGCACGGCAGGTCGACATATGTCTGGTCAAGCATGTGGTTCCCAAGCGGGTGATGTTTTGGGCACGTGAGATACGCTTGAGACATATGTTGCAATGTTGCAGCGGTGGGATCTGACGCACTCGTCTCAAAAAAGGCCCACACCAAAGAACTTTTGGAATAACGCGCAGAGACAGCAGCGCCCTGCACATGCAGAGCTCTGCGGTGTGATGCAGTGGGTGTGCTGCCCTTAAGCTGGCCCCTGGAGGGCATCCTGCCTCATTGGTGATGTGCCTCCTCCTCCTCTCTCCTATCAGGTACCCACGTGGAGTTAGTGACCTCATCATCCCCTCATCATCCCCTCCCTCCTCGTCACTGGAGCAAACCTGGCAGTATGCTGCAGCTGGGGGAACCTGACTGCCAGATTGACGTCCTTCTTGGGCACCCCCTCTCTCTGGGCTCACGTTACTGCCTTCCTCTAGCTGGGTACCATCATCGGAGCCTTCAAAATGCTGGGCATCCTCCTGGAGCATGTACTCAACACTGTGGTCAAATAGTTCGGGGGACTCCTCAGGAGGACATGGTGGGGCTAGGGAAGGAGTGACTGATGCCATTGAGCTGAGGGAAGAGGCCGCGTTGGCAGCTGCTTTGCCAAAGTACCCTGAGCCTGGGTGAGAGAGGATGAGGAGGATGAGGACGGCTTGGTCATCCACTCTAGCAAGTCTTCCGCATGTTGCGGCTCAACACGGCCAGCTGCCTGTGGTATTAATAGGAGCAGAAGAACACCACCAATTGTCTTCAGGTAGCTTTAGGTGCACACTGTGCAGAGGACGCAGTACACTAACTGTAAATACTGTAGCTGCCTGTGGTATTAATAGGATCAGAAGAACACCACCAATTTTCTTCAGGTAGCTTTAGGTGCACACTGTGCAGAGGACACAGTACACTAACTGTAAATACTGTAGCTGCCTGTGGTATTAATAGGAGCAGAATAACAGCAATTATCCTCAGGTAGCTTTAGGTGCACACTGTGCAGAGGACACAGTACACTAGCTGTAAATACTGTAGCTGCCTGCCTGTGGTATTAATAGGATCAGAAGAACACCACCAATTTTATTCAGGTAGCTTTAGGTGCACACTGTGCAGAGGACACAGTACACTAACTGTAAATACTGGAGCTGCCTGCCTGTGGTATTAATAGGATCAGAAGAACACCACCAATCCAATTTTCTTCAGGTAGCTTTAGGTGCACACTGTGCAGAGGACACAGTACACTAACTGTAAATAATGTAGCTGCCTGCCTGTGGTATTAATAGGATCAGAACACCACCAATTTTCTTCAGGTAGCTTTAGGTGCACACTGTGCAGAGGACGCAGTACACTAATTTGTAAATACTGCAGCTGCCTGTGGTACTAATAGGATCAGAAGAACACTGCCAATTTTCTTCAGGTAGCTTTAGGTGTACACTGTGCAGAGGACTCACTACATTAACTTCTAAATACTGCAGCTACCTGCGGTACTAATAGAATCAGAAGAACACCACCAATTTTCTTCAGGTAGCTTTAGGTGCACACTGTGCAGAGGACACAGTACACAAACTGTGGATACTGTAGCTGTCTGCCTGTGGTATTAATAGGATCAGAACAACAGCAATTGTCTTCAGGTAGCTTTAGGTGCACACTGTGCAGAGGATGCACTGCACTAACTTGTAAATACTGCAGCTGCCTGTGGTACTAATAGGATCAGAAGAACACCACCAATTTTCTTCAGGTAGCTTTAGGTGCACACTGTGCAGAGGACGCACTACACTAACTGTAAATACTGTAGCTAATAGGACTAATAGGATCAGAAGAACACCAGCAATTTTCTTCAGGTAGCTGTAAATACTCTAAAAACACCTGCCTGCTTGCCAGTAGGAAGAGAATAACAGGAACGGATCTAGCTAAACGGAATACAGTGTGTGTATATATATATATATACATACACACACACACACACACAACACCCAGGATGCATATATATATACACACAATACACTGTAAGTGCAGCTAACTGACTTGCCTGCCTACTCTATCTAACTTAAATCAAATGACACTGTCTCTCTCTCTCTCTCAACGCCGGAACACACTACACAGGGCCGACGTGCAGGCGACCTTATATAGTGTGGGGTAAACCCCCTGAGCCATAACTGGCCAAAGCCACCCTGGCCTTGGCCAATTACGGCTCTCTGTACAGGCGGCGCTGTGTTTGGCCAAGCATGCGGGTCATAGTGCATGCTTGACCAATCATCAGCCAGCAATGCACTGCGATGCCGCAGTGAATTATGGGCCGTGACGCACCACTCGAATTTGGCACGAATGGCCCATATCGTTCGTAATTCGACGAATGGTCGAACATGCGATGTTCGAGTCGAACATGGGTTCAACTCGAACTCGAAGCTCATCCCTAGTAGTCAGTACTCTCCAAGTTACCGGGAGAAAGGATTTTACCTTTTGCAGGTTCTGATCCTGCAACCACCAGTTTAGGCTTACGCATACCTGAGCACATTGGATAATCCAGGGCTTTTCTTCCTCTGTTCCAAGCCAACAAGATGTCTTGTTGTAAGGGCCTGGAATGGAACTGGACATAGGACGCTGCCTCACAGGAGGATACTATCCTCTCTAGAAGACTCATACAGAGCCGAATGGAGGGTTGTCTGGTGCCGCTTATCTGATGCACTTGATCCTTCAGGGCACAGATCCTTACGGGTGGCAAGAATACTCTTGCTTGGACTATGTTTAGGATCAGACCTAAATACCTTATGCCGCGTACACACGATCGGACTTTACGGCAAACTTTGCTCGGCTGACTTTTCGCCGGACTTTGTCGGCTTCTTGCGCCGGACTTAAAAAGGGACGGACTTGGACACACACAATCACTGCAAAAGTACGATGGTTTGGAACGCGGTGACGTACAGCACGTACGACGGGACTATAAAAAGAAAGTTCAAGTCCAGCTACAGCACCCTTTGGGCTTCTTCTGCTAATCTTGTGTTTATCTCGTGTTAGTAGAAGTTTGGTTAGAGACGTTTCGCGCTTTTCACGCTTCAGCTTATTTCGATCGTTTTCTGCGGTTCAGTTTGTGCTTGTGAGGTTTGTATCTGCTTTTCAGTGCGTGTTGGTCAGTTCGTAACCTGCCTTGCAGGCCGTTCTGGTCCGCTCGTTCCTGATTTTCAGGTCGTTCTTCATAGGCCTTGCTGTTCTTCAGTGCGTTTGTTATAAGTTTGTTTGTTTGACCAGCCGACCGTTTTGAAGCCATGTCGCGTGGACATACTCGTTCTCGAGTTCGTGCTGTGTGGGGACTTGGTGTTGGGGTTAATACTTTGACCCGAGTCCAGTCCATGAACAGGGCGAGGAGGAGTTCATGGATGAAGAATTGGTTGCGCCAGCGTGACCAATTCTCGCATATGCCTTTGCTCCGTGAGCTCCGTGAGAATAATCCTGAGGATTTCAGGAATTATCTCCGGATGACGGACTCCGTTTTTGAGCGTCTGCTGGCTATGCTGACCCCCTATATCAGCAAGCAGGATACCTGCATGAGGCAAGCCATCAGTGCAGAGCAGAGGCTAGTTTCCACGTTACGTTACTTGGAGACTGGGAGAAGTCTTCAGGACTTGAAGTTCTCGACAGGCATCTCCCCCCAGGCTCTGGGGATAATAATCCAAGAGACTTGTTCTGCCATCATTCAGGTCCTGCAGAAGGACTATATGAAGGTAAGTTTTATCCTTTAACATTACATGATATGTATTAAATGTTTGCTAATGTATAGTCTAAATGTCCTCCTTACCTAATTACCATGCTTTGAATATGCTGTGAATGTCCCCTTTATCTTCATGCATGCCTGTTTTTGGACATTAATCATTTATTGCCCTACATGCATATTTACATTCAATAACCTCCCCACCATGCAATCCTGGGTCCATTTATATCTCTAGCCTATAGTCCCTTGAACAATGTATATTGTCAGTTCCGTTGTACTGTTTGACCCTCCCCCACCCTCTAATGTTTAAAAATGTCAGGTGTGTTTTTCTCCCTAATTAGACCCCTCCCCCACCCCTCACTTGTTTTAAAATGTCAGGTGTGTTTTTCTCCCTAATTAGACCCCCTCCCCCTCCCCTCACATGTTTTAAAATGTCAGGTGTGTTTTTCTCCCTAATTATACCCCCTCCCCCACCCCTCACATGTTTTAAAATGTCAGGTGTGTTTTTCTCCCTAATTAGACCCCCTCCCCCACCCCTCACATGTTAAAAAATGTCAGGTGTGTTTCTTAACCTAATTAGAACCCCTCCCCCCACATTAAAATTGATCAATGGGCCATCAGAGGGGGTGATTAATCTTATAAGCGGGCCTTATGTTTGTTCTAATTTAAATAGCAAACACACATATTAATAATGTTTGACTGCTGTTGTTCAATAATGTTTTTGTGTAATCTGATATCCAAGTTATGTTTTAAATTCCTTATATTAATTTTATTTTTTTTTTCACTCCACAGTTTCCTTCCAGTACACAGGAATGGCAGACTGTGGCCTCCCAGTTCGCTGACCGTTGGGACTTTCCCAACTGTGTCGGGGCGATTGACGGGAAGCATGTCCACATTGTGACACCACCGCATTTGGGGTCTTATTTCTACAACTATAAGGGGTTCCATAGTGTAGTTTTGATGGCGGTGGTCTCGGCACATTTGGACTTTCTGTTTGTGGATGTGGGGAAGAACGGCCGGATGTCTGATGGAGGAGTGTTTGCACAGACCGAGCCGTGCCAGCGTCTCACGACTGGTGGCCTGGGATTGCCACCTGATGGCCAGAATGTGTATGGACTCCCCTCAGTTTTTATCGCTGATGAAGCGTTTGCTCTCGGTGAGCACTTGATGAGTCCGTTCCCCCAAAGAACACTCACCCCTGAGAGGAGGGTATTTAATTACCGGCTAGAGCAAGAAGAGTTGTGGAGAATGCCTTTGGGATTCTGGCCAGCCGGTTCCGTTTGTTCCTTTCAGCCATAAATCTGGCGGACTAGAAAATTAATCACGTCATACTTGCTTGCTGCATACTACATAACTTTTTACGTAGACATTCTGCTACATATCTAACCTCTGTTGGGCCTGAGGCCGGACTTTTACAAGATCCGACAATGACAGGCCTGGAAATTAGCTGTATTGGCTTGGCCCCCCGAACTGCACATCAAGTGCGTGAGCAATATGCAAATTATTTTAATGGTCGGGGGGCCATTGCTATTCAAGAAGAGCTTTAATTTTACAAAATAAAAAATAAAAATTTTTTTGGCAAAAATATCTTCTTTTTATTCTTGTTTGCATTTAGTTTAGTCTGTCTCCTAGTGCACTTGTAGTAGTGGCAAGTGCATTTACCTTTAGTTAATAAGGCCCTTTGTCACTGTAACCACACACAAATTTACTAAACATCTCATTGAGAAATAATCAGTCACACACATTGTAGTAGTAAAAACATTTTACTGTGTGCACATTGAAAGGTGCATTAATTGAGAATTTTATTTTTTTTTTAATTTAATTAAATTTTTTTTTTTTTTGTTTTAACAAAAATAAATTATTTTGTAGAAAACTTTATTAAAGGCATATTAAAACAAAAATGCACCTTGTTTAAAATCTTCGAATTCCCAACAGTCTTTTGAAAAACATAAAAAAAACAAAAAAAACAAAGAACTTATAAAGTTCAACATTTGAAGAATGGTGCTGGTGATGTCACCCTTGTAAATTGAACATTTTTTATATGCTCAAAATTGAGCATTACAAAAGGGTCAAGTCAACATGTGCTATCTCCCATCATGGGTGAGCAATGTACATATTTTGTGTGTGCAATCCCTTTGTTCCTCTCACCACTCAATAATTTTGAGGATGAAGGGGTTGCAAACACAAAACAAGTACATTGCTATCCCATGATGGAAGATAGCACATGATGACACACGTGTTCATCCTAAAAAATTTTTGCGAAGGCAAAAAATTGGTAACATTTCTATAAGAAAGAAACTTCACAAGGAAATGAAGGCCAAACGTTATTATATTCTGCCCAAAACATCAATCATGTTCTTCATTTCCTGTTGCATGGAGTCCAGGCGAAGTTGCATGGTCTGAATTTGTTCACGCATTTTATTAATTTGGCCATTCCACAGCATTATCTGGCCAATCAGTCTTTGGGCACTGTCTGTGGTGAATGGCTCTGCCGCTTGGCCTTCCACAACCAGAAGCTCACCTAAAATGTGTTAAAAAAACAAGGGTTAAAATATGCACGCCTAAATACATTACCTTACGCTGGGGTGTCAGTCACTCACTTGGTGGGATTGAAAGGTCGCACACTTCCTCCACCTCTCCTTCCTCCAGCTCGTCAGGTGGGCGTGGTCTTGGGCTGGGGCTATCTTCAGCCTCAGGCTGGTGACTTGGGGGGGTCCTGGGATCCTTGGACTGTTGTCTGAGTCGTTTCTCCCCTATGATAAGTCAACAAAAGGTTTAGTTAAAATACAGTG
The DNA here is from genome assembly GCF_042186555.1 of Aquarana catesbeiana. Taxonomy (NCBI): domain Eukaryota; kingdom Metazoa; phylum Chordata; class Amphibia; order Anura; family Ranidae; genus Aquarana; species Aquarana catesbeiana. The sequence continues at coordinate 556,069,532 of NC_133324.1, forward strand.
TTATTTTAGATTTTTTTTAAATAATCTGAAACGTTGGTTAGGAGTTATGGACAATTGCCTTTTTTTGTCCTCCAAAAATTAGAAGACAGGATGCACATTCCCTCTGAACAACAATTCGAAAAAATACACATTTTCATGCAAGTTTCACAGATGCAGATACCTCAATGATCTCCTATGTGTATTACCCCTCTAAAATTTCTTTATGGTCACATAGTACACTAGTGCTCATGAGTCCAGATGTGGAACCAGCTGCTGTGTCCTGTCCTTACATTACACTGAATCATTTTTGAAGAAGCATTATATTTTCCAACACATCTACACCACATCCACAAATTATTTGAATACTAAAAATTAACAAGACATAAATGTATATGTCCAACCCTGTATCATCGTATTTGGCGAAAAAAAACCCGTCAGTTTCTTTTGTATCATATGTCTTTTACAAAGAACGGTCTTTATGAATGATGCTGTACAAACGAAAAAAATATGGATGAGCGTGCAAGTTAAGTATCTCAATAGGAAAACACAACAAGTACTTACTTTTTTTAAGCAGCTTCTTTATTCGCAAATATTGTTCTGGCGCCCGACTTTTGATATCAGACCACCGCTTCCTCAATTGTTCTTTAGACGGTTTTGTGCCAAATTTAGCTTCTAGAGTGGTGACAACTGAGGACATTATTTTGTCCTTACGCATATTCGGTCGTGTGTACGGTCCTTTTTTCCCCATCGTAGTCCTCCCTTCTCAATATGGACACCATCTCCACCATCTCTTGAAAAGCCATGTTGGTGGCCTTATATCTCCTCCGGGATGTGGATGGTTGTGGCTCTGGGCTTTCCTCCGCGCTACTTCCACTGATTCTCTCCGCCATCTTTCTCGATATACTCCCACTGCGCAACGAAGAGTGAAGGGGCAGGGACAAATCGTACTAAAGAACGTCAGGGGCGGGCGACGCAGGTGGAGCATGACACATGCGCAGTGTATATAAAGCTATTACGATGGCCTACGTACGGCTCATGTGTAAGCTAAAGTCTACAGGGTTGGAAATATCAGTTTGTAAATGGATAGAAAACTGGCTAAAAGACAGAATTCAGAGAGTAGTGGTTAATGATTCTTACTCTGAATGGTCTAAGGTTATCAGTGGTGTACCCCAAGGTTCAGTGCTGGGACCCTTACTCTTTAATATCTTTATAAATGATATTGGGTCTGGGATCAAAAGTAACATTTCTGTCTTTGCAGATGACACCAAGCTATGCAGTGGAATAACGTCCTTACAGGATGTCTCCAATTTACAAGCCGACCTCAATGCACTGTCTAATTGGGCGACTATGTGGCAGATGAGGTTTAATGTTGAGAAATGTAAAGTTATGCACTTGGGGGCTAAGAATATGCATGCATCATACATTCTAGGGGGAGTACAACTGGGGGAATCCGTAGTGGAGAAGGATCTGGGGGTTTTGGTAGATCATAAGCTCAATAATAGCATGCAATGCCAAGCTGCGGTTTCCAAAGCGAGCAAAGTTCTTTCTTGTATTAAGAGAGGTATGGACTCCAGAGAGAGAGATATCATTTTGCCCCTGTTCAAATCATTAGTAAGACCTCATCTGGAATATGCCGTTCAGTTTTGGGCACCAGTTCTCAAAAAGGATATCGGGGAACTGGAAAAAGTGCAGAGAAGGGCAACCAAACTGATAAGAGGCATGGGGGAGCTCAGCTATGAGGAAAGATTAGAGGAACTGAATTTGTTCACTCTTGAGAAGAGGAGAATAAGGGGGGATATGATCAACATGTTTAAATATATAAGGGGTCCATATAGTGAACTTGGTGTTGAGTTATTCACTTTACGGTCAACACAGAGGACAAGGGGGCACTCTTTACGACTGGAGGAAAAGAGATTTCATCTCCAAATACGGAAAGGTTTCTTCACAGTAAGAGCTGTGAAAATGTGGAATAGACTCCCTCCAGAGGTGGTTCTGGCCAGCTCAGTAGATTGCTTTAAGAAAGGCCTGGATACTTTCCTAAATGTACATAATATAACTGGGTACTGACATTTATAGGTAAAGTTGATCCAGGGATAATCCGATTGCCTCTCTGGGATCAGGAAGGAATTTTTTCCCCTGCTGTAGCAAATTGGAGCATGCTCTGCTGGGGTTTTTTGCCTTCCTCTGGATCAACTGTGGGTATAGTATTGGGTATATTGTTTTTTTGTTTTTTTTTGTTTTTTTATGGTTGGACTGGATGGACTTGTGTCTTTTTTCAACCTGACTAACTATGTAACTATGTAACTATGTCCGTGCGGAAGTAGCGAGCGTCAGAAACGAAGGTAAGATTAAACGTGGGGGTGTGTGTGTGTATATGTGTCCCCTAGATTCTTCACCAAATAATCCTGGGAGTTCTGACTGACATTACAGTTTTGATTTTGTGTCTTGTCTTTCAGCAACAATGAATCCCTTTAAAGAGGCAGATTTTTTGTCGCGATTTATTGACCTATATCAGGAAAAGAAAAACCTGTGGGAGGTCAAACACCCACTATATTACAATAGAGATGTAAGGAAGGCAACACTGGGCACACTTTTAGAATTTGTGAAGACTCGAGTCCCCTAGGCAGACCTCAAGTTTGTGGACAAGAAAATTGGTATCTTGCGAAACATGTACAAGCGGGAACACAATAAAATCCAGGAGTTGCTCAGATCCGGTGCAGCAGCCGACCAAGTTTATGTACCCAAGTTGTGGTACTACCACAAAATGCGATTCCTGGATGACCAGACAGAAGCCAGGCAATCACTTTCGACCCTTCCCCCCACCCTTTCCTCCAGCCTTCCATCCACCTCCACCCCAGCTGAGGAGTCCCAGGAAGAACTGGGCCTTTTCATCCCTGATGAAGTGGATGCGCCCAGCTTTAGCCAGGTATCCTTTTTTGTTGAATTTGTGATTGTGTAAATGTTATTAATGATATTAACGTGTTAAATTTTGAAGTGCTTAATAAAAAATGACTTCATCACAAATAGTAAAATGTAGACATATCACCAGACAGTAGTGGCCAAAAATATACTTCTGCATAGGTGTGCGCAGCCTCTTGCATTATGGTGTAAACCCCAAAGCTCAAATACATATGCATGTGTATATGTACTGATGGTGTCAGTAGGGCAGTGGACAGTGTAATTTTGTTTATTTTCTTTGTGAAAAAAAAAAATTCTTTTGGAACTTTTTTTTGGATGATGAAATATCAGTGGTCTAAACAGGGGGGAATATGCACCACACAAGGCGATTAGGGTGTGCCCAGGCACACCTGGCACGCCTATGTACTTCAGATATTGTTGATCACCTGAAATAATGGTGGTGTCAAATAGATAGCCTTTACTATTTGTGGAGAATTATATTTGCAAGTCATGAGCTGAAAATTGTGTGTGATTGCGTAACACAAAATTACAACTATGTACCTTTTTTTGACACAGGATGACCTCAGCCAGGAGGAGGCCTTGACCAGTGGGAGAGAGGAGGAGGCTGTGGCTGGGCCAAGTAGAAGCCACACAGAGTGTCAGGTGCCTCCCCTCTGCATTCTCACCAAAAGGCCCAGGAGAATGACCCAAACTGAGGAGGAATCCCTAGCCCTTATACATGAAGTAAGCCAAATCCTGAGTACACTACCCAATGCAGAGGAGGTGTATGGGACATATATGGCCACCAGATCGCTGGAATTGGAAAAGGGGCAACGCCTCCTCTGTGAGGGTTTGATTTTTCAGGCCTATCAGAAGGGCTTGAGAGGGGAGCTTACTGCTACCACGTATCTGGCCGATGAAGCCACTCCTCCTCCTCCTCCTCCTCCTCCTCCTCCTCCTCATGCCCCAAGTACACCACCAGAGGCCCAGCCTCCGAGGAAGGCTGCAGCGAAGCGTGGAGGGAAGGCTGCAGAGAAGCGTGCAGGGAAGGCTCCACGGTAGAGTCGAAAGTGATTGCCTGGTTTCTGTCTGGTCTGACTGTGCTCCCTGTGCTCCCTGTGCTCCCTGGTCACAAGATATCAATTTTCTTGTCCTAAAACTTGATGTGTGTCCTGGGGGACGAAAGGCTTCACAGATTCTAAAAGTGTCTCCAGTGTTGCCTTCCTAATTTTTTTTTTCAAAAAAATAAATGGATTTTTGGGTTACCTTTCATTATTGACTATGTGTTTTGATTCCAACACCACATTTTGTTTGGGAGTAGGCAGGTACAGGTCAAAAAGACTATGGGGTTGATTTAATAAAAGCAAATAGACTGTGCACTTTGCAGAGGGCAGTTGCCCTCTGCAAGTGCAATTGCTCCAGAGCTTAGGAAATTAGTTAAGGCTTGACTTTGCAAAGAGTACCCAATCCTGTGCAAGGAAAATTCAAAAAACAGCATTTTTGCTTGCACATGATTGGATGATGGAAGTCAGCAGAGCTTCTGCTCATTTACTAAGCTCTGGAGCAACTGCTCTTGCAAAGTGCACAGTCTTTTTCCCTTTAGTAAATCAACCCCTATGTGTGTTTTTGCCAAAAGGCTAAATCATTTCTAAAATCAAGTGAAAAGTACTAGTGGAAAGTGAACTTTAGAAATTGAAGTGCAAGTGCAGTCGCTGTAAATCTGAGGTGAAGAGCTGAAATGAGGGGAAGCTCTGCTGATTTTATCATACAATCATGTGCAAGAATTTTTTTTTTTTTTTGGGGGGGGGGGGTTCCTTGCATGTGCCGCTCGGATCCACAGCGAAGGCACTTCAAAATGCTCTTTCTGTGCAATTCCAAGTAGAATTTGCATTTGTAGTGAAAAATGAATTTGCCTTTGGAAAATAAACCCCCCTATGTCTAACTAACAAGGGACACCAACCTCATTAAGGTTCATTAAAACAAAAGAAAATATTAAGGTTATTGTGGTAACTTGAAAATACAAAAATAAAATAAAACAAAAAAAATGTTTGTATAATTTAGCACACATTGTAAAATAGATAAGTGTTGAAATCATTAAAAAAAAAAAAGATGAGTCCAAAATCTAATGTAATACTTTATTTATGGAGATCTGGCTTTTTTAAAATATCATATTAGTCATGGCATGAGGATAAATCATGAAGAAAGTAGTTTGTGCGAACTCTGTGTGAATATAAAGCAGAAAAACAACTTCATTCCTCTCGCATTATAAAGAAAAAAAAAGCGCTGTATTAAAAGATCACAGAAGAAGAATGTGCTAGCTTCAATACGAAGGCTAGTTTTACCAGACCGAGCACTTCCGTCTTGTAATTGCTTCAGAGCATGCGTCAGTTTGAGTTCGTCGGACTAGCACACAGACGACCGGTTTGTCCACTAGAAAGAAGAGTCCGTCGGATAGATTTAAAACATGTTTCAAATCTAAGTCCGTCCAACTTTTGAGCAAACAAAGTCCGCTGGAGCCCACACACGATCGAATTGTCCGACGAAATCCAGTACGCCAGACCAAGTCTGCCGTAAAGTCCGCTCGTGTGTACGCGGCATCAGACTTTGAGTTGGTCTCAAGGCTGATTTTTCTGTCACTGTATTCAGTTTAGCTAGATCCGTTCCTATTCTCTTCCTACTGACAGGCAGGCAGGTGTTTTTACAGTATTTACAGCTACCTGAGGAAAATTGCTGGTGTTCTTCTGATCCTATTATAACACAGGCAGGCAGCTGCAGTATTTACAGTTAGTGCAGTGCGTCCTCTGCACAGTGTGCATCTAAAGCTACCTGAAGACAATTGCTGTTGTTCTGATCCTATTAATACCACAGGCAGGCAGCTGCAGTATTTACAGTTAGTGTACTGTGTCCTCTGCACAGTGTGCACCTAAAGCTACCTGAAGTAAATTGGTGGTGTTCTTCTGATCCTATTAATACTACAGGCAGGCAGCTTCTGTATTTACAGTTAGTGTACTGTGTCCTCTGCACAGTGTACACCTAAAGCTACCTGAAGACAATTGCTGTTGTTCTGATCCTATTAATACTGCAGGCAGGCAGCTACAGTATTTACAGTTAGTGTACTGTGTCCTCTGCACAGTGTGCACCTAAAGCTACCTGAAGAAAATTGGTGGTGTTCTTCTGATCCTATTAGTACCACAGGCAGGCAGATGCAGTATTTACAGTTAGTGTACTGTGTCCTCTGCACAGTGTGCACCTAAAACTACCTGAAGACAATTGCTGTTGTTCTGATCCTATTAATACCACAGGCAGACAGCTGCAGTATTTACAGTTAGTGTAGTGCGTCCTCTGCGCAGTGTGCACCTAAAACTACCTGAAGACAATTGCTGTTGTTCTGATCCTATTAGTACCACAGGCAAGCAGCTGCAGTATTTACAGTTAGTGTAGTGCGTCCTCTGCACAGTGTGCACCTAAAGCTACCTGAAGACAATTGCTGTTGTTCTTTTTATATATTCTTTATTTTATTTTATAGTAATACAAAAAAGAACAAGATACATATTTCCCTACAAGGGAATTTAAGGCACAATACAAACCTTATAAAAAGAAAAAAATACACTCCTTTATCCCTCCCACCCATAGCCCAAAAAAAACAAAACGAAAAAAAATCACCCCCCCCCCCCCATCCCCCAGTCTCCCTCTTTTTTTCCTCACATCTCGTCTGCCTCTATAACTCCATCAGCAATAGGCTCTCCTCCGTTCTCCTAAAATTGAGCCATTTCTGCCATGTCTTAAGATATTTCTCTTGTGTACCTTCTATTAGGTGTATTGACTCCTCTAAGGATCACGCCCACTCCACCCTTATTATCCAGTCTTTCACACTTGGAGCTTCCGGGAACTTTCCAAAGGCATGGTATTAGAGCTTTCGCAGCATTCAGAAGACTAATGACCTACTATATTGGGGTACTTCCATATCTACATCATGGAACAAGCACGTCCAGGGTTTTTTTTTTTTTTGATCCATTCTCCCGTTATCTGTGTAATTTTACCTATGATTTTTTTTCCCAGAAGGAGTAGATTTTGGGGCAGTCCCACCATACATGCGCAAAAGTACCCACCTCCCCACACCCCCTCCAGCAGGTTGGGGGGCTCTCTGACCTATATTCATGTGCCCTTTAGGGAGTTACATACTACCTTGCTATTAATTTAGAACTCATTTCATACGTCCGGATATCTCTTGCCAATTAATACACCATTTTAAGTATCTTAAGCCTATGTTCCTCGTCTCTCAATGGCCCTATTTCTCTTTCCCACTTTTCCAGATAAATAGGGAGCCCATTGTTTGCTTCATCTCTAAATATTTTGTAGATTTTAGATATACTACCCGACTTGTGCTCCAGGGGGTGCTTAATAATTTTTCTATTGCTCTAAGTTGGCCTTTTCCCCTCAGTGGTTGTGGAAGAGAATGTGTAAAGCGCTGTAACTGTGCATATCTCCATTTGTCCAATGGTTTATTTCCCCATTCCCTCGTGATTTCTGTGTATGTTTAAAGTCTATTACCCCTCATCACGTCCTGTAATTGTATTACGTCTTTTTTTGCCCACCTTGTGAAGTATAAGTGTTCCTCCTTTCCAGGTTTGAAGTAATTTGTATTAGTGAGTGATATAAGTGGTGAATTATATTCCCATTGGAATCTCTTGCTTAACCTATCCTAAATCCTAAATGTGTTCTTCGTCAAAAAATTATTGTTACGTCCTAACTCGCGAAATTGTGGCAGAATCCATATAATTTTTTCTAAATCTACCACACATTGTGCTCTTTCTATATTTACCCAACTTTTTTCTTTTCTATGGTACAGCCAATCTACGATCCTAGCGACAGAGATTGCATCATAATACTTTTTAAAATCCGGAGCACCCAATCCACCCTGTCTTTTGTCCCTGGTCATAGTGTTATACGCTATCCTAGGGCGTTTACATGCCCAAATATACTTCAATACCATATATTGTAACTTTCTAAAGAAATCAGGAGGGAGTGCAATTGGAATCATTGAAAAGGTATAAATCAGCATTGGGAGAACAAACATTTTTACAGCGTTTATCCTGTCAATCCATGACAAAGATCGACACTTCATCAAGTTCAATTGATCCTTAATCTTATTAAGCAGGGGGATATAATTAGCTTCAAACAATTCATTTGGATATGATGTAAATTTTATGCCCAAATATCTCAACTCCTTCCTACGCCAGGTAAAGGGAAACTTAGGCTGGATTGCCCTCTGCTTTCCCATCTGGAGTGTTATATTTAAGAGTTCAGATTTACCCAGATTTATGTATTTTGGACATGTATTGACACCTGTAACTCTTGATTACTATGTATTATGCACAATCTAATGTACAATTTAATTTACTGCAATAGGGTTTTTCTTGCTTACTCATGGGTATATTCCACTCTCCGGTCCCCTGCCAAGGTTAAATTAAATTAATAATAAAACTAAATAGAAATTATTTATACTATACTATACCTATTTATTACATGTACTGTTTTCTGCTTATATTGGTCCATTAATTACACCACTTCCTTTTTGCTTTTGAGGGGTATTGAGTTTTTTAGTGTGGATCCGGCTTTGGGTGTCCCCCGGCACGGGGGGGGCCCCTTGACATTAAATTATCATGGGGCATTTCATGGTCCCTTAATTTCCGGCGTAGTTGGCGGCGTCTGCTCGCCCATAACGGCCGATCTAGTTGCTAGATCCGGCTGTGTTTCCAGCATCGGCCACTGGGCGCGTATGCGCAGTCCAGCCTTTCCATCAGCCAGATTTCTCGGGAACCTTCTTTCCGTGTTGGCGGCGTTCCGACGTCTGACGTAGCTGCACCTGTGATACGGCTATGCCGGACGCCGCCCCGCCGGGGGGTCAGTGCTGACGACCCCCAACCTTAACACGGTGGATAGGGACTTATCTGGCTGACGTTTTCCATCACTTTATATCATACTATATCACCAACACATTCAACGCTCTGGATATCTGATTAATGAAACACTAGATATATTTTGCTGACATATTACAAGTCAGCACTATTGCCCAACACATAAAACTTCCATGTAACCATCGCATAACTTTGGTTTTTGTGATGTATTAGCTATGTATGCTCCAGCTCCCTGATCTGTATTTTGATATATATATATATCTATATATATAGAGAGATATATATATATATATATCTCTCTATATATATATAGAGATATATATATACACACACACACAGGGATTTTCAGCCTCTTGACTATACTCATACTATATGTACATATATTGTTTATGTGCAGGTGTCCGGATCCTCCTCCTACTGCCTCTCGTGGATCCTCGTGGCTTCTCCCACACATTGCTCCCCCTCTCCCCCCCCTTTTTTCAACATTACAACTTTTTAATGCTATAATTCGCTGGCTATTATCAAGAGGTCATTTGGATCTCCCAGCTCCCAATTACAATTTGCACAAAAGTGACCGGGCAGATCTCTAAGTAGATCCTTCTGTTTTGACTATTGGCTGGAGACTTGAGGTATGGAATAATGTCTACCAAAATAATGGCATTCATCCATGTGTGACATACCTGCGCTGTATATAAATATTTCTCAATAGTAAAGGGATTTAAGCCTTAATGTGTTCAAGCATTATTTTGCTTTTGTTATGTTTTTTCTGCCATGCTTTCTGTCTTCGTTTTTTGTTGTTTATGTATCCTGTATATATTTTTTGTACATATTTTTGATTAATTTTTGGTTATGCACTTTTTATGATATACTGTATTGGTCTATCTGCAAAACCCTGAAGAAGGAACTGTGCAAACCAAATTCCGAAACATGTTGGGTATGCTGTATGTCATGGTTCATTGTACTCGTTCAACATAGAACCCTCTATATCATGCCTTGGGTGACTGTACTGTACTGTTTGTACGTATTGCTCTAATTAATGTCCTTTTTTTCAAAAATGTTATTATATTATATAATTTTGAATTATTAATAAAAATTTACTATTTTTCTAATACTTATCGTACTATTCTACGGTCAATACCTCAAACCCATAAATCCCTTTGGGGCATCTCCCCCCTTTTTTATCTTCTCATTTTTCTGCATTTTTGGGATGAGGTGTGGAGTTTTACTATTTAAGTTCAGCATAGATTTGGTAAAGATACAATTTCCATTTTTTGAGACAAGTGCATCAGATCCCACCACTGCTACTTGCAACATATGTCTCAAGCATATCTCGCGTGGCCAAAACATCACCCGCTTGGGCACCACATGCTTGACCAGACATATGTCGACCTGCCATGCAGGTCGTTGGCAAGCGTACCTAAAAGACCCACACCAAAGAACAAAGCGGACCTCTCCTTGCTCCTCATCAGCTGGGATCTCCAACCCCACTATACCTTCAGTCCTCTCTGAAACCTGCACTGAGAGGAATGAAGGTGTAGAATTAGGTGTGTCAAAGCCAAGTACTTGCGGGCAATCTGCTATCGGTACACCGACGTCAGATTGTACCAGGCAAATTTCCCTGCCCCAGCTGCTGCACCGCCAAAAGAAGTTCGCTCCCAGCCATCCACATGCCCAGCGGTTGAATGCTAGCTTAGCTAAATTGCTAGCACTTCAACTGCTGCCTTTTCAGTTGGTAGACTCTATCCCCTTCTGTGAGTTTGTGGAATGTGCGTTTCCTCAGTGGCAGGTTCCCAAACGCCACTTTTTCTCACGGAAGGCGATTCCGGCTCTCTACCGGCATGTGGAAGGCAATGTCTTGGCCTCCTGGACAGGGCAGTCAGTGGTAAGGTGCGTATTACCGCTGACTCTTGGTCCAGCAGGCATGGACAGGGACGTTACCTATCTTTCACCGCACACTGGGTGACTCTTCTGGCAGCTGGGAAGGATGCAGGACAGGGTGTTGGAGGTTGTTCCACCACCACGCCTCCATAATTCTACTAGTGGTGATTCTGCCACACCTCTCTCTTCCACCCCATCCTCTTCTTCTTCCTCCATGGCCTCTTCCTGTGCTGATTTGTCCTTGGAACCAGCGGTGCTCTGTAGGCGTTCAAGGGGATACACAAGCATGCAGGCAAAAAGATGCCATGCGGTGCCTGAGCTGGTGTGCTTGGGGGACAGGAGCCACACTGGGGCAGAGATTCTGTCAGTTCTGCAGGGGAAGGTTTAGAGGTGGTTGACATCATGCCAGCTTAAGCCAGGTATGCTGGTTTGCGACAATGGCACCAACCTCCTCCTTGTCCTCAGACAGGGACAACTGACCCATGTGCCCTGTTTGGCTCATGTCCTTAACTTGGTATTGCAGCGGTTCTTGGGCAGGTACCCGGGCTTACAGGATGTCCTGACGCAGGCCAAGAAAGTCTGTGTGCATTTCCGCAGGTCATATAATGCCAGTGCTTGGCTGGCTGAATTCCAGCATAAAGGAATTCCAAAGGAATTTAACCTCCCGTGGCTGGGAGGAGGTGGCTGCGGATCATGTCATCCTTAGTGACCCAGAGGACTCTGGACCGAATGCCTCAGCAAACCTACGCTGCATGGTCTCCCTGATCCTGTGAAGCCTGCGGAATGACCCTCCTATTCGTGGTATCAAGGGGAGGGATGATTACTGGCTGGCAACCCTCCTTGATCCACGTTACAAGGGTAAGGTTGCATAAGGGGGTAGGGGGGAACTAAGATGGACGGGCAGTGAGTTCACTCCCACATGCCCAGGCAATCAGCTGCATCAACTCCCAGTGATTTTATGGACTCCTCCTGATCCTTCGTGCAGAGTGCAGCATGTAGCGTGCTACAGTGTACCATGGAGTGATCGGATGCATTAGCCACCTTTACCTCTGTTTTTCCCTGGCAATAAGAACATAGAAGACCCTACAGTGAGCGAGGGATTGTCAACAGACATCTCCCTAGAGTCATCCGATACCTGGTGTGAGGATGGGAGAGGACAAAGATCATTAATCAACTGGAGTGCGGGCGTGCTGAAGTGTATTCCGATAGACTCCGCCGAAAACACGAGTTTCTCCGAGGGTTCCCAAACAGCCCGCATCCCGACGAAACTCCGCGAACGGAGCCGAGCCCTCCTGGATACCGAGCAAGCAGAGGACACCCTGAGCTCCCACAAAGCCAAATCTCTGAGGACTTTCTGTAGGTGGCTGAGGACATCTTAGGGGATCCGAGCACCAATATACAGCATTTGGGACCTGGCGAATATTTGTGAACCCTAAATCAAATACTGTAATTATTATGAAGTGATTGCGAAGGGAAAATATTAACCCTAAGATAGGAAGAGGGTCTCAGTGAAGGAAAAAGGTAGCGGGTGGCTACAGCAGTAGGTGTTTTTTCTTTTTTACTTTTTTCCTGCATAAGTTTGATGGCTGATAATACCATGGACTAACAATCAAATGATAAGATATGAAGTGGGTCACTTAAACTGGAAAATCCCGGATAATACAGAGGGACGGGTATAAGGTTAAGTGTGCACAATTAGGACATTATTTAAAGCAATAATTGTGTAATATATATGAGAACATATTTTTGAGCTATAAAAATAATTGTGCCTGCGCTAAAAAATGGACTAAAAAATGACGTGCAAAATTATTAAATTAAACCACTATAAATATGCTATTTAAAAAATACATGTGTAGTTAAATATAAATATGTGCGATCTTTTATATATAACCTCAAAGTGCATGTAACATTGTGCAAATAGTAATATAAACCATTGAAAGTGCACCGTGCATAAATAAAAAGCCAGGTGCTATCCTGTGTATTACAAGTGTCCAACTCAATCAGCGGGTTCAAACTCAAAAAAGTGTGCACAAACAGTGTCCATGGAATAAATGTTCCTCAGAATTCTTCTGAACGGTGCCCAAATCACAGCAAACAATATGTGCTCTCCCATGACACCCCACATGTGTTTGCGCTCACCTCTGATTGTGTGACCCAGTAACTAAACTGTGTCAAAAACGCAATGGGGCCACTTCTGGGCTCCCTCAGGATGGAATGATATGAATACAATGCTCACAGGTGCAGCCAGAATCCACATGTATAAAAGAGAAAGGAGAACTCCATGGTGTAATAAAGCAGGGATAATTTATTTAATTAAAGAATTTCCTCCAGGAGGGTACTCACATTGAGTGGGTGCTCCAGTGCACCAAACATTACAAGCATGAAAAACAAGCTGCAATTCAAATGGCGTGCGGTGTGGTGTATGATGTCTCCTCCACTGCTGACAGCTCCGTCCTACCCCTCCCCGACGCGTATTCGGCACAGGGATCACATGCCTTCCTCTGGGGGATATCATTGGACGGACATTCAGTGTGGTTTATATATGCCGACGGCGGTCATTTTGCCGAGGACCGCCGACAGCCTTACTACAGAACGAATAGCTAAGAACGGCCGGCGGCCATTTTGCGTGTGATCACCGGTCTATGGTGTAATAGGCTTCGCTAGTGTATGGTAATTACACACCGCCCATCATCCAATAGAGATGTGTCGGCGGCCATCTTGCCTAGGTCAGCAGACAACTCTAGTAATGGGCTACAGCGAAGAACACCCAATGCATTATATTAGCAATCGACAGCGCTATTATTAAAACTTTAAAATACTCTCCTTGTTAAATTACCCAAGTATAAATAGCACAATAGACCCTGATGGTGCATAAACATGATTCTAAATACTATATTGATATGAACAAGGAAAGAGCTGTGCATCCAGGAGTCACCACACCGCACCTCATATGATAATAATAATAAGCCTCATCATAATAGGAATCTAAGTTAACCATACAGAATATACATTAGTATTAAAACATAATAATCTATGACCTATATTAAACTGAGAAAACTACTGAAATGTGTAAACAACCCCTCCATAAAAATGTTGAAGCCCATATTATCTAAAAAGAGATCTGGGTCTGAGACCCATATATTAAAATATAGTAATAAAATACAATAAAATCAATACGCATCCCTAAACCATCCTTCTATATCAGAACTGTGAAATTGCACTATACTAAAATAAATATTGTAATAAAATTTAAATATTAAAGTGAAAACCACTGTCATAATGAAATTCTACTAAAGGTAGCCTCCATATCAATAATCTTAAGTATACATGTGGGAGACAATATAGAGGGTAATTTCAACCCAAGAAAATATCTAGGTGGTACGATAATATGAAAAAAATATTAAAAATATAAAATATTAAGAAATTCCATTTAATCAATAATAAATTTAAAAATTACTGAGGAAACATGTTAGATCAAAATCCCTATTGAGCCCCCCAGGAGATAGAGAACCCAACTGGTGTATCCACCACGATTCCCGTTTACTAATTTCTCTCGTGAAATTGGAACCTCTCCAATGGCGTTTAGGGGTCTCTATCCCCCAGAATTTCATCCCCACCGTACTTTTATTATGTACTCTCTCAAAATGGATATATAAGTGGTGTTTGTCTGACCCTTTATGAATATTTCGTACGTGCTCCTCTAATCTGTCTTTCAGGGCTCTAGTGGTGCGCCCCACATAAATAAAATTACATGGGCACTTCAACGCATATACGACCCCAATAGTGTCACATGAAATAAAGTCCCTGATGGTATAAGACTGATGGGTTCTAGGATTCAAAAATTCCTTTAACCTCCTGTCATTCCCCGGAACTCTCACACAACTATAGCATTTACCACACCCATAGAAGCCCTTAAGATCCCAGAACATTTTAGGATTTGGGGGCGGTGGTTCCACTACATTGTGTACCAGTTTATCTCTTAAGTTAGGCGCTTTTTTAAAAACAATTTTAGGTTTTTCTGGGAGCACACTTTTGAGGTGAATGTCCTGCTTTAGGACATTCCAATATTTGCGTATAATTCTTTGCACTTCGTTGTTTTGTAAGGAGTAGTCAAGAACGATACTGATATTATCACTATTGGCACTTCCCGTGGCTTCAATCTTATCTCTTAATAGGCTATCTCTATCGAGACATGCAACCTCCGATTTTTCTTTCTGTAAGAAATCCTTATGATATCCTTTATCAAGAAACATACTGCTTAGTTTGTTGGATTGTAGCTCATAGTCCTCCATTTTCGTGCAATTTCTTCTCATCCTCATATATTGGCCTCTGGGTATATTCTCCAACCAGGGTTTGTAATGACAGCTGGTGATGGGTATATAGGAGTTACGATCTGTTGCTTTAAAATATGATCTAGTGATGATACCTTCATTAGTATTAAAAATTTCAAGATCTAAAAAATGGATGCTTTCTCTATTAACATCCCAAGTTAGGGAAATATTGAGATCATTATGGTTCATGGATTCCAATAAATCATTTAATCCCTCCATATTCCCTTTCCAAATGATCAACAGATCATTAATAAATCTCTTATACAGTAAAATATTATCACACGCTCCATTTAAAACTCCCTCCTCTTCCCATTTGGCCATATATAAGTTCGCCATGCTGGGGGCAAATTTGGCGCCCATGGCGACACCTTTTATCTGCAAATAAAACTTGTTCCCATACCAGAAAAAATTGTGTCGTAAACAAAAATCCAGACACTTAAGGATAAATATGATGAATTCTCTATCGGCGGGTTCTTCCTTCAAAAGAGCCCATTCCACTGCTTTCAGGGCCCCCTTGTGATCTATGTTGGTGTAAAGTGAGGCCACATCGCCCGTGGCCATGATAATATTATCCCGTACACTGCATTCACTTAGTAGCTGTAATGTGTGTTTAGTGTCCTTGAGGTAGGCTTTTGTTTTTTTGACCAGTGGTTGCAAGTGGATATCTATATATTCCCCCAAACGGGACGTCAAAGATTCAATGCCACTCACTATTGGCCTTCCCGGGGGGTTTTTACTATCTTTATGTATCTTCGGTAAGAAGTATATTACTGGAGTCTTGCTGACCGTGGGGACAAGGTATTTCGCTTCCTGTTTGCTCAGGAGTCCTGCTTCCTCGCCATTATGAACGATAGTTTCTAGTATTTTTTTATAGGATTTGGATGGATTCCTATCTAATAGTCGGTAAGTATCAGTATCGCTCAGTATCCTCTCCATTTCCACCTTATATTGTTGTAGGGATAGTACAACTATCCCCCCTCCTTTATCCGCTGGCCTCACCACTATATCTGTTCTTTTGTTTAATTGATTCAAGCCTTTTGTAAAATCCCTATGTTCGAAAAACTTCTTAACGGGTAATTGCTCTAATTCAGTGGTCACCAACTTCTTGAATAAATCAACATATTTGTTGTTGGCTATGTGGGGGTTAAATGTTGAGTTATTCCTCAGGTTAGTGTATTTAGTGTTTCCAATAACTTTTTCAACAGGATTAAGGGCATAATATTTTTTTATATTCAGCTTCCTGATAAACTTCTGTATTCCAATATATGTCTCAAATTTGTTGAGTCCTTTCATGGGGGCGAACTTAATACCTTTGTCGAGTACCAGCAGTTCTTCCCTTGAAAGGGGAGCTCCACTGAGGTTGAAAATCCCCTCTCCTAATCTTCTCGCCTTCTTTTTCTGCTGTATTCTCTTTCCTGCTCTCCCCCCTCTCTTCCTTGGTTTCTTCTCTCGTGGGAGGGTCCCCCTCTGGTCCCCCCTAAAAAAGACTCATCAGAAAAAAGGTCTTCGTTATCCTCCAAAGGTTGATAACTATTATATATTGGTATCCTGTATTGGTCTTGTGGAGGATTTTCGTACCTCACTCTCTGAGGTTTTGGTGAGTAATAGACAGCACCCCTTTGTACGTCCCCATATGAATACGAGGGGTAACCCTTCTGTTGGTAATGATTCGGTGGGGGACCCCTGTGGGGTTGATAATTCCCTCTATATGGTGCTCCCTGTTGATACCCATAATTACCTTGGGACCTGTGCGGGGTACCCTGCTGGTATCCGTGCTGTTTATTGTAGCCATAGGAGTTGTATTGTCCACCCTGTCGTTGAGGGGGGGGATTGGACTGATACTCCCTATCATGATAATTTTGCTGGGCTCTATTTCCTTCCCCTCAATAGGGTGGTCTTCCATTACGCCAATTTCCCTGGTCACTCGGTGGGCCATAGCTGGGGTACTGGGTGTAATTGCCTCCATAGCCTAATCTGTCTTGTTGATCATAGTGTGGTCTCCTTAATGGTTGGTGGCGAGGGGTTTGAGGTTGTCTGTCCTCTTGGTGGTATGCGGGTAATCCTCTCCCTGGTTGTTTTGCATTCTGTTGCTGATGAAGTTGCTGTCCTTGTGGTTGCGATACTCTCGTATCGCCCAAACCATTATTTGCTGCCTGCGGCTGTGCGCTAACGCTAGCATTAGCTAATAGTGTAGCTTGCCATCGAAAGACCTGTTTATTTTGATAATCCTCAAAATCCCTAAGATACTTCTTCCTCTTGGTATTTTTATTCTCTAGATCTTTTTTCTGCATACTCTTGTGTAGGTCCCCCATGAGTCTATCATACTCTGGTGTGTTAATGAAAGGAACTAGTTTATCCCTAATTTCTTGGATCTGACCCTCTATTAATGATAGTTTGCGTTGTTTCCGTTTAAGGAGAAATTCCATAACCTCTCTTCCCTTCTTGGAAAAGAAGGAATACCATTCCTCTATATCACCGTCGCCTAGTAAGCCGTCATTTATGGGAACATCCCATCTCAATTTTCTGGGGACCATGCCATCTTTCAAATACTTGTCCATGGTGGAACGATCCCACCATATGTTACTTTTTTTGTCCATACAGTGCCCCAGTTTTCTGAAAAGGTGTGTGATGTCATCCTCCTTATTGCTATTGACTGAGAATAGACCTTCCAGGTCTATTTCCCTGTTTTCAAAAAAGGCAAAAGGATCCATAGGCTGCTAGCAAGCGTATGAAAAAAAGATGCAAACAAAAATGTGAGTTTCCTGCGAGCCACAGACGGATCAATGCCTCTAAGGGGTGAAAACCATTAGTTATTTAGCAGCAAACACTAAACCACGTTTCATAGCGTGTAATATAATGCATAAAAATAATTGTGCCTGCGCTAAAAAATGGACTAAAAAATGTGTAGTTAAATATAAATATGTGCGATCTTTTATATATAACCTCAAAGTGCATGTAACATTGTGCAAATAGTAATATAAACCATTGAAAGTGCACCGTGCATAAATAAAAAGCCAGGTGCTATCCTGTGTATTACAAGTGTCCAACTCAATCAGCGGGTTCAAACTCAAAAAAGTGTGCACAAACAGTGTCCATGGAATAAATGTTCCTCAGAATTCTTCTGAACGGTGCCCAAATCACAGCAAACAATATGTGTTCTCCCGTGACACCCCACATGTGTTTGCGCTCACCTCTGATCGTGTGACCCAGTAACTAAACTGTGTCAAACACGCAATGGGGCCACTTCTGGGCTCCCTCAGGATGGAATGATATGAATACAATGCTCACAGGTGCAGCCAGAATCCACATGTATAAAAGAGAAAGGAGAACTCCATGGTGTAATAAAGCAGGGATAATTTATTTAATTAAAGAATTTCCTCCAGGAGGGTACTCACATTGAGTGGGTGCTCCAGTGCACCAAACATTACAAGCATGAAAAACAAGCTGCAATTCAAATGGCGTGCGGTGTGGTGTATGATGTCTCCTCCACTGCTGACAGCTCCGTCCTACCCCTCCCCGACGCGTATTTGGCACAGGGATCACCTGCCTTCCTCTGGGGGATATCATTGGACGGACATTCAGTGTGGTTTATATATGCCGACGGCGGCCATTTTGCCGAGGACCGCCGACAGCCTTACTACAGAACGAATAGCTAAGAACGGCCGGCGGCCATTTTGCGTGTGATCACCGGTCTATGGTGTAATAGGCTTCGCTAGTGTATGGTAATTACACACCGCCCATCATCCAATAGAGATGTGTCGGCGGCCATCTTGCCTAGGTCAGCAGACAACTCTAGTAATGGGCTACAGCGAAGAACACCCAATGCATTATATTAGCAATCGACAGCGCTATTATTAAAACTTTAAAATACTCTCCTTGTTAAATTACCCAAGTATAAATAGCACAATAGACCCTGATGGTGCATAAACATGATTCTAAATACTATATTGATATGAACACCCCTCAACGACGGGGTGGACAATACAACTCCTATGGCTACAATAAACAGCACGGATACCAGCAGGGTACCCCGCACAGGTCCCAAGGTAATTATGGGTATCAACAGGGAGCACCATATAGAGGGAATTATCAACCCCACAGGGGTCCCCCACCGAATCATTACCAACAGAAGGGTTACCCCTCGTATTCATATGGGGACGTACAAAGGGGTGCTGTCTATTACTCACCAAAACCTCAGAGAGTGAGGTACGAAAATCCTCCACAAGACCAATACAGGATACCAATATATAATAGTTATCAACCTTTGGAGCATAACGAAGACCTTTTTTCTGATGAGTCTTTTTTAGGGGGGACCAGAGGGGGACCCTCCCACGAGAGAAGAAACCAAGGAAGAGAGGGGGGAGAGCAGGAAAGAGAATACAGCAGAAAAAGAAGGCGAGAAGATTAGGAGAGGGGATTTTCAACCTCAGTGGAGCTCCGCTTTCAAGGGAAGAACTGCTGGTACTCGACAAAGGTATTAAGTTCGCCCCCAAGAAAGGACTCAACAAATTTGAGACATATATTGGAATACAGAAGTTTATCAGGAAGCTGAATATAAAAAAATATTATGCCCTTAATCCTGTTGAAAAAGTTATTGGAAACACTAAATACACTAACCTGAGGAATAACTCAACATTTAACCCCCACATAGCCAACAACAAATATGTTGATTTATTCAAGAAGTTGGTGACCACTGAATTAGAGCAATTACCCGTTAAGAAGTTTTTTGAACATAGGGATTTTACAAAAGGCTTGAATCAATTAAACAAAAGAACAGATATAGTGGTGAGGCCAGCGGATAAAGGAGGGGGGATAGTTGTACTATCCCTACAACAATATAAGGTGGAAATGGAGAGGATACTGAGCGATACTGATACTTACCGACTATTAGATAGGAATCCATCCAAATCCTATAAAAAAATACTAGAAACTATCGTTCATAATGGCGAGGAAGCAGGACTCCTGAGCAAACAGGAAGCGAAATACCTTGTCCCCACGGTCAGCAAGACTCCAGTAATATACTTCTTACCGAAGATACATAAAGATAGTAAAAACCCCCCGGGAAGGCCAATAGTGAGTGGCATTGAATCTTTGACGTCCCGTTTGGGGGAATATATAGATATCCACTTGCAACCACTGGTCAAAAAAACAAAAGCCTACCTCAAGGACACTAAACACACATTACAGCTACTAAGTGAATGCAGTGTACGGGATAATATTATCATGGCCACGGGCGATGTGGCCTCACTTTACACCAACATAGATCACGAGGGGGCCCTGAAAGCAGTGGAATGGGCTCTTTTGAAGGAAGAACCCGCCGATAGAGAATTAATCATATTTATCCTTAAGTGTCTGGATTTTTGTTTACGACACAATTTTTTCTGGTATGGGAACAAGTTTTATTTGCAGATAAAAGGTGTCGCCATGGGTGCCAAATTTGCCCCCAGCGTGGCGAACTTATATATGGCCAAATGGGAAGAGGAGGGAGTTTTAAATGGAGCGTGTGATAATATTTTACTGTATAAGAGATTTATTGATGATCTGTTGATCATTTGGAAAGGGAATATGGAGGGATTAAATGATTTATTGGAATCCATGAACCATAATGATCTCAATATTTCCCTAACTTGGGATGTTAATAGAGAAAGCATCCATTTTTTAGATCTTGAAATTTTTAATACTAATGAAGGTATCATCACTAGATCATATTTTAAAGCAACAGATCGTAACTCCTATATACCCATCACCAGCTGTCATTACAAACCCTGGTTGGAGAATATACCCAGAGGCCAATATATGAGGATGAGAAGAAATTGCACGAAAATGGAGGACTATGAGCTACAATCCAACAAACTAAGCAGTATGTTTCTTGATAAAGGATATCATAAGGATTTCTTACAGAAAGAAAAATCGGAGGTTGCATGTCTCGATAGAGATAGCCTATTAAGAGATAAGATTGAAGCCACGGGAAGTGCCAATAGTGATAATATCAGTATCGTTCTTGACTACTCCTTACAAAACAACGAAGTGCAAAGAATTATACGCAAATATTGGAATGTCCTAAAGCAGGACATTCACCTCAAAAGTGTGCTCCCAGAGAAACCTAAAATTGTTTTTAAAAAAGCGCCTAACTTAAGAGATAAACTGGCACACAATGTAGTGGAACCACCGCCCCCAAATCCTAAAATGTTCTGGGATCTTAAGGGCTTCTATGGGTGTGGTAAATGCTATAGTTGTGTGAGAGTTCCGGGGAATGACAGGAGGTTAAAGGAATTTTTGAATCCTAGAACCCATCAGTCTTATACCATCAGGGACTTTATTTCATGTGACACTATTGGGGTCGTATATGCGTTGAAGTGCCCATGTAATTTTATTTATGTGGGGCGCACCACTAGAGCCCTGAAAGACAGATTAGAGGAGCACGTACGAAATATTCATAAAGGGTCAGACAAACACCACTTATATATCCATTTTGAGAGAGTACATAATAAAAGTACGGTGGGGATGAAATTCTGGGGGATAGAGACCCCTAAACGCCATTGGAGAGGTTCCAATTTCACGAGAGAAATTAGTAAACGGGAATCGTGGTGGATACACCAGTTGGGTTCTCTATCTCCTGGGGGGCTCAATAGGGATTTTGATCTAACATGTTTCCTCAGTAATTTTTAAATTTATTATTGATTAAATGGAATTTCTTAATATTTTATATTTTTAATATTTTTTTCATATTATCGTACCACCTAGATATTTTCTTGGGTTGAAATTACCCTCTATATTGTCTCCCACATGTATACTTAAGATTATTGATATGGAGGCTACCTTTAGTAGAATTTCATTATGACAGTGGTTTTCACTTTAATATTTTAATTTTATTACAATATTTATTTTAGTATAGTGCAATTTCACAGTTCTGATATAGAAGGATGGTTTAGGGATGCGTATTGATTTTATTGTATTTTATTACTATATTTTAATATATGGGTCTCAGACCCAGATCTCTTTTTAGATAATATGGGCTTCAACATTTTTATGGAGGGGTTGTTTACACATTTCAGTAGTTTTCTCAGTTTAATATAGGTCATAGATTATTATGTTTTAATACTAATGTATATTCTGTATGGTTAACTTAGATTCCTATTATGATGAGGCTTATTATTATTATCATATGAGGTGCGGTGTGGTGACTCCTGGATGCACAGCTCTTTCCTTGTTCATATCAATATAGTATTTAGAATCATGTTTATGCACCATCAGGGTCTATTGTGCTATTTATACTTGGGTAATTTAACAAGGAGAGTATTTTAAAGTTTTAATAATAGCGCTGTCGATTGCTAATATAATGCATTGGGTGTTCTTCGCTGTAGCCCATTACTAGAGTTGTCTGCTGACCTAGGCAAGATGGCCGCCGACACATCTCTATTGGATGATGGGCGGTGTGTAATTACCATACACTAGCGAAGCCTATTACACCATAGACCGGTGATCACACGCAAAATGGCCGCCGGCCGTTCTTAGCTATTCGTTCTGTAGTAAGGCTGTCGGCGGTCCTCGGCAAAATGGCCACCGTCGGCATATATAAACCACACTGAATGTCCGTCCAATGATATCCCCCAGAGGAAGGCACGTGATCCCTGTGCCGAATACGCGTCGGGGAGGGGTAGGACGGAGCTGTCAGCAGTGGAGGAGACATCATACACCACACCGCACGCCATTTGAATTGCAGCTTGTTTTTCATGCTTGTAATGTTTGGTGCACTGGAGCACCCACTCAATGTGAGTACCCTCCTGGAGGAAATTCTTTAATTAAATAAATTATCCCTGCTTTATTACACCATGGAGTTCTCCTTTCTCTTTTATACATGTGGATTCTGGCTGCACCTGTGAGCATTGTATTCATATCATTCCATCCTGAGGGAGCCCAGAAGTGGCCCCATTGCGTGTTTGACACAGTTTAGTTACTGGGTCACACGATCAGAGGTGAGCGCAAACACATGTGGGGTGTCACGGGAGAGCACATATTGTTTGCTGTGATTTGGGCACCGTTCAGAAGAATTCTGAGGAACATTTATTCCATGGACACTGTTTGTGCACACTTTTTTGAGTTTGAACCCGCTGATTGAGTTGGACACTTGTAATACACAGGATAGCACCTGGCTTTTTATTTATGCACGGTGCACTTTCAATGGTTTATATTACTATTTGCACAATGTTACATGCACTTTGAGGTTATATATAAAAGATCGCACATATTTATATTTAACTACACATGTATTTTTTAATAGCATATTTATAGTGGTTTAATTTAATAATTTTGCACGTCATTTTTTAGTCCATTTTTTAGCGCAGGCACAATTATTTTTATGCATTATATTACACGCTATGAAACGTGGTTTAGTGTTTGCTGCTAAATAACTAATGGTTTTCACCCCTTAGAGGCATTGATCCATCTGTGGCTCGCAGGAAACTCACATTTTTGTTTGCATATTTTTGAGCTATATTCCTATACCCCTCTGGTGTAAATAATTGGAGTACAATATGCCTCCAAAAAGCACACATGCCCAGAAAATGAAAAGGGGATCTACTGGAGGAACAAATAAGAACCCCCCCCAGATCATTATCTGCTCAAAAAACTGATATTAACATCCACTCCCTCAGGATCAGCATGAAGGCTCCATAGTATCAGAACTTAACTTTGTGTCCCCTGCAAAAGATGTAGAGTCCAGATCTAATGGTAGCCCTGTGGGCCATACGCAACAAACCATAATGGATCAGGAGAGAACAGAAGAAAATACTACTTGGGATATGCAGGCATATATAAAATCCCTACCAACAAGGGGAGGACATGGACAAATATGTGTATAGATTGGAAACTTCATATAAGATGGAAATACAGGCACTGAAGTCTTCTTTGGCGGATACACAGAATAAGATTGTTACTATGGATTCTCGACTGGAAGATATTGATCAAAAAATATCAATACTGGAAGAAAAGAATCATAAAGTGGATCAATGCCTAAATTATCTAATTGACGTTTCTGACGATCTCGAAAATAGAAGTAGGCGTAACAATATAAGAGTTAGAGGCCTGCCAGAATCAGTGGGTATGGAGGGTTTGAAATCGACACTCCAAGGCATATTTAATGACAAGGGTAAGGTTGCGGACCTTATCTTGCCCTCGCAGAGGGAGCAGAGGATGAAACCTCTTCGGGAGGCCTTGCAGAAAGGTTTGTGAAACGCGTTTCCAGAGCCTGGGAGGTTACAGTTTCCTGGAAAAAGTGTTGCTGAGGCTTCGGTCAGTCACAGAAGGAGTGGTGAAGAAGGTGACCATCTGACCGATGCAGCCCCAAGATCTGATCAGTTCCAGCAACCATCACCAGCGTCTGATTCACATGGTGCAGGATTACCTAGGGGCAAGATCAGGCTTGGACACCTTTTCCACCAAAAATCCTCTGGGTTACTGGGTCTTGAGGATGGATCACTGGGCAGAGCTTGCACAGTATGCAATTGAGCTACTGGCCTGTCCTGCATCCAGCGTTCTTTCGGAACACACATTCTGTGCTGCTGGAGGCTTTGTAACCGATCACAGGGTGCGCCTGTCCACCGAATCGGTCGATCGGCTAATCTTCATAAAAATTAATCAGTCTTGGATCACCAGCTACCAAGCACCTGATGCTGATGTAACTGATTTTTTTTTTTTTAATGTGAGATCCCTTCAAGACTGCCTATGCTGATGCTGAGTGACTATTCTGTTATGCTGAGTGACAATCCTCTTCCTCCTCAATTTTCATGCCGATAGCTTGTAAGAACATTTTTGGTTCTGGGCACCGCCACCAGTGGCAAAGGCCCAATTTTTCTGCCCCTGTTTAACAGGGGCATGTAATCACAATTTTTGGTGCAATACTTTGCAGCAGGGCTCATGACCGCGCTCCAACTATAGCATCTGTGAGGGGTTGCAGTGTTGTGGCACCAGTGCCTAAGGCCCAATTTTTCTGCCCCTGTTCAACAGGGACATGTAATTACAATTCTTGATCTAATATTTCACAGCAGGGCCCGTTCCTGCGCCCACCAAGAGTAACTGTGAGGGCTTACAGTGTTGTGGTAACTCCAACACCTAAGGCCCCAATTTCTGCAGAGTATATAGGGCAGGCCCCTACTTTCAAACATCCAACTTACAAACAACTCCTACTTGCAAGCGGAAGGAGACAACGGGAAGTGAGATGAAATCTACCCCTAGGAAGGGAAATTCTCTCCTGTAAGAGTTAATATGGGAAAAAACGTGTCTCCTCTTCATTGATGCTTTATCACCAATCTATGTTTCACTAAAAACCCCAAATTTTCAAAAAACATTTGTCATTGGGACAGAAAGTGAGGTGAAATCTTCTGAAGAGGTGCACAGACAGCAAAACAAATGTTACAGGGGTGATAACCCTTTCCTATGTTTTCCAAAAAACTTAAAAATAGATTTTTTGGCTGGAGCTACACTTTAAAAATGTATCAGTTCATAAATACAAACAGATTCTACTTAACAACAAACCTACAGTCCCACGCCTTTCCTTTTTTTAATTTGGGTGCAGGGTTCCCCCTGATATCCATACAAGACCCAAAGGGCCTGGTAATGGACTGGGGGGGGGGGGGTAGGGGGGTACCCATGCCGTTTGTCTCACTGATTTTCATCCATATTGCCGGGACCTGAGATTACATTAAAGCCGCAAGCAGTTTTAAATGACTTTTATTCCTTTAAAAATGTCAATTTGTGCAGGAACTGTTCTAAGCACGGGAAACACGCGCCACTTTACAGGCATACTATAGACACCCCCCAGGTACGATATTTAAAGGAATCTTTCACTTTTATTTTTTCACTTTAAGCATCATTAACCACTTATAAACAAAAAAAATAGAAAATAAAACCAGGTCCTACTGTATACATAACCCGGTGATAGGGAAAAATAATAATGTACCCTTTGAGAACTTACCAAAGTCTGGTAATGTTGCTATAGCCAAAAAGACCAAAGCATACAATCGGAGAATCGACCCCTGTAGCACTAAAAAGTGGCTACTTTAGGCAACAATAAGTCAACACTCGGGTATGTATATAAAAAATATAAATGTATTTATTATTTAGTTAAAACACTGCTTCAACACGCATAGAATGCATCCACATGCAGGGCATGAGCTCATGCACATAATGTGCGCCACCAGGTGCTACAATGGAGCACTACATTGGTGGGCACTATGGTTAGTGAATACACATCAAACAAAAGGAAAGGTCACATAAACCTGAACAAACAAAAAGACAAGGGACACATACATAACACAACCACAACACAGACAGTCCGGACGCCGGCTTAACCGCCCACAGTGAAGCTGAATACAATCACCACAGTGTAGACACCATTACCACCCTAAGGGTGGGCAAGAGGTGTAGGGGTCAATCCCCATGTAATATATTCAAGCAGGGATGTACCCAGTGTCACTGTGAGGGCTCCCCCTAGGGTGGGATATAGCCATGAATGGCAATGATAAACTAGGGCTCAATGGACATATATTGCAGGGTAAATGGTGCTGTCGCCCAAGTATGACTGGGTTCAATAAATTATTCCCAACCGGGAAATTCAAAGGGCTCTCACCAGAATCCCTCACAGAATACAGCGTACAGCAGCTAATAGCTGCAGTGGCCTCTTTATCCGCCAAATCATCTATACAGTCACATAAGGCAGTCCACAGATCGCTGTATAAATGTGAATGGTCCCAAAAATGTGTCAAAAGTGTCCGATGTGTCCGCCATAATGTTGCAGTCATGAAAAAAAAAAAAAAAAAAAGCTGATCGCCGCTATTACTAGTAAAAAAAATAAATATTTTTTTTTTAAAAATGCCATAAATCTATCCCATATTTTATAGACGCTAACCAATCAATATACGCTTATTGCGATTTTTTTACCAAAAATATGTAGAAGAATACGTATCAGCCTAAACTGAGGAAAAATTTAGTTTTTTTTTTTAAAAATTGGGATATTTCTTATAGCAAAAAGTAAAAAATATTGTGTTTTTTTCAAAATTGTCGCTCTTCTTTTGTTTATAGCGCAAAAAATAAAAACCGCAGAGGTGATCAAATACCACCAAAAGAAAGCTCTATTTGTGGGGAAAAAAGGACGTCAATTTTGTTTGGGTACAACGTCGCACGACCGCGCAATTGTCGTTTAAAATGCGACAGCGCTGAAAACTAAAAATTGGTCTGGGAAGGAAGGGGGTGAAAATGCCCGGTATTGAACCGGTTAAAATCACTGCTCCCGAAAAAACGGCCGTTTTTAAAACTTTTTTTTGCATTTTTAGTACAATAACTTGCATATTAGCCCTTTAAAATTAGCACTTTTGATTTCAAACGTTCGCGTCTCATAGACTTTAATGAGGTTCTAAAGTTTGCGCAAACTTTCGGTCCGTTCGCAGGCTCTGATGCAAACCGAACCAGAGGGTGTTCGGTTCATCCCTATTGTTCAGGGACCTTTGGTCCAAAATGGGCCTTGTGTCCCTGTTTGGTTTCTGAACCGTAAACAGGTTTGAGTAAAACCCTGTGCCCCTTTCAAATACAGGAACCTCTACAATCACTCCTTGATGCACTAGATCAGGGATATGCAATTAGCGGACCTCCAGCTGTTGCAGAACTTCAAGTCCCACGAGGCATAGCAAGACTCTGACAGCCACAAGCATGACACCCAGAGGCAGAGCATGATGGGACTTGTAGTTTTGCAACAGCTGGAGGTCCGCTAATTGCATATCCCTGCACTAGATGATGTAGTGCTTGAAGTAATATGTTTCTTTTTGGGGGATCCGAGGGAACGCTGGATCTTAGAAACCTCTGAGGGGGAACCCCCCTTAACTCCAGCTTGTAACCGTGAGATATGATTGAGGTGACCCACTCATCCTGAATTGTTGTTTTCCAAATGTCCGCAAAGTGCAGCAGCATTCCCCCCACCTGATGGAGTGGGGGCGTCCCCTCAAAAGGAGGGCTTGGTGCTGGGTTTAGAAGAATTGTGGACCCAAGGCCTTTTCTGACCCTGGCCTTGCGGCTTGCCCCTGGCCCTAGCGCCCTGTTGGCGGTGGAATCGCCCTGACGCTGAGACATTTGTGGAAGCAGTCCCTGGGTTTTTAAACGAGGGACGTCTGGTGCTTTCTTCACAGGAAGTAGAGAACTCTTCCCTCCGGAAATCTTTTGGATATATTTGTCCAAGTGATCACCAAATAAACATTCCCCATGAAACGGGAAACCTGCCAATAACTTTTACAAGGAAGCTCAGCTGACCAGTTGAAAGCATCAACAGCAAAACACAACACTCGAGGAATATTTGTCTTACTTTCAGGCAGATCATCCTCCTGGTTAGGCCTATCAGGCCATTTGACCTGATCTTTTACGGACTGGCAAATACTAATTGCTGCAAAAGCTGGCTGAATAGTTGAACTGGCCAGAGAAAAGGAAGCCTTTAATAATAGCTCCAATTTCTTGTCAACAGGGTCTTTCAAGCCCTGTGCATTATCTACCGGACAAGTTCTTGTTTAATGGAAGAGACTGCTGCATCTACGGCTGGCATGCTCCATTTTTTGACTAACTTTTTATCCATGGGTAATAAAAGGGAAAACCTTTTAGGATGCAAAAAAGTCCCGTCAGGATGTTCCCAATCAGCATATACCGCCTGTTTCAACAGGGGGTGTAGCGGGAAAGTCTGTGCAACCTGAAATGGCCTCAGAGATCCAAAAGAGGACCGGGGGGCTCAGTCACCTCTGCAAGAGGCAACTTAAAGGCAGAACAAACCATTTCGGTCAGAGTCAGGATCAAAAGCCTCTGCGACTGAGAGGCAGACATCGACTGGATATTTTCTTGTCCAGATTGCTAGGAAGCAGACTCATCTGCCGGGCACTCCACTGACTCCTGAGCTTTAAGCTCTTCCCCATCCTCAACCCATTGCTGCTCCAGACTAGGAGACTCCAGGGAGGGGGATCTGTCACACTTCCCACCACCCTGCGGGATGGAGACAATCATGCCAGCAAACCTGTGCTCTAACCCGGCTAGGGCTGAGGACAGTTCAACCTTAGTGATAAAGGGTGAAGCATGCAGCGTTGACTGTAGGCACAATACCAGATAGGCGCAGTGGCTCAGATTGCCCGGAAGCCCCTGGACCTTCAGGGAATACAATACTAGGGATACAACTAGGTTCATCCGGAACTACTGACGACATAGATGTGCCCTTCCCTGTGGTGTTAGTCCCACTCATCTTTTTGGGAGACATTTAATAGCCGCCAACAAAGAGAACTTGGGTGCAGTATTTAAACACCTCAGAAGGGAGACCCTTTAATAGGGCTCAACAAGCCCCTATGCAACAATCCTGCTAAGCACCTTTAACCTGCCAAGCAACATCTGATGACTCACGTGACCCGGGTAAGGA
The DNA here is from genome assembly GCF_042186555.1 of Aquarana catesbeiana. Taxonomy (NCBI): domain Eukaryota; kingdom Metazoa; phylum Chordata; class Amphibia; order Anura; family Ranidae; genus Aquarana; species Aquarana catesbeiana. The sequence continues at coordinate 556,098,970 of NC_133324.1, forward strand.
AAAATGAACCACTGCAAGTGTCTGTTCAGAGCCTGCTCTGTGTCCCACAGCTGCCTTTTGGAAGCACCACATGCTTGGCCTACACAGCTTAAATAAGCTAAGTGTGTGCTAGAACATCCTGTGCGTGGATGCGCACGCATGTGTGTGGTCCCGGCGAACGGGCGTGACTGTATTCGCATACAACGCAAATCTCTGTGCGCCCAGATGAAGGCTACGGTGCATGTGCGGCAAAGCCACGTGCGCCATGGCCGCCAAACAAATAAACTGTTGAGCCCAGCGACACTCTTGCTAATGCACATACGCCATGGTGAACCAAGACGAAATGACGTACCATTGTGCGCCATCATACAGGTAAAAACAGCCAGACACAAGCAAAAAAGGTATACTTTGTAAACACCCACAGCTAGCCCAAATCTCCCCCGCATGGTCACCGCACACAGGTGTCCAGATTTTAGCTAGCTTGATTGATTGTTACAATCACTGGGACACCCCACAATAATAAAATAAAGGGGTTTAATTTACCCGTCCAGGCGCAGGGTCACTTAGAAACTAAGGGCCCAATCTTCACCCTTCATGGCGAGTTCCTGTCACTTGGACCTTCAAGGACTGGGTACCCTTTTCATGTTTAGGGTCCACTCCCTTGGACCTGTACAGCACCCTGCACGAAAAGCCTTAGTGCTGTAGTGTCCAGAATTTCCACTCCGCAGGGTCCAGCGCCCGTAGGCCACATTACAGGCAAAACCTTGCAGGATCTTGAGTCTTATTTGCGAGGCCTGGGTACCATTTATATAAGCATAAAAGCCTGTGTCAAATGGATATGATCGGTCAATCCCTTGATTCATTTTGGAACCGTTTGTGGGACTAGAGACCTGGAGCTCAGAAAGCTCAAACAAACCGTGCCATCCACCTTGCAGACACTGGTAAAAAAACTAAAGTACTTCCTGTATGGGAGGGTTATATAGAGGATCACTTCCTGTCTGAAAACCTTTGGTCTACCAGTGTCCATTCACCTAATGATGAAGTATAACCCAGCAGGTAATGAATATTAGCCTGACTCTGTGTCCCATGATGTATGAAAAAGAAATAGATCTAGCAACAATGGACACTCCGGCGATAATAGATCCACCCCAGCAACAATGGACTCCCAACAGCCAACTTTATTAGACCCTCCAACAGCCAGCAAAATTAGACTCCTCCCTCAATAATAGATCCCTCCCAGCAAGGATTGACCCCTTGCAACATAAGAACTACCCCCAGCAAAAATAGATCCCCACAGCAACTATAGATTTCCCAGTAACCAGCATCCCTCCTGCCCTCCAGCAGCCAGCAACAGAGACCCCTCCCTCAACATTCCTCCCAGCAATGACTGACTCCCGCAGCTACATAAGACCCACCCCAGCAGATACCCCACGAGAAACAGAAGTACTCCCTAACAAAAATAGACCCCATTCCTCCAGAAAAATAGATCCCCTCCAGCAATAATAGATTCCCCAGCAGCCAGTAGGGATGAGCTTCGAGTTCGAGTCAAACCCATTTTCGACTCGAACATCGCATGTTCGACCGTTCGTCGAATTGCGAACAGTATGGGCTGTTCGCACCAAATTCGAGTGGTGCGTCACGACCCATAATTCACTGCGGCATCACAGTGCATTGCTGGCTGATGATTGGCCAAGAATTCACTATGACCCGCATGCTTGGCCAATCACAGCGCCATCTGTACAGAGAGCCGTAATTGGCCAAGGCCAGGGTGGCTTTGGCCAATTATGGCTCAGGGGGTTTAGTACATGCCCCACACTATATAAGGCCGCCTGCACGTCGGCCCTGTGTAGTGTGTTCCGGCGTTGAGAGAGAGACAGTGTCATTTGATTTAAGTTAGACAGAGTAGCCAGGCGAGTCAGTTAGCTGCACTTACAGTGTATTGTGTATACATATGCATTCTGGGTGTTTTGTGTATATTATATATATATATATATATATATATATATATATATATATATATATATATATATATATATATATATACACACATATACACACACACACACACACACACATATACACATACACTGTATTCCGTTTAGCTAGATCCGTTCCTGTTATTCTCTTCCTAATGACAAGCAGGCAGGTGTTTTTAGAGTATTTACAGCTACCTGAAGAAAATTGCTAGTGTTCTTCTGATCCTATTAGTCCTATTAGCTACAGTATTTACAGTTAGTGTAGTGCGTCCTCTGCACAGTGTGCACCTAAAGCTACCTGAAGAAAATTGGTGGTGTTCTTCTGATCCTATTAGTACCACAGGCAGCTGCAGTATTTACAAGTTAGTGCAGTGCATCCTCTGCACAGTGTGCACCTAAAGCTACCTGAAGACAATTGCTGTTGTTCTGATCCTATTAATACCACAGGCAGACAGCTACAGTATTTACAGTCAGTGTAGTGCGTCCTCTGCACAGTGTGCACCTAAAGCTACCTGAAGAAAATTGGTGGTGTTCTTCTGATCCTATTAGTACCACGGGCAGGCAGCTGCAGTATTTACAGTTGGTGTACTGCGTCCTCTGCACAGTGTGCACCTAAAGCTACCTGAAGAAAATTGGTGGTGTTCTTCTGATCCTTTTAGTACCACACGCAGGCAGCTGCAGTATTTACAGTTAGTGTACTGTGTCCTCTACACAGTGTACACCTAAAGCTACCTGAAGACAATTGCTGTTGTTCTGATCCTATTAATACTGCAGGCAGGCAGCTACAGTATTTACAGTTAGTGTACTGTGTCCTCTGCACAGTGTGCACCTAAAGCTATCTGAAGACAATTGCTGGTGTTCACATACTAATAATACTACAGGCAGGCAGTTGATTCTGCTAGCTGCAGTATCAGTATACAGTGGGGACGGAAAGTATTCAGACTCCCTTAAATTTTTCACTCTTTGTTATATTGCAGCCATTTGCTAAAATCATTTAAGTTCATTTTTTTCCTCATTAATGTATACACAGCACCCCATATTGACAGAAAAACACAGAATTGTTGACATTTTTGCAGATTTATTAAAAAAGAAAAACTGAAATATCACATGGTCCTAAGTATTCAGACCCTTTGCTGTGACACTCATATATTTAACTCAGGTGCTGACCATTTCTTCTGATCATCCTTGAGAAGGTTCTACACCTTCATTTGAGTCCAGCTGTGTTTGATTATACTGATTGGACTTGATTAGGAAAGCTACACACCTGTCTATATGAAGACCTTACAGCTCACAGTGCATGTCAGAGCAAATGAGAATCATGAGGTCAAAGGAACTGCCTAAAGAGCTCAGAGACAGAATTGTGGCAAGGCACAGATCTGGCCAAGGTTACAAAAAAAAAATTGTGCTGCACTTAACCCTTTCCCGACTGGCGCACGCCGATGTACGTCGGCAGAATGGCACGGCTGGGCAAATGGGCTTACAGGTACGTCCATTTGAATTCCCCGCCATGCCTTTGTGTGCGCGCCGCCGGCGGTGCGCACGCACGCCGGCCGGGAGCTTTGTGAGTCGGGTCGCGGGTCCCGCGGACTCGATCACCGCGGTGATACCTGCGATCGCCTCACGGAGAGGACGAACGGGGAGATGCTGATGTAAACAGCATCTCCCTGTTCTGCCTAGTGACAGTCTCACTGATTTCTGCTCCCTGTCGTCGGGAGCAGAGATCAGTGTAGTGTCACAGCTAGCCCATCCCCCCTAGAGTTAGTAACCACTCCCTAGTACTAACTTAACCCTTCCCCGCCCCCTAGTGATTAACCCCTTTACTGCCAGTGTCATTTACACAGGAATCAGTGCATTTTTATAGCACTGATCACTGTATAAATGACAATGGTCCCAAAAATGTGTCAAAAATGTCTGAAATGTCCGCCATAATGTCGCAGTCACAAAAAAAAAAAAAAAAAATCGCTGCTCGCCACCATTACTAGTAAAAAAAAAATTATTAATAAAAATGCCATAAAACTATCCCCTATTTTGTAAACACTATTACTTTTGCGCAAACCAATCAATAAACGCTTATTGCGATTTTTTTTAATCAAAAGTATGTAGAATACGTATCGGCCTAAACTGAGTGAAAAAAATGTTTTTTTATATATTTTTGGGGATATTTATTATAGCAAAATGTAAAAAATAATGTGTTTTTTTCAAAATTGTCGCTCTTATTTTGTTTATAGCACAAAAAATAAAAACTGCAGAGGTGATCAAATACCACCAAAAGAAAGCTCTATTTGTGGGGAAAAAAGGACGTCAATTTTGTTTGAGAGCCACGTCGCACAACCACGCAATTGTCAGTTAAAGCGACGCAGTGCTGAATCGCAAAAAGTGCTCTAATCAGGAAGGGGGTAAAATCTTCCGGGGCTGAAGAGGTTAAGGTTCCTAAGAGCACAGTGGCCTCCATAATCTTTAAATGGAAGACGTTTGGGATGATCAGAACCCTTCCTAGAGCTGGCCGTCCGACCAAACTGAGCTATCGGGGGGAGAAGACCCTTGGTGAGAGAGGTAAAGAAGAACCCAAAGATCACTGTGGCTGAGCTCCAGAGATGCAGTCGGGATATGGGATAAAGTTGTAGAAAGTCAACCATCACTGCAGCCCTCCACCAGTCGGGGCTTTATGGCAGAGTGGCCCGACGGAAGCCTGTCCTCAGTGCAAGACACATGAAAGCCCGTATGGAGTTTACTAAAAAAACACCTGAATGACTCCAAGATGGTGAGAAATAAGATTCTTTGGTCTGATGAGACCAAGATAGAACTTTTTGGTCATAATTCTAAGTGGTATGTGTGGAGAAAACCAGGCACTGTTCATCCCCTGTCCAATACAGTCCCAATGGTGGTGGCAGCATCATGCTGTGGAGGTGTTTTTCAGCTGCAGGGACAGGACAACTGGTTGCAATCGAGGGAAAGATGAATACGGCCAAGTACAAGGAATATCCTGAACGAAAACCTTCTCCAGAGTGCTCAGGACCTCAGACTGGGCCGAAGGTTTACCTTCCAACAAGACAATGACTCTAAGCACACAGCTAAAATAACGAAGGAGTGGCTTCACAACAACTCCATGACTATTCTTGAAAGCCAGAGCCCTGACTTAAACCCAATTGAGCATCTCTGGAGAGACCTAAAAATGGCTGTCCACCAACGTTTACCATCTAACCTGACAGAACTGGAGAGGATCTGCAAGGAGGAATGGCTGAGGATCCCCAAATCCAGGTGTAAAAAAACTTGTTGCATCTTTCCCAAAAAGACTCATGGCTGTATTAGATCAAAAGGGTGCTTCTACTAAATACTGAGCAAAGGGTCTGAATACTTAGGACCATGTGATATTTGTTTTTCTTTTTTAATAAATCTGCAAAAATGTCAACAATTCAGTGTTTTTCTGTCAATATGGGGTGCTGTGTGTACATTAATGAGGAAAAAAATGAACTTAAATGATTTTAGAAAATGGCTGCAATATAACAATCAGTGAAAAACTTAAGGGGGTCTGAATACTTTCCGTCCCCACTGTATATATACATCTCAGCTTTGTGCAGCTACATCTCACTGCAGGCCATTAGTATGTCTGGAAGGCCAACAAGGAGAGGCAGACAGTCACAAGCCAATAAAAGAGAGCAAGCAGGCTCTGTGTCTAGAGGCAACAGTGCTGGTCGTGGAGACAGAACATCCTCATCAGCACGCAGCCGTGGGACACGCTTGTCCTTTTTTTCAGCAGCTGGCCGTGTTGAGCTGCAACATACGGAAGATTTGGTAGAGTGGATGACCAAGCCGTCCTCATCCTCCTCATCTTCTCTCACCCAGGCTCAGGGTACTTTGTCTGGCAAAGCAGCTGCCAACGCGGCCTCTTCCCTCTGCTCAATGGCATCAGTCACTCCTTCCCTAGCCCCATGTCCTCCTGAGGAGTCCCCCAAACTGTTTGACCACAGTGTTGGGTACATGCTCCAGGAGGATGCCCAGCGTTTTGAAGGCTCCGATGATGGTACCCAGCTGGAGGAAGGCAGTAACGTGAGCCCAGAGAGAGGGAGTGCCCAAGAAGGACAGCAATCTGGCAGTCATATTCCCCCAGCTGCAGCATACTGCCAGCTTTGCATCAGACGAGTGCATCAGATCCCACCGCTGCTATTTGCAACATATGTCTCAAGCGTACCTTGCATGGCCAAAATATCTCCTGCTTGGGCACCACATGCTTAACCAGACATATGTCAACCTGCCATGCAGTTCGTTGACAAGCTTGCCTAAAAGACCCACACCGAAGAACAAAGCGGACCTCTCCTTGCTCCTCATCAGCTGGGATCTCCAACCCCACTATACCTTCAGTCCTCTCTGAAACCTGCACTGAGAGGAATGAAGGTGTAGAATTAGGTATGTCACAGCCAAGTACTTGAGGACAATCTGCTATCGGACATCAGCTTGTACAAATTTCACTGCCCCAGCTGCTGCACCGCCGAAAGAAGTTCACTCCTAGCCATCCACATGCCCAGCGGTTAAATGCTAGCTTGGCTAAATTGCTAGCACTTCAACTACTGCCTTTTCAGTTGGTAGACTCTGCCCCATTCTGTGCGGTTCCTCAGTGGCAGGTTTCCAAACGCCACTTTCTCACGGAAGGCGATTCCGGCTCTCTACCAGCATGTGGAAGGCAATGTCTTGGCCTCGCTGGACAGGGTGGTCAGTGGTAAGGTGCATATTACCGCTGACTCATGGTCCAGCAGGCATGGACAAGGACGTTACCTATCTTTCATCGCGCACTGGGTGACTCTTCTGGCAGCTGGGAAGGATGCAGGACAGGGTGCAGTAGTGTTGGAGGTTGTTCCACCACCACGCCTCCAAAATTCTACTAGTGGTGATTCTGCCACACCTCTCTCCTCCACCCCCTCCTCTTCATTCTCCATCTTCCTGTGCTGATTTGTCCTCGGAACCAGCGGTGCTCCGTAAGTGTTCAAGGGGCTATGCAAGCACGCAGGCAAAAAGATGCCATGCGGTGCTTGAGCTGGTGTGCTTGGAGGACAAGAGCCACACTGAGGCAGAGATTCTGTCATCTCTGCAGGGGCAGGTTCAGAGGTGGTTGATGCCACGCCAGCTTAAACCAGGTATGTTGGTTTGCGACAATGGCACCAACCTCCTCTCTGCCCTCCAACAGGGACAACTGACCCATGTGCCCTGTTTGGCTCACGTCCTTAACTTGGTGGTGCAGCGTTTCTTGGGCAGGTACCCGGACTTACAGGATGTCCTGATGCAGGCCAGGAAAGTCTGTGTGCATTTCCGCAGGTCATATAATGCCAGTGCTTGGCTGGCTGACCTCCAAAAGGAATTTAACCTGCCCAAGAACCACCTAATCTGTGACATGCCCACTAGGTGGAACTCAACCTTGGCCATGCTGCAGCGGCTGCACACGCAGCAGAGGGCCATCAATGAGTACCTATGCAACTATGGCACCAGGACAGGGTCAGGGGAGCTTGTTTTTTTTCCCCACACCAGTGGGCTATGATCAGGGATGCATGCACTGTCCTGTCACCATTTGAGGAGGCCACAGGGATGGTGAGCAGTGACAGTGCAGTGACAGTGACAGTGCATGCATCAGTGACACCGTCCCTCTTGTCCAACTGTTGGAGCACACGCTGCATGGAATAATGGACAGGGCACTTGAGACAGAACAGAGGGAGGAAGAGGAGGACTTCCTTACCTCTCAAGGCCCCCTTTATCCAGACAGTGTTCCTGCATGCCCGCCGATCACACAGGAAGGGGATGAGGAGGAGGATTGTGTCAGCATGGAGGTGGAGCCTGGCACTCAGCATCAGCAGCATTCTTCGAGGGATAATTTACAGTCCGAAGAAACCCATAGACTTGTACGTGGCTGGGAGGAGGTGGCTGCGGATCATGTTGTCCTTAGTGACCCAGAGGACTCTGGACCGAATGCCTCAGCAAACCTACGCTGCATGGCCTCCCTGATCCTGCAAAGCCCGTAGAAGGATCCTCGTATTCGTTATATCAAGGGGAGGGATGATTACTGGCTGGCAACCCTCCTTGATCCACTTTACAAGGGTAAGGTTGCAGACCTTATCTTGCCGTCGCAGAGGGAGCAGAGGATGAAACATCTTCAGGAGTCCTTGCAGAAAGGTGTGTGCAACGCGTTTCCAGAGCCTGGGAGGTTACAATTTCCTGGTCCTCCTGGATGTGTCGCTGAGGCTACTGTCAGTCACAGAAGGAGCGGTGGGGAAAGTGGCCGTCTGACCGATGCGTTCAGAAAATTTTCCTCTGGGTTACTGGGTCTTGAGGATGGATCACTGGCCAGAGCTTGCACAGTATGCAATTGAGCTATTGGCCTGTCCTGCATCCAGCGTTCTTTCGGAGCGGACATTCAGTGCTGCTGGAGGTTTTGTAACCAATCACAGGGTGCGCCTGTCCACCGAATCGGTTGATCGGCTGACCTTCATAAAAATGAATCGGTCTTGGATCACCAGCTACCAAGCACCTGATGCTGATGTAACTGATTGATTTTTTTTTTAATGTGAGATCCCTTCAAGACTGCCTATGCTGATGCTGAGTGACTATCCTGTTATGCTGAGTCACAAACCTCCTCCTCCTCAATTTTCATGCTGATAGCTTATAAGAACATTTTTGGTTCTGGGAACTGCCACCAGTGCCCAAGGCCCAATTTTTCAGCCCCTGTTTAACAGGGGCGTATAATTAAATTTTTGATGCAATGGGGCGTGACCAAGATGGCAACCTGAGAGGACGCAGAAATCAGAGCTCTGCTGGATATCTTATATTTATCCTGTTCCCGGTTGATTTTTTGCCCTTAAAACTTACACAGTTTTGTTCCAGATGTCATACAGGACAAGGCACAAAGGGAAAAAGCTCTGTTTCCCACAGTCTGGGGAGGATTTAGCCCCGAAAGAATCTCCCCACATGGCGGGCCGGTCTGGGAGTGTGCGCAACATGGCGTCACAGACAGCAATGAAGGAATCAACAACGGAGAATCAGCTCGGCTTCCAGGAGGTGATGGCGGCGATTGCCTCCTGCCAGACGGTCCTGACTAACAAGAAGGAGGGTGTGGAGGGGAAGAACCCAACGGTTTGTGGAGGAGCTTCTAAGAGCCATGTTGCCGGATGCTCAGTTCTCCCCCTACTTCACTGTGGAGAGCGCACACAGGATCCCTCCGGTCCCCGGACCTCCTGGCTCTAACCCCCGCACCCTGATATTTAAACTTCAGTGACCGGGATGAAATACTTCGAGCAGCCCGAAGAGCGGGTGAGATGAAATATCAGAATGTGAAATTACTTTTCTTCCCGGATTACTCCCTCGAGACCCAAAAATTACGGAGGTCCTTTGACCAGGTTAAAGTGGAGCTTCGGGCAAGAAACATCAAATACAGTATCCTCTTCCCAGCCAAGTTGAGGGTGCAGGATGGAGAAACGGCAAAATTCTTTACTTCGCCTCGCGATGCAGTGGTGTGGTTGGAGTCCCTGCCTAACATCCGTTAAGGGGAAGGATTACGCTTGCCTTCAACATTCTTTTAGGAACCTAAATCTTCCATGTGCCTTCTTTTTTGTGATGCCCGCTTCGAATTTCGGTGTGCTCTGTCTAGTTTATTCCACTCTAACTGGAGTAATTCCGGTGGTGCTCCTGTCCTGTAAGTATCCAGCATAGTTGACTTCCTAGTGGCGCTGCCGAATGCACTGTTGTTATTTTAGTTATTACGTGGTTATGCTGATGCTGGTAGGAGCTGAAAGACATTGAGATCGAGACTGTCCACAGATCATACAGTTCATCAACAAACATGGGGCTCTAATACTAATTCATAGCCGTTAACTCTGGATGTTCCTTACATACATGCGGCTGGTTGTTACTAAATGCGCAGACACAGCTGGAAATGCAGCCCTGCGCGTGCTATGTATTATGGTCATAAGTTGTTAACTACTTGGGAGGCAGTTTTTATGCCCTATGGTGGTTATATCCAGGTCCTGCCTGACTATGGACGGTCACCAACTGAGCAGCGGTTTATCCTCTTGTCGGCGGGTAATAACATTAGAGCAGCACACTCCTTGGACACAGAGTGGACTTATGTCTGCACTCTGGACTTTGAAGCGGGCCAACAAGCCTGTTTTACTGCAGATGGAACTGGGTGAGGATAGGTTCCACGTTTATACAAGTAACCAAGCTACGTACCCTTGGAATCAACCAGGAGAAATTTTGACGCAACGTTTAACCAGCATCTCTGTTGTTTCTGTTAAGCAACAGCTCTCTGCTTAAAGTTCACGTCCTCTGAACAGTTCTAACAGTTGGGGTTAAGGGGTATTATGCATCGCCAATTGTTGTGGGGGATGCGGGAAGGGAGGCAAAGTTTTCTGCCGTTGCAGATAGATGGGGTATTTACTTTATTGTTGCTGGAGTTGCTTTACTGTTGTCGGAGATTTGCGGTCTCCTATGTCTATGACTATTCTTACAAGCTTTTCTATAACATGCTGTCGTACAGTTTATGGCTGCCTGCCTGGTATGTAGAGGTGTGCTGTGTTGGGTCTCTGCCTCTTGGGATCAGTCGGCTGGGGGTGGAGACCTGTGGACCATGGCTATTTATCAATCACCTGTTAATTAATGACTAATGTTTCTATTAGCTCTTGGAACGTTAGGGGGTTAAACTCGTCTATTAAAAGATCCCTAGTTTTCAAATTCCTTCAAAAATACAACCCGCACATATGCAATTTCCAAGAGACTCATTTGGTGGGCTCTAGGACTCTTGGCCTTCAGAGAGCATGGGTGGGAGCCCAATATCACTCCACTTACTCAAATTATACCAGGGGGGTGAGCGTATTGGTCCATAGGTCTCTTCCATTCCAGTTACTAGATGTGCGTACTGACCCTGGAGGCAGATATGTGATTGTGCATGCACTAATTTATGCTAAACAGATGATACTGGTGGGGTTGTATCTTCCTCCCCCGGCTGATGCACAACTGCTATATGACATTATGCAGATAGTGTTGGGATATAATATTCCGGAAGTGTTTGTATTTGGGGATTTTAATTTGGTGCCCTCACAGGACCTGGACAGACTGCACCCTGTGGCCCGCCCCTCTTCGGATTTGCAAAATTGGGCAAATACTTTTGCACTGACGGATGCTTGGTGACATTTTCACCCACATGACAGGGAATATATGTGCCACTGGTGCCTTGCACTGGACGAGGGAGGTTAGACTAGCTAGAGGTATATCTGATCACGCTCCTCTTAATTTAACTATCGCATTGGCCGAGTCCTCGGGCCTGAAACTTTGGTATTTGTCCAGGTTCTGGGCAACAGATGAGAGAATACAGGGAGCAATGACGGATCTCAAATGGGGAATCAGCTAATGTTCTAACCATCTGGGACACATTTAAAGCATGGATAAGGAGAGAATATATCCCGCATATTGTCATTGCAGAGAGAGGCTTCTCGATCCCTGGAGATTGGAGAGATTGGAGGGGGAGGCGGCACGGTGTGAGGCAGCATACGTTTCATCCCCAAGTCTAGATGGACATGTGACATGGCAGAGGGCACTCAGAGAGTTATCCCTATACAATGTTGAACAAACTAAAAAGTCAACGCTATATTCCAAGCAGAGGGTATTTGAACACAGTAATAAAAATGGCAGGCTTCTGGCTTGGTTGGCCAAGGGACAGGAGGGATCCATCCACATTGCGAATGTTAGAGACGCCCAAGGGTCGCTATTGTCCTCTCCTGAGGATATCAGCTCTAGATTCTGTAATTTTTTCCAGGATCTATACACCTCAAGGACCTGTACCACCTCAGCTGAACTGCAGGAATATCTAGACAGCGTTCCCTTCCCCCTGTCTGACACTTGCAGGAACCAACTGGATGAGGATATCTCCCTGGAGGAGATTCAGGCAGCGATAGGGAGCCTACAGAGTGGTAAGACCCCGGGTGCGGATTGGTTACCCACAGAGTTTTACACCCAACATGTAGAGATTATAGCACCTAGGTTAACAACCCTCTTCTCTGAGCTCGCAGACAGGGAGGCCCTACCCGAATCCATGGAAGAGGCTATTATAGTCCCGATTCCCAAACCCGGTAAGGACCCTCAGGATTGTGCGTCATACAGACCTATCTCATTGATCAATGTGGATGCGAAAGTGTTGGCTAAAATATTGGCTACTCGCCTGTCCTCGGTTATATCCACATTGATCCATAGTGACCAGACTGGGTTTATGCCGGGGAAGGGAATGGATATAAATATTAGGCGCCTCTTCCTCAACCTATCTATATCACATGATAATGCAGGTAGCAGGGTGGTGGCCTCTTTGGACGCGGAGAAGGCGTTTGACTCTGTGGAGTGGGAATACCTTTGGGAGGTGCTGAAACATTTTGGTTTCGGCCCTGCTTTTCTGCACTGGATTCGGCTGCTTTATCGGGCTCCGAGAGCCAGGGTACGAACAAATGCTAGGATTTCGGATCCTTTCCCACTTCACAGAGGCACTCGTCAGGGGTGTCCGTTATCCCCCAGCCTCTTTGCATTGGCAATAGAGCCCTTGGCAATTCTTGTTAGAGAATCCCTGGAGGTTCGTGGGCTGCGGATAGGAGGTTTAGAAGAGAAACTATCCCTATATGCGGATGACGCCCTGCTATACCTGCAGGACGCTGGCCCCTCACTGGAAGCTGCCCTGGAACTTTTTGATAAGTTTGGTGTTTTCTCAGGGATTCGAATAAATTGGCTCTGTCATGACCAGTCCTTCACTATTGAAATGGGTCACTGAATTTAAATACTTGGGAATTATGGTGGTCAGGGATCCCGCCCAGTACTATAGTCAAAACATACTCCCCTTGCTCCGCCTTATTAGGGAAAGGTGCAGCTCATGGTCAGGTCTCCCACTAAACTTAATAGGTCGTATTAATATTCTAAAGATGATAATTCGGCCCAAGTTCACGTATCTCTTCCGGAACAGCCCAAATTGGATCCCGTCATCGTTCTTTCGAGATGTGGACCGTTGTATTGTCTCATTTATTTGGAAAGGCTCTATCCCCTGTTTAGCAAAATCTACATTGTACCTACCAACGCAGATGGGGGGGGCTTGCCCTACCAAACCTGCGGGTTTACTATTGGGCAGCGATGCTGGTCACGACCTATTGGTGGTTTTAGGGTAAAAAATCTAATGCTGCGGTGTGCCTGGAGGCAGCCTGCTTGGGTTCTTTGCAGGCCCTACAAAACTTAGTATATAGGGGGGTTCGGGCTTATGAGGATCTACCAACTCCAACAAGGGCTACGGCACGAGTCTGGGTTGCAGCACAGCGCCGTTTTTTTCTGGCGGAGCGCTGGTCTCCTGTACAGCCTCTGTAGAGGAACCCTAGTTTGCCCCACTTCAGGACAATACCAGATCCTCAGCTATGGGCGAAATTTGGTATTAAGACCTTAAGAGACATTATGCCCATAGGTGTGCTGCTCTCATTTTCCCAAATCTCTAGGTTACATGGACTACCGGGGTGGATGTTTTTCCGCTACGCCCAGATTTGTCACGTGGCTAGGGCCCAATTCCCCATTCCCCCGGTTGTACAACTGGATCCAGTGGAGGATCTCTTGTCCTGCAGTGGGTTGGAGAAGCCTCTTTCTGCTCTATATGGAACCCTGTTGTCTACAGACTCCCCACAAATGGATAGGTTATGGAGGGTGTGGAAAATGGATATTCCTACCTTGGAGAAGGAGGATTAGGAGGACTGTTTGGAGGCGGGTCCCAGGCTGATGGTTGCGGCAGGGGACAAATTGATACAAGTAAAATTTCTTCACAGAGTTTATTTTACCCCGGTGCATTTGTCCAAGATATATTCTGATAGGGACCCACATTGCCCCAGGTGTAGGGCACATCTGGGTACCTATATGCATATGTTCTGGGGTTGCCCAGCCTTGTCAACATTCTGGTCAGGGATATTTGAACAATTAAATGTTCGATTGGAGTTATCGGTCCCTAGGACACCTGAGCTGGCCCTGCTGGGTATCCATGAGAATGAGCATAGACCACATCATAGCAAGCTCTTAATCTCCTATCTTATGTTTTATGCCAAAAAAGAGATCCTCAGCAGGTGGTCATCCCCGACTCCCCCCAATATATCGTCCTGGGAAGATAAAATTAATGCTACTTTACCTCTCTATAAATTGACATATATAAATCGAGGCTGCCCATGGAAGTTTGATAAGGTGTGGTCGCCTTGGACAAATTCATGTAGAGGTCTCAATGACCTGGTCTGCCCCTCTTTCACGCTACAAGGTTAAAAGTGACGCCTGGAGGAACACCCACTAGTTCCCTTCTCGGCCCTCCCCCCTCCTCCTCTCCTTCCCCTTTCTCTCTCACCACCCCCTCATTGCCCCCCCCCCCCCCCCCCTTCCTGTACCCTTCCCTTCCCTCTCCTCTTTTCTTCCCCCATAAATGGGCCAAGTGAAGTCTGGGATAAATTGTTTCTTGTAAGATTTGTCACTGTGGTACTGAATGTTATGAACTATGGAAGACAGCTAAGCAATGTAAGATGTGTCAAAACGTATGTATTATACCATGTTTGATATGTAACTATTCGCATACCTTCTGTATTATTTACTGCTTTCTTTTCCTTCAATAAAGCACTCCTAATTGTTAAATTTTTGATGCAATACTTTGCAGCAGGGCTCATTCCTGCGCTCCAACGATAGTATCTATGTGGGGTTGCAGTGTTGTGGCACCAGTGCCTAAGGCCCAATTTTTCTGCCCCTGTTCAACAGGGACATGTAATTACAATGCTTGATCTAATATTTCACAGCAGGGCCCATTCCTGTGCCCACCAAGAGTAACTGAGGGCTTACAGTGTTGTGGCAACACCACCACCAAAGGCCCAATTTTTTTGCCCCTGTTCAACAGGTGCATGTAATTACAATTCTTGATATATTTCACAGCAGGGTCTGTTCCAGCGCCCACCAAGAGTAACTGTGAGGACTTACAGTGTTGTGGCACCACCACCACCAAAGGCCCAATTTTTCTACCACTGTTTAACAATGGCATGTAATTACAATTCTTGATCTAATATTTCACAGCAGGGCCCGTTCCTGCGCCCACCAAGAGTAACTGTGAGGGCTTACAGTGTTGTGGTAACACCAACACCTAAGGCCCCAATTTCTGCAGAGTATATAGGGCAGGCCCCTACTTTCAAACATCCAACTTACAAACGACTCCTACTTGCAAACGGACAGAGACAACAAGAAGGGAGATTAAATCTACCCCTAGGAAGGGAAATTCTCCTCTGTAAGAGTTAATATGGGAAAAAAAAAATGTGTCTCCTCTTCACGGATGCTTTATCCCCAATCCTTGTTTCACTGAAAACCTAAAATTTTCAAAAAACATTTGTCATTGGGACAGAAAGTGAGGTGAAATCTTCTGAAGAGGTGCACAGACAGCAAAACAAATGTTACAGGGGTGATAACCCTTCCCTGTGTTTTGCAAAAAGCTTAACCGCTAGCCTACCGCCCACCATCATATGACGGCCGGACGGTAAGCCTATTGTTCTGAGTGGACGTCATATGACGTCTGCCATTTAAACAGGGCATGCGCGCGATCGTGAGCGCGCAGCCCTTTACTGTCAGTGGCGGCGTGTCACCGAGACACCGCTCGTCACCGACAGGGGTGAACAGCCACTGCGCATGGCTGTTTACCACGTGATCGGCCGTGATGAAGTCACGGCCGATCACTAATGGTACATCCCGCATTGCACGGCGCATGCGCGCGATCGTGAGCGCGCTGCGCGTGCACGTCGGTGGCGGCATGTTCCCCGGGAACACTGCTCGTCACCGACGATAGTTTACAGCCATTGGCTAGTACTGTGTACCATGTGATCGGCTGTGATCCATTCACAGCCGATCACTAAGTGTAAACAAAGAGCTGTCACTAGCTGTTACTAGCCCTCACACACCGTTTCCAGTGTGAGGAGAGAAGAGCCAGGAGCAGTGAGTTACAGATCTTTGTATTTGTAGTGTCTGCACCAACACCACTTCTGTCCCATCGCCCCCCCCAATTGTCATCTGTCACCCAACAGTCACCCCATAAAAAGTGCACCTGTCACATAGAGACTGCCATTAGTGACCATCAGCGGTGCCCTGTCACCCACCAGTGACCGTGCCCTGTCACCCGTCACCCATCAGTGACCTGCCCTGTCACCCGTCACCCATCAGTGACCTGCCCTGTCACCCGTCACCCACCAGTGACCGTGCCCTGCCACCCGTCACCCACCAGTGACCATCAGCGGTGCACCCGTCACCCATCAGTGACGTCGCCTGTCAACAATCTGTGACTATCACCTGTCACCGTCCGTGGCCTGTCACCCATCAGTGACCGTGCCCTCTCACCCGTCACCCATCAGTGACTGCACCCTGTCACCCATCAGTGACCATCAGCGGTGCACCTGTCACCCATCAGTGACCGTCGCCTGTCAACTATCTGTGACCATCGCCCATCACACCATCACCTCTCAGTGAACGTCACCAGCCACCCATTGCACAGCCCATCAGTGACCGTCACCTGCCACCCATCTGTCACCTGTCGCACAGCTACCCGCCACACAGCCATGTCCAAAAGAGGATATACAAGTGAGGAGGCGTTCCAGATCCTCTCTATGACTGATGAGAGCACCGGGGAGCTCTCATCAGAGTCCCATTCTGATTCCGAAACAAGTTCGGCATTTGAGCCGATCGAGAGTAGCAATGGTTCGGATGAAGAATGGGTCCCTCCTAAAAGGGCACGACACTCTGGAACCCAGGAAGCCGCCAGCAACCGGGATTATATTCCCAGTACCAGCTCTGCCGCCAGAAATAGGCCCCAGGAAGAAAGGCCCAGTACCAGTGCTGCCGCCAGCAATAGGCCCCAGGAACAAAGGCCCAGTACCAGTGCTGCCACCAGAGATGGGCCCCGCGCACAAATGCCCAGTACCAGTGCTGCCACCAGAGATAGGCCCCTCGCACAAATGCCCAGTACCAGTGCTGCCACATCACACCTGAGTTCCAGCACAGGAAATTCAACTCCCCCAACTACTGGAGTGTCACGTCCCCCAAGAGCCAGGGCCGCTACCTATATGCCAGATGGTCTTGCCAACCCAACATGGCTGCCTTCCAACTCGGGATCACCAAATATTCCCCCTTTCACAGCACAGCCAGGTGTGCAGGCCAACACCCAAAATTTTACAGAAATCAATTTTTTTCACCTGTTTTTGCCCGACACTTTGCTGCAGTTCATTATGGACCAGACAAATTTGTATGCCCAGCAGTATATTGCCAGCAACCCCCAATCATCTTATGCCCGTCCGTTTGAGTGGAGAGATTTGAATTTGGAAGAGTTCAAATTGTTTTTGGGCCTCACCCTAAATATGGGGCTTACAAAAAAAAATGAAGGACATACCTATTGGTCCACCCACCCCATCCACCATATGCCCATGTATTCTGCCGCTATGTCCAGGTCCCGATATGAGATGATTATGAGATTCTTTCATTTTAACGACAACACCCAGTGCCCTCCCCGCAATCATCCAAATTCCGATAAGCTGTACAAGATTCGCCCACTAATAAATTCATTTTCCCAACAATTTGCAGAACTTTATGTCCCCGAGAAGAATATATGTGTGGATGAGTCCCTGGTACCATTTTCAGGCCGGCTAGGAATAAAACAGTATATTCCTAGCAAAAAGGCCAAATATGGAGTGAAATTTTACAAGCTGTGTGAGAGAGCCACGGGATATCTATATGCATTCCGCATATATGAGGGAAGAGATTCCCAGCTCCAGCCCCCTGAGTGCCTGGCCTACATGGGCACAACTGGAAAAATTGTATGGGACCTGGCTTACCCACTTCTAAAAAAAGGCTATCATATATACCTGGACAACTTTTATACCAGCCTGCCCCTTTTCAGACACCTATATATTGAAAAAACCCTGGCCTGCGGAATTTCAAGAAAAAATAGGAAGGGCTTCCCACAATCCATTGTGAACAAAAGGCTGAAAAAGGGGGAAAGAGCAACACTGAGATGTAATGAAGTGCTGGCCTTGAGGTGGAAGGATAACAGGAACGTGCACATGATGTCCACCATTCATGATGACACTGCAGTTGTAGTTCAGCGAAGACGAGGTCCCATTGAAAAACCGACATGTGTCCAAGACTATAATCTCTACATGGGGGGGGTGGATTTCAATGACCAAATGATTCAGCCCTATTTGTCAATAAGGAGGTCCCGATTCTGGTATAAGAAGGTAGCAATATATCTAATCCATTTGGCCATTTACAATTCCTACATAATCTACACAAAATCCACAGAAAGCCCCGCCTCCTTCCTAAAATTCATAGAAGTAGTCACGTCCCTTATCTATCCACAAAGACCCCTCCCAGAATTACCTCGTTCTGATGCTGTTAGCCGACTTCATGAACGCCACTTCCTGTACAGCATTCCACCATCGGAAGCAGGCCGAAGACGGCAAAAAAAATGTCGTTTGTGCAGCAAAGAGGTTTTCGAAAAGATACAAGCTACCATTGTCCCCAGTGTCCCTCCCAACCTGGCCTTTGCATTGGTGAATGCTTCGAACTGTATCATACATCCCCAAGTTATTAGCCCATATTTTCCCCATTTTCGCTGATCATTTTCCATGCTTCCCCAAAATAACCATGCCACTGCCTTCAATGTGAACTGACCCTGGCCTGCTTTTTGACTATGCCTCTGCCTACCGTTTGGACTGCTTCCACATGAACTGACCCTGGCCTGTTTTGACTATGCCTCTGCCCACCGTTTGGACTGCTTGCTCGTGAACTGACCCTGGCCTGTTTTGTGACTACTCTTCTGCCTACCGCTTGGACTGCTTGCACGTTAACTGACCCTGGCTTGTTTTATGGACTATGCTTTTGCCTACCACTTGGACTGATCTGTTGCCCTGCTACTATAGTACACAGGGGTCTCACATATGTGAGGGGCTCCAGAATAGTTTTTCCGGATGGAGATAACAATTTTTTTTGTTTTCTCCCGGTTTTGTAATTTCCGGATTAGGGTCTGGAGTCCGGAGGCTTCATAGAGATTTGGGTGGGTCGAAGCCTCTACCCCTGTGCCCCTGTGCACAGGTCTTACCCGATTGCGGCCCTCAGCCTTCTGCTGACTTACTGCCATCATGCCTTTGCCTGCCGCATGAACGGACCACACATCTGCCTGCTACCTGGACTATGCAAATAATTCGCTCTAGCAAGAGGCAGTATGTTTATGAAGGGCTGGAGAGCGGTACAATAATGTGTGTCTGCAGGTAACAGTGTACCAGGACCAATATTATGGATGTGCTGGCTGTCTCTGCCTGGACAATTCCTATGGACTGTGCTGTGCCGACTATAGACAATATTCCTGCCTGCTGCCTGGATAGTTATTGTTGTCGCTAAGCACATCCCTGACTGCTGCCTGGACCAGTGCTCTCTTCTGTGGACACTACTAAAAGCACAGGTAATACTTTTTTTTTATCCTTTCCGCAATAGAATTTATTTTGGATTATAATTCTTGGTATGTACATGCTATGTGTTATAAATATGAAGGGCCTTCAAAAATGATAGGTTGCCAGGAAATTATCTATGTAATGTATGCTCCTAGAACGCCTGATGGTGCTACTTGGATGTTGGGCCACTGTATGTGGCCAAGCTGTGTAAAAGTCTCACACATGTGGTATCCCCATACTCAGGGGGAGTAGCAGAATGTATTTTGGGGTGTCATTTTTGCTATGTGTTGGAAATATCTTATAAATGGACAACTTTGTGTAAAAAAAATGCGTTTTTATTTTTTTTCCACATTTTCCAAAAACTTCTGGAAAAAAATAACCGTTCAAAAGACTCATTATGCCTCATAGATTATACGTCGGGGTGTTTGCTTTCCAAAATGGGGTCATTTTGTGGGCAATTCCTTTGTCCTGGTGCTCCAGGGCCTTCAAAAGTGTAATAGGTGGTTGAGAAATGAGATGTGCAATTTATGCTCGTAGATCGCCTGATGGTGCGACTTCAATGTTGGGCCTTTGTATGTGGCCAGGCTGTGTAAAAGTCCCACACATGTGGTATCGCCATACTCAGGAGGAGTAGCAGAATGTATTTTGGGGTGTCATTTTTGCTATGTATTTGCTATGTGTTGGAAATATCTTATAAATGGACAACTTTGTGTAAAAAAAATGCGTTTTCATTTTTTTTCCACATTTTCCAAAAACATCTGGTAAAAAAATAACCGTTCAAAAGACTCATTATGCCTTATAGATTATACATTGGGGTGTTTGCTTTCCAAAATGGGGTCATTTTGTGGGCAATTCCTTTGTGCTGGTGCTCCAGGGCCTTCAAAAGTGTAATAGGTGGTTGAGAAATGAGATGTGCAATTTATGCTCATAGATCGCCTGATGGTGTGACTTCAATGTTGGGCCTTTGTATGTGGCCAGGCTGTGTAAAAGTCCCACACATGTGGTATCCCCATACTCGGTAAGAGTAGCAGAATGTATTTTGGGGTGTAATTTGTTGTATGCATATGCTCTGTGAGAGAAATAACCAGTTAATATGAAAATTTTGAAAAAAAAAAAAAAAAAATCTTCCTTTTGCAAAGAATTGTGGGAAAAAATTACACATTAAAAAAACTCACCATGCTACTTACTTAATACCTTGGAATGTCTACTTTCTAAAAAGGGGTCATTTGGGGGGTATTTGTACTTTTCTGACTTGTTAGTACCTCAAAAAATGAGATTCACCTGATGTACTGAAGGCCTGATCAGATGTTTTCAATTTTCAGTGATTGGCACCATAGTTTGTAGACTCTATAACTTTCACAAAGACCAAATAATATACACTAATTTGGGTTATTTTTACCAAAGATATATAGCAGTATAAATTGTGGCCAAAATTTATGAAGAAAAATTACTAATTTGCTAAATTTTATGACAAAAACAAAGAAAAAGGCAATTTTTCACAAAATTTACGGTCTTTTTTTATTTATAGCACAAAAAATAAAAAACCCATTAGTAATTAAACACCACCAAAAGAAAGCTCTATTTGTGTGAAAAAAAGGACACAAATTTCATTTGGATACAGTGTTGCATGACTGAGTAATAGTCATTCAAAGCGTGAGAGCACCGAAAGCTGAAAATTGGTCTGGGCAGGAAGGGGGTTTAAGTGCCCTGTATTGAGGTGGTTAAAAATAGATTTTTTGGCTGGAGCTACACTTTAAAAATGTACCAGTTCAAAATTACAAACAGATTCTACTTAAAGCGGGAGTCCACCTATCTATCGTTTTTTTTTTTTTTTTGAGTTCATTCACAAACTTTTCTTCTCAGCATTACATACTCACATATTGTGTGTAATATGTCCGCCTGTGTCAGATTTCGTCGGAAAGAATAACTTATATTATTCACTGCAGGCGGTTTCCATCTTCATTGTGGGCATTTGAAGCCCACAAGCATTTATTTCCTGGATGCGGTGAATGCTGTGCTCCCAGCATTCACCGCTCGTTCCCGCACATGCTCAGTGGCATCCTGGGAAGCCTGAGACTAGCTCCCAGGAGACTGTGCGGAGTCTGGGAGAGGCTAGAAACACGCCTACTCCCATGGAAGGAGAACCAGGAAGTGCAAAGAAGAATAGAAAAATAAAAGGTAATTACTGCTATTTAAATTTTTTTAAACGGCATGTCAGCATCTAGGCAAGGAAGAGAATACATACAGATATTGTTCAAAATTTGGGTGGAACCCCGCTTTAACAACAAACCTACAGTCCCTGTCTTGTTTACACCACCTGTATACTGCTGTTCAGAGTATATAGGGCCTAGGTGCCCCACGCCTTTCCTTTTTTTAATTTGGGTGCAGGTTCCCCTTAACATTCATACAAGACCCAAAGGGCCTGGTAATGGACTGGGGGGGGGGGGGGTACCCATGCCATTTGTCTCACTGATTTTTATCTATATTGCCGGGACCCCACATTACATTAAAGCCGCAAGCAATGACTTTTATTCCTTTACAAATGTCATTTTGTGCAGGGACTGTTCTAAGCACGGGAAACACGCGCCACTTTACAGGCATACTATACACACACCCCAGGTATGATATTTAAAGGAATATTTCACTTTTTTTTCACTTTAAGCATCATTAATATCACTGCTCCTGAAAAAACGTTAGTTTTTAAAACTTTTTTTTGCATTGATACATGTCCCCTGGGGAAGGACCCAGGTCCCTACCCCTTTTAGGACAATAACTTGCATATTAGCCTTTAAAATGAGCACTTTTGACTTCGAACGTTTGAGTCCCATAGACTTTAATGGGGTTCTAAAGTTTGCGCAGGTTCTGGTGCGAACCGAACCGGGGGGTGTTCGGCTCATCCCTACTTTTCACACTTAAATACACTGTCATTGGTGAGAATCTTGAAATTGTGAATTAAAAAAATCTTAGCTCAAGACTACAGTTATTGGACACTAGGGATGGACCGAACACCCCCAGTTCGGTTCGCACCAGAACATGTGAACAGGCAAAAAATGTGTGTCTATAGGACACGAACATGAAAGATCAAAAGTGCTCATTTTAAAGGCTTATATGCAAGTTATTGCCATAAAAAGTGTATAGGGACCCAGATACGGCCCTAGGGGACATGTATCAATGCAAAAAAAAAAGTTTAAAACGTTTTTTTCAGGAGCAGTGATTTTAATAATGCTTAACGCGAAACAATAAAAATGAAATATTCCTTAAAATATCGTGCCAGGGGGTCCCCTTAGTCTGCCTGTAAAGTGGCGCATCTGTCTGATGTGTTTTACAGTGCCACAGCAAAATGATATTTCTAAAAGGAAAAAAGTAATATAAAATTGCTTGCGGCTGTAATGTATTGCCAGCTCCAGAGCAATATAGATATAAAATCAATGAAAAAAAATTGGCATGGGTTCCTCCCCCCCAGTCCATACCAGGCCCTTCGGGTCTTGTATGAATATTAAGGGGAACTCCATGCCAAAATACAAAAACAGCAAAATACATACCAGGCCCTTGGGGCATAGTTTAAAAAAAAGGCGTGGGGTTCCCCCCAAAATCCATACCAGACCCTTATCCGAGCATGCAGTCTGGAGGACAGGATGGGGGGGGACGAGTGAGCGCCCCCCCCTTCCTGAATCATACCAGGCCACATGTACTCAACATGGGAAAGGTGCTTAGGGGTCCCCCCCAAAGCAACTTGTCCCCATATTGATGGGGACAAGGGCCTCATTCCCATAACCCTTGCCCGCGGTTGTGGAGGTCTGCGGGCAGGGGGCTTATTGGAATCTGGAAGCCCCCTTTAACAAGGGGTCCCCCAAATTCCACTCACCCCCTATGTGAATGGGTATGGGGTACATTGTACCCCTACCCACTCAACAAAAAAAGTGTAAAAAAATAAAAACCACAAAAGACAGTTTTTGACAATTCCTTCATTAAAAAAAAGTGTCCCGCAATGTCGATCCATCTTCAATCACCCGCCCAACAGACCCGAAAAATAGAAAAAAAAAAATGAAAATATTCCGCCTCCATGGGAGGCCTCCCAGCGACTGCTGTCTTTTGGCTGCAACAGCTGTTATATAGGCGAGGGCGGGGCCACCCGCTGAAGTAACCGGATGACCCCCACCCTCTTCTGATGGCACATGATCTCAGACGGGCAGGGTCACTTGGTTACAACACCGGAAGGCCCCGCCCATATTTTGGCATGGAGTTCCCCTTAAAATCCATACCAGACCCGTTTTTTTTTTTTTTATTGTGTAATAGGGTTCCCCTTACCACTTCAATACACTGTATTATATATTGTACACTGACTGCACTGTATTTTACACTGACTGCACTATCTATTAGGGGTGCTGAAATTAATCGTTGCATCGATGCATCGCGATTCGGGTGTCCCCGATGCGGCATCGATGCGTAAGGACCGGAAAATCGATGTTCGGTGACGTCATTACTAGCCCCGCCCCTCCCGGGAAAGCGCTCCGAGCGGATTTTTAAAAAGACTTTATTTTAATTAATGTTATATTACAATAGATGCTGTGCCCCCGCTGTATGTGCTTTTTTAAAAAAAATGTCGCTTTATACCGAATTTCGCCGTAGTATTACGATCATGTGACTCCCGGCCCGTCCCTTCCCTCTCCACTCTGCTCTTCCCTCTCCGCTCTCCTCTTCCGTCTCCTGAGTCCTGACGTCAGCTGGGATTTCTCAGTCCCGCCCGCATCTCTTCTGATACGATAACTATAGTCAGCGGGCGGGACTGAGAATTCCCCGCTGACGTCAGGACTCAGGAGACACGTGAGAGGAGAGGAGAGAGGAGAGCGGAGAGGGGCGGGACGGGACGGGACGAGCCGGGAGTCACATGATCGTACTACTATGGAGAAATTCAGTATGAGGTGACATTGGTTTTTTAAAAGCACATACAGCGGGGGCACAGCATCTATTGTAATATAACATTAATTAAAATAAAGTAATTGTGGGGGGTTAGTGATGGCTGCATTGTTTGGGCATAGATGGCTGAGTTTGACAGGCACAAGTGGCTGCGTTTGGGCACAGGTGGTTGCGTTTGATGGGCACAAGTGACTGCATTTGACGGGCACAGGTGGCTGCGTTTGATGGGCACAAGTGACTGCGTTTGACGGGCACAGGTGGCTGCGTTTGACGGGCACAGGTGGCTGCGTTTGACAGGCACAAGTGGCTGCGTTTGACGGGCACAGGTGACTGCGTTTGATGGGCACAAGTGACTGCGTTTGATGGGCACAAGTGACTGCGTTTGATGGGCACAAGTGGCTGCGTTTGATGGGCACAAGTGGCTGCGTTTGAGCACAGGTGGCTGCGTTTGATGGGCACAAGTAACTGCGTTTGATGGGCACAAGTGACTGCATTTGGGCACAAGTGGCTGCGTTTGACGGGCACAAGTGGCTGCGTTTGACGGGCACAAGTGGCTGCGTTTGACGGGCACAAGTGGTTGCGTTTGATGGGCACAGGTGGCTGCGTTTGATGGGCACAAGTGACTGCGTTTGATGGGCACAAGTGACTGCGTTTGATGGGCACAAGTGACTGCGTTTGGGCACAAGTGGCTGCGTTTGACGGGCACAGATAACTGCGTTTGACGGGCACAGGTGGCTGCGTTTGGGCGGCACAAGTGGCTGCGTTTGGGCGGCACAAGTGGCTGCCTTTGGGCACAAGTGGCTGCGTTTGACGGGCACAGATGGCTGCATTTGACGGGCACAGGTGGCTGCATTTGACGGGCACAAGTGGCTGTGTTTGGGCACAGGTGGCTGCGTTTGATGGGCACAAGTGGCTGCGTTTGGGCGGCACAAGTGGCTGCGTTTGACGGGCACAAGTGGCTGCGTTTGACGGGCACAAGTGGCTGCATTTGATGGGGGAGGTTCAGTATTTTTCAGTTTGTTTTCGCTCGTCGGTAATCGTGATGCATCGTGATGCATCGCGGAATCGAATCGAATCGAATCGTTGACCAGCTAATCGTAATCGAATCGAATCGTGAGTGAAGTGAAGATACGCACCCCTACTATCTATATATATATATATATATATATATATATATATATTTATATATATTTTTTTTTTATTTTAGACTGCCTGAACTGTATATACAGTATATATACACTAGACTACCTGCACTGTATACATAGTCTACACTGAATGCAGAGTATATATATATATATATATATATATATATATATATATATATATATATATATATTTTATATAAAAAACACGGTATATATACTCTATGCATTAAGTCATAACATCATGCCCGGGCCTCTGACGATCATAGAGATGACAATGAATATCCTATCTTTACACAAAAATGAAATATCTGGAGTTATATGGACATATAGATTATGGGGGGGCTTCACGTGGCATGTGGCCACATTTAGGTTGTTGAGGATTGATATGCTCTCATTCCATACCTTATATAAAACAGTTTATGTCCCTGACCTGCCTTTTCTATCATGTAAGGGTCCCTATTTACACGTGTATATACATCCATGTATGTGTCTATTATCGCCCTATTTCATGGGTGAAGTATTGTGCTTTGTTTTGTTTTCATCTTGAACATCGCACATCGATATTCACCCACATACACAGAACGATATGTATACACACATTTTTTAGAATCTTCTAACACATTTTTATATGACATGTTTTGTTTTGCACATTCATCAATGTTTATACCTCACTTAATGGTTTTACTGGGTATTTGGCAGACACAGGAATACCGTATGTTATGTATTTGATTTAGAAATATAACATATGTAGTGCCAAGGAGAGCGATCTGTTGCAGCCCACTAATCTAACATACTCTAACCCTGAATTTATAAGGTCATCTAATATCTAATACATTGGTTGCCTTGATCACCTCCGTGATTACTCCTCCCCCACGTGTGTGAAAGGTTTTTGCAGGACCACAGCTGATTGCTATCTGGATTAGATACAATTGGTCAGGTGACCACCATATATTATTTTGTTGTGTATAAAAAGACAGATTGCGATCAGTAGTCCTACAGCTATGATTAGGCGCCATTAATGGTGCAAAACGCGTCAGATATTATCTGGACCTGTGGCTTTGTTTGATGCATGGATTAAGCTTTATTTAATAAAGGCATTATTTTGGAGTGCAACCGTCCATTTTCTGCCATTCGAAAATCTCTACGGTCTACAGTGGCTGATTCTTTCTCCGGGTCCCCGATGGCACGGGAGAGCCCGGAGAAGCACCGGATAGCGGCGGGAGGGGGGCTGTCCCCTCCCCTCGCCTGTAAGAACAATCAAGCAGTTGAAATGCCACTATGATCATTCTTATGGTGCACAGAATCGCTGACTGAAAACGAGGATATCTGAATGATGTCTGTAGCTGCAGGTATCATTGAGATATTTCCACTAAAAGTCAAAGACGTCATATGATGTCCTTGGGCTGGAAGTGGTTAAA